>NW_017729031.1:95908462-95913924 GCF_001723915.1 Gavialis gangeticus
AGGGTAGCTGTCAAAGACCATGTACTCCCTGGTACTGATGGGAAGAGAAGGATACTGCATTTGGACAGTGAAATAAAAGAGGATCCCTTCTTGTGCTCAGTTGTACTCCATGGGGGTATGAATTAATGTTTTTTTGTGTTAAGTAAAGGATTGGGGGAATGCTGAATTCTATGACTCCTGCTTGAGAACCCATGGAGATCTCCTTGCTGAAAGGGGTGGAAGGGAACAGGGACAAGAGGTGGCACTGATCAGTTCAGCATAGTTTTCTGGTGTTTCCCTTCCATCTCTCACAGTCTATGGAGGGCAGGTTTTGTAGGCAACCCTAATGATACAATCTCCAGAAGCAGCCATGTTCCCATTGTGCTACTACATGTAGGAGACAGCCCCAGGCTGATGTAAGTTTAGGAAAAAGCTCACTACGTTTCTTCATCTTAAGCTGTTCTTTTGTGGAGAGAAGAACATCTGGGCCAGATCAGGATATAAGGCGCATCAGACTGGGCATGTCTACACATGCATTTTTCCTAATGCACGTTAAATTTACTGTCTCCAGTATGAGGTACTAAATAAATGCACATTAGACTGTGCTAATTTGCAGTAGCGCAAGCACACACTTTGTAGGTGATGCTTAATGTGCACTAGCCTATTCTACTGCACATTAGCGTGGTTTTTTACATGCCACTTTAATTTGCAGTAAAATAGGCTACTGTGCATTAAAACACACATGTACATGCCCCCACTGTTCACCAGCTACAAGATCTCTTTCCTTTTAATGGTAATCACACATTGATTTCAGCTGTAGGAGAGTGGTCCCTGTATATGAGGTTTTGTGGGGCTAAAGGCATTAGGAAAATGCTTACCTGAGCCTAAGAGAAAGAGGGAATCCAGCCCATTGTTGCACTTCTAAGAGAGTGCAATGTGTGCTCCACCCAATGGCCAGTGTGAAGACTGAGATGGAACACAGCCACTTCAGATGCCTAGCACAAGGGCACAAATATGCACTAGGGCCTGTGAGTGCATGCACAGGATATGAAAAAAGGGGGAATTTTTGTAGGTACCCATGCAAAAGTTACTAGAATGTGACCCACAGTTGATGGTACGTTATTTAATTAATGATTCATTCTCCTTTAGGGAATGTTCAATAGCAATTTGAAAAATCAGACTCAAAGACCTCATGTTTTTATTGTCAACTTTAGTTAAGCTAACACTTTTGTTCAGTTTCCAGCCAACAACATATTAGGTATTGTGCTACTAAATAAATACTGGAAACACCAAGGCAGCTCAGTGATGGTAGTCCTGAGTGCAACCATTATGGGGAAAGCTAATTAAGTAGAGGCTGGCAGGTTCACAAGACTAGCCTTGTGGACAGCAGTTTATTCCCCTAATACCACACTGAGGCCCAGAATAGGTACAGCAAGATTTTAGTCATTGCCTTTAGATGTTTGCATTTCCTGTCTAAGTCTAAGCAGGGGGGTGTAGAGGCACGCTAATTTATCATCATTTCTATCGTTCTTAAAGCTCACCAAAATGTGTCTTCTCTAAAAGGAGTGGAAAAGATTTAGGTTCATTTTAAGTTTGGGGAAAATGTTAGAGCCGATATTATGTTAGCATAAGCAGTTCATGCATCCTACTTGGGATTTACAGCAGTAAGAGTTGTTCAGAGAAAACAAGATAAATCCTGATTCTGCAGGTTGGTTGTTGCAGATCACCCAGTGAGACTGCAGGATTTGGACCTTGGAAGATATATTTCTCTCACTTGCTGTTTGCAGATTTTTAAGAGAAGCTGTTGAATTTGTCAAATGTATTAATTATTCATAGTAATCTACTAAAAAATTTCAGCAGGTAGTTTTGGGTTCATTAATCATTTACTAGCAGTTTATTCCTTTTATTTGAAAATTTGTTATTTCGGAGTTACCTTGTGTGTCTAATCAAAACTAGCCAAGTTATGTTTAACACTTGGAATCAATTTCAAGTCAAATACTTTTTGTTTACAAATTAAGAATTAGCTTCCTTTGGGCATTCCCCCAGCATTCAAAATAGCTGGTTCCATAGACTGTCCTGCCAGTAAGCTTCTGCACTGCATTTTAAGGGATAAAGCAAGATTCGGTCTATACTAGTGTAACTCCATTTATGTAAATAGAGATGCAGCTGCTTGGTTCTAGTCTTGATATGACCCATTGTGTCAGAGCTGTGTATCTATCATTAAGACTAATGAGTTTTACAGCCAATTTTTTTTCATTGAGTTAGGAATGTATTAGGAATGCACAGAGGAATATATAGGATATTACAGTAAAACCAGCTCTTTGAGAAGTAATTAATGGGATTAAAGCAACTGCATTCTGCTTAAAAAGTGCTTCCATCAGTGAAGCAAAATGAATGGTGTCTAAGCATTCTCTCTATTTAGAGAGAGAATAAGACTCTTTTGTAATTCAACTTGTTTCTTCTCTGTAGTAGGTCTCCAGTTTTAGGGTACAAGTCAAAAATTGTCCCTGTATCAATAGAGTTATATATCACAGACAAAGACATTCACAATTTTTCTTATTCAAAATTTGCTGTTTTACTATGTATTTTGCCAGCTTGAGGCAGGAAAGCAAATTCAGCCACTGAGTAAAATTCAGCCATTCAAAACTTGGGGACAATAGGGGGACTTAAATGGCATGTCTGTTTTGGCCCTCTAGATGTTCTATAAGGATGCATGTTAAAAGAGGCCACAAAATAACAAGCTGCTTCTACCTCCAAAAAATGGTTTATGCCGATTTACCTAATGAACCTAGTGACTTCAACTAAGGACCTAAGTAGATTGAGAATTATAAAGTTCCTCAGCTAGTTAACTTGCTTTTACCTCACTACTTTGAAGCAACTATTTCTTTTCATTTCATTAAGATGTGCATTGGGAAGAAGGGTAACATTGTTAGCAAAGCAAAGATAGTCTTGAAAAAGTGAGATGAAACTGCATTTGGCTCAGTTGAATTGTATGTTAATTTTATATAGTCTTATTTAAAAACAATTAAAGCCAGTGACGATATGCAGTATAGAGCAGCTGGAGATTATGTGCATTTATTAGCACATTTTAAGTATTATAAACAATTACAAGTAAACGACAGTTGTCAAGCTAAATAATCAAATTGCATTCTGAGATGCTTTGTCGCTTTTATCATGTTTGTTCAATTATGGTCTTGTCCAAAGCTAACTGAAGACAGTTGAAAGGACTGAGGTCCATATGCTTCTGTCCAAGTAAACATTTTGGCACCCACCAATTTCACACACCTAAATACTCTCAGCGACCTCATTGGGACTGCTGAGGAACTTCTGTAAGCATGTCCTTTTTACTCCTCTGTTAACTGTATCAGAGCCTTACTAGCTAATTTGCAAAGTTCAGCAGCTTACATTGAGTCTCATCACCCATAAATTTTGAAAGGTTCAAAATTCTCCCAAATTTATGCGTTAGCCTTAAACCCAAATTCTGAGTAGTATATACTGGTAGACTGTCATTTATATCATTATTCAGATGTAAAATATGGAAGTCCTCTGCAAAGAATTGAAAACATGGTCCCATTCTAGGCATGAAAGCCAGTTTGCAGTAAATTGGGCCATTTAGTTTTACCTCAAGTGACAAAGAGTAAGAAAAGCTTCTTGAAGGGGTAGAGGTCACTGAATCTCCTACTATGCACTTACTGGGATTTGACATTACTTACTGGAAATGGGTGTTCATTTCTGAACACACTGTAACAAGGGAAGGACTTTTAGTTATTTTTGTAGTACTTCAGATTCTGAAACTGTGATCAATTATTTGACTAATTGTCAAGCATTCTCAACGCTTGAACATATTCACTTCCTGATTCATGTAGCAAAGTTTCCTTTATTGTTTTCTCTTCCTCTCCCTCCCCCCTGCACTTAGCTTAAAAGACTGGGCTACCTGTTATCTCCTGTAGCATTGGTTTGTCTAGGCTTTTTTTTTTCCATTTCTCTCTCTGTTCACTGGCTGTACAGTCTGTTTACATATTTTTGTACTCAAGTGTAGTTTTATATTAAAAACAGGAAAAAAAAGAAAAAAAAGATAGTTAATTTGAGGGGAGAAACATTAAGGTACATAATCTTTGTAACACTTTCAAAAATAGGGTACATACAGAGATGACTCCACAGCTATGTAACTGTAATATTGTATATTTGCCTTCCTTTTTAGTTGGTTTTATTTTCTGGTTGTAATTTTTTTTCCTAAAATGTATATCTTTTTATGAGAGACTGGAAACTTTTAATGCAAATGTTTAGAAAGATTTAAAATTGTAAAGTAAAAGTCATATAATTTTTTTTTTCCTGTTGGAAGAAAATGCTTTAAAAGAAGTTTTACTACTGTTGTATTCCAGGGTGGGGGTTGCTAACCCCAAATTTGTTCTTGATGCTTCATTCTTGGATTTTGCTCTCAAAACGTGCTTCTTTCAAATGTGGAATGATTGCTTATATTACTCGGTTAAAAAACAAGAAAAAACAAACCAACAAAGACCCCACAAAACACAACCTTTTTTGGTTATTTTTATGTTCAAGTGCAATACTTGCCCTAGTATCTTAATAACGTACAGATTTTTTCCCCTTTCCTCAGTCAACACATTAAAATGTTCCATCTTAAATGCAGTAAAAGATAAGATTCAAATAATTATGTAAATTAAAATGGTGAAGCAAAGTGACAAAAGGTGAAAAGCTCAAAGCTAAGGCTAAATCCCATTTCTTAACTCATGCTTTTATTTGATATTGGAACAAGGACCAGGTGTATAAACTGAGAACAAACATGTCATTGCCTCTTTTTTATTTTCTTTCTTTTGTAACTGCAGCTTTTTTCTTGAGAAAGCACTTAATATGGCTATTTATTTAAAAAAACAAAACAAAATAAGACAAAACAAAAAGCACTGGACCTGGTCCAGAGCCCACTTGGACTTCTCTGAGCTTTGACGATGGACTTTGGATCAGATCCTAATGTCTGAGCTAAGGCAAACTCCCCATTTATTCCACTGGGAGAGATTTGCCTGTATAAGTTCAGGACTTGTGTCCATTATCTACCTGAGAGACCAGAAAAGCTTCTTTAGAGCTGTACTTGTCTTACGTAAGTTTAGATGGGGTTTGTTCTACATATCATACATATTTATATATAGTGTATTTTAATGCCTTTTCCCCAGTAAACTGAAGCCGCTGTTCTGTAAATATGTATTTAGGTACATTAAAAAGTCCCTGTGAGATTTCTTTGAAAGGCAGTTACTGCGCATGCACAGTAGCCACTTTTGTCTTTTAAATTTGTATTTGATATTTCTTTTTTAATAAAAGCAAAGGTGAGGATACTGATTCTCCCTCCCCTTCTCCCCACTCCCCCCCCCAATTGATTGCCAAAATTATTTCCAAGACCTATTTTGAGTTAAGAAAATAAAACATGTTCAAACTGGTGAGCTTCACAGTTTTTTTTTTTTTTTTTTTTTTTT
>NW_017729031.1:95913977-95916672 GCF_001723915.1 Gavialis gangeticus
TTTTTTTTTTTTTTTTTATGCTTGCAGGGCCAAATTCTGATATCCTTATATAGGTTGAGCTGCCCCTTTTTCCACAAAGGGGGTTTCATTTAAAAGTTAATGAGATCATTCCTGGAACAAGGTTTTGTAGTGTGTGAGTTCAGGATGCCAGAATCTGATCCATACCCTTGGTGTGTATAAGAGCATCTTTAATGACTTCTGTGGAGTTGTACCCCATTTACTCCAGGGCTGAATTTGACACTTCTCATTTCAAATGAGGCAACCCACCTGAGTACTATGGCAAACAACTTTCTTCCCAAGTTAAATCTTAGGGCACTTTTACACGGGCTCTGATGCAATCTGATTAGAACACAACAGAGCAGACTTGATTAGTCGAATCTGCTCAAGCGTCCTATTCAGAAGGCTCCAGCATGCTGCAGCATCTTATATATTCAGCATTCCATGTTTCAAAATGGCAGTGGGGGAGCTGTAATTAAAGTTTGTTGAATGAAATGTGGGATGCTGAATACACGAGACACTGTAGGTGTTTTTAATTAGAATGGCACCCAACAGCTGCTCTAATTAAAAAGCTGCCTTCCCCCATCCCAGAGCATGTGTATAGGCACCCTTTAGTTCTGTGTAGATACTCTGCATGCAGATGAGGCTACTCTAAAATTAGGGTTTAGGGCTGGGTCCAAAAACCAGCAAAGACACTGGGACTCTTCCCACTGAATTTGATGGTCTTTGGATTATGCCTTTATAACAAAAGTTTAGAAACAACCGTTACTACAGTGGTCCCTGTGAGCCACTCTAAAGCAAATCTTAATGCCCCTGCTGAACAGTTTTGCCTCTGCAGACTGAAATATGAGACTTGCATTTTCTTTTCCTTCTCTTTAAGCATACATGCATACATATGGTTCCATACCTGAATGAGTGTTATACAGCCATGGGAGAGTGTGAGTCTGTATGTGTGTATAAATAAAAGAAGAAGCTGCAGAAACTTTGTAATACTTTGTGAAAAGGATTATATTATAAAGTTTGTACTGTCTGAGTGCACAGCTACTGGAATAAATGTAGGGAATCTCAGGAACAAGCATATAATTTGTCCAAGACTTATTTCTTCTCAGAAGTGTAAGTGCAGTTTTTAATTCTGTATATTATTTAATATTTTACCAATAAAAATAAACTTCTGACATGAAACAGTTTTCCATATAGATTATCTGGCAACGTAAGTGTCTACATACATTTCTCTCTTGCAGCTGGAAATATGAATACTAGAATGCCTGTTAGTAGGAGTCACATTTACACATGATAGTGGATCATATTTGGTAACTAGAAAGACTTGCCATGCTATAAAAAAATGTGTATACATCTTGGTAGATCATGTTTTAAACAAATATCTTATAAAATGTTGATTAAATTTATACAGTAGTTCAGTATTGTCACCAGAATTCCAACTGCCGTGTAACACCTGAAGAATTGTCAGCTTAATTTAAGTACTAGCCGTATATAGCATTTTGGAGAGAAATGCATACACTTGATTAGCAGAATTTGTCCTTTAAAAGATTCCAAAATACAGCAACTTTTACCTTCTAAGCATACATTTTTCCTCAATGATTGTCTTTCCAGATAAAAGAGAATTCAGGTCATACTATTGCAGGATGGAAAAGGTGTGATGTGGAAAATTAAATATCTTCTCCAAAGCCCATTGAAGTCAATTAGAGTCTTTTAACTGATTTGAGCAGACATTGGATTAAGTTCTAACAAGGTTTAGGTTTTAACTTTTATTATGATTGGTGATTGTTAAGCCCATCTATAAATGAATACATTTGATGCAGGGTCTCAATTTTTAAGGAACAGTTATTGAAGCTATTGGCAATACCATATTTACTCAATTAGAAGATGAGAGTTTTTCCCCTTTTTTAACATAGGGGGCGGGAAGCCCCTTACCCAACAAGAGCTACTGCTGCAGCTCTAGCGCTGCCCCCAACCATGCTGC
The DNA here is from genome assembly GCF_001723915.1 of Gavialis gangeticus. NCBI lineage: Eukaryota > Metazoa > Chordata > Crocodylia > Gavialidae > Gavialis > Gavialis gangeticus. The sequence goes on from NW_017729031.1 coordinate 95,915,956, forward strand.
CTGCCCTCTGCTGCCTCTGCATCCCCCACTACTCTTCCCCTGCAGCCTGAAGCCCTCAATGCCTCCAGTCTCCTCTGCACTGCTGCTTCTCTTCTGCATTCTTCCTTACCTTTGCTCAGTGCCAGCAGGCTCCATCCTCACTATGGTCTGGAACGTGGAGCACTGGAACATATGCTCCAGCTGAGGCCTGTAGCAGCAGTGCCAACTGGCTCTGTACCACTGCTATAGGGCCAGCTAGGACACATACTCCATGCCCCAGACTGCAGTAAGGATGCAGCCTGCCAGCACAGAGCAAAGGTAAGGGGAGGGGCAGGTGGGGGGTTAGAGACTTCAGGCAGAGGGAGGTGGGAGGAAAGGGGATTGGGTCCTGAGGCTGTGGCTGCGGGGAAGGGCAGAAGCTGTATGAAGGGAGAAGTATGGGAAGAGTTGGGAGGGGGGATCGGGGCCGGAGGCTGTGGGCAAATACAATGGGGGGTGGTGAGGGGGGACAAGTGGTAGGGGGCAAGCTTCCTACCTCTATGCTGCCTGCCCCCACTGCTTGGTCTTCTGCCTGTCCCCTAACTGCCCCCTACTCCCTTGCCTACCATGTGCTCCTCTACTGCCTGTTCCCCATTACCCCCTACTGCTTTCTCCATTACTGACCCCCTCATCACTTCTTCCCCCTCCTCCCCCCACCAACTATGTCAAGGAGCACTACACATCCTCTGCCAGCAGAAT
>NW_017729031.1:95916683-95940056 GCF_001723915.1 Gavialis gangeticus
GATGATCTTCCAATAATTAGATTCCATGCATGGAAAATTATCATTCATAAATTTTCTGTGTATAGAAACTAATGATTGGGGGATTATCTGAAAGTTGGGGTCACCTTGTATTCAGGTAAATACAGTATCTTAGACACACTATCGCAATTGCCAATGTCTGTAAATTTACAGCCTTCTTGCAAAAAAATGGAAACCCCCCCCTCCAAGAATGTCCATGTGTAAATTCTATTTTTTTTTTCTTTTTAAAAGAGCCCTCAATAAAAATTAAGCAACTGGGAACTGATTGAAGTTCCCTCTTGGAAAGTAGCTTGCAGGCAAGCTTGAAAGACAAATGGAGCACAGCAATGCTATGTGGTGTCCGTGTGGGAACACAGCACTCTGCAGAAAGTAGCATTCTCAGAGCTTTCTAGTTCTACAGCCATCCTCCCCTCTTCCTACCCACATGCTGCTGCTGTGCCCCTTTGGCTGTGCCCTGCCACACCTGGAACATACAGGAAGGGGGGCAGTGTGTCTGGGAGAGAGCTACCTGCTGGTAGGAGGGAAAGGGAGGGAGTTGGGGGTCCATGCTGGATAGGAGGAGCAGGCCTGGCAGCGCTAAGGCTGGGGATGGACTAAGGGGGGACATTAGGGTATGGGAGTGAACAGTAACATAACTAGGGCAAGGTAAGAGACACCAGCCCCAAACACCCACTTAAAGGAGTGTACTGGTATAGCCCCCTTTCCCCCCACCCCAAGTCTTTTCCATGGCAAAGGCAACCCAGGCATAGGAAGCTGGGTAAGTGCAGTCCCATGCTCCCTAGTGTTTTGGTGGGAAGAGGGGAGGAGGGAAATGACGCAAGTGGAATATACCCCCACGCCCCAGCCGGTTTTGCCATGGATGGCACAACCCTGTGCCCAAAAGCATATCTGGGGGGTGGGGGAAGGGGAACAAAATGGGTCACCAAGAGCAGCCTCATGAAGTCCAAACCAGTTAGGTTACTGTACCAGTGTGCAGTAAGCCTGTCCCTCAGTAACAGCAGCCAAGCTCATGCTGTGCCAGAATAAGTTTTAGTAGTTGTTGCCTGAGTGCAGAGAGCAGGGGCAAGTAAAACTTTTCTTCTTCCCGCTCTCCAGTGGTCTGCATAATTCCTTCCCTTGCTCCTCCCCCCACGCCCCATCTGCCCCAGGCACTGACATACCTTGCTATGCCTCTGGGGGTGAGTAAAGGATGCCTGGGCGGGGAGGGCAGGGGGCAGCATGTTGTAAAATCATTTTTGCAGTCAAGCAGGCATGGCAATCCAAGATTTTTTTTTTTTTTTTTTTAACTGATAATCCACCACTTTTTACTGCCAACCAAACCTGTCAGTAAAAAACATTTGTCTTGGGTTGGCAACTCTGCACACTGCTATTATTTGGCATGGTTAATTTGTCATGGTTTAATTTCTGGCTAAAATTCAATCAACAGTACCACTGCCTTTTTCTGGCATGCTCCCTGGCAAAAGCTGAAGGAAAGAGTTAGACTGACCCTGATTTATCAACCTTGCATTAGGTAATAGGACAGCAAGTTGGTAGACCTGAATTTTCTTCTGTTTCATTTTTGCAGGGAACAAGAGGCTTTCATCCTACTAAAAAAATGGGAAAATCATGATATAAGAACTTTTTTAAATGCTTCGAGCAGTCCACTGTTTAATCTGCTTCTCTCTTCAGCATGACCTTATTTGGCCTACTGCAAAATTGAGGTCTCACTGTAGTTCTTAGCCCTCTCTGTATTGCTGTGCTTGAAACCAACATAATTGCACCAAGTCTTATAAAAATACAATTTTCTGTCTCTGTTAATGGATGCAAACTCTTGTGAACCAACCATCCTAAGCTGGGATTGCTCACTTCCAGAGTTGTAAGTAATGTCTTTCCAACCTATCTGAATCAAAATGAAATTTATATGTGTGTATATTAAAATGAAGTGGTAGCTAAAGTTGAATTTTGAGCAGGATCTGATAACATGCTTTATTATATAAATAAAACATCATGGAAAATACAAAGACAAAGCAAAATAATATGGTAGCAAGTGTATCAAGAATTTTTTTATGCGTTATCCATGCATTACTACTTGTCTGCGTGCCATTTCACAGATAAATAAGGAGACAACATTACTAATTTACTCATCTGTTTTGAGGAGACCCAAAATTGTCATCCCAGTGAATGGTAGTTTTGCTAAAGCCATTTTGTTTTCCACTCAGTAGGCACGTCTATACAAGACGCTACATTGCCGTAGTGTTGGTGGGCATGAACTACAACACCAACGCTACTGCATGGTAGATTTGGAAATGACCCATACACCACCAGGACTTCACGGTAACGGAAGTTAGTGCGCCTTTCTTTAACACTTGCTAAAGCAAGTACTAAATGAGTGCACGGTAAGAACTGCACAGTTGGGGGCACGTGTAGATGCACCCAGTAAGAATTAGCTAACAATCTATGGCTTTCTTTTCCACAGCTCCAAACCTGTAAAATGACAGTATTTTTTGTTGTGAAGCATGTTAAGCAAATGACCAAAACTGAATCTGGATATATATTAGTGTAGTCAAAAGTGGCAAAAAGGCCAAAAGATGTTTCCTTTCTTTTATCTCTGTATCTGTTATCTACCAGGCTTACCTACACTGAATCATTTTATGCTAAGACTCCACAAGACATATGACAGAATTCTTTTAATATAATGGAATGTTAACCTCAAAAATCACATTACAAAACCTAGAATAATTGAAAGACTAAAAATAAATGTTGCTTGGATTGCAGTTTGAACTCGCTCAATTTTTCTTTAGTCAATCCTAATATAGTTAGTCTTCAATAAACTGCTTTACCCTCCTGCCCTTCAGAACATATTCTTGTCTCCTGCTGATGTATCATGTAGGTGTGCCATTATTTCCAGCATACAATTATAAAGAGCTTATTTTTTCACAGCAAAGTACCTTTATCAGCTTTAATGATGTTTAGATGCAGCAAAATATGAGCTGAAAATTTTAGTGCATAAGTCCTTTGCTTGCCTAAAATTTAAGAGTTGAATGAAACTCTTTGCAATGAATATGCTTGTGAAACAACCCTGGTGTCCTATTAATTCTGGTTAGAGGTATTACCAATGATATATCTGAATAAAATATTTACCAGAGTGTTAGCAGAGAAGTATAAACTCCCAGATGATAAATACTATGTAAGTGCTAGATATTATTTCATTGTTATTTATTATTAAGCCACAAACATCAAACCACTTCCACACGCATCAGCTCCATGTTACCACCCATATTCTATTGCTCTCTGCTATCAAAATTTATTTCAGGGCATGAAAGACCTTCCCAACTAGACAAGAAAACTTTAGCTGGGGCCTTCTAATCCTATGAAGCCTCCCCCACCCTTTTTAACCCTTGCATATCTTCTTACCAACCAATACTTCCTCCCTAGTATTTATTGCTGGGCAAAACAGTTGCAACTATTTCAATTAAGTGGAATTTTCCTTGCAGGGTGTCTAACTTTTATGGGGAAAAATTGTTTTTTTAACAGATGTCTGGAAGTCTGAAACATCAAAAATTCTCTACTGTGAGCCAAAATCTTTGTTTCTTAAAACAAAAATCAAATTTTCCATGGAAAATACCCAACTGATTATGCAGGTATCATGGAATCCTTCTGTTTCCCATGATTTTCTTTTGACTTTTCCAGATTGAATATCCATTTTTTGATATTTTTAGATGTTGGAAAAAAGAAAGATCATTAAGAAGGTGTGATAGCTTTCCAGCTGTAAATCCTTCTATTTATTTTGTGGACTCCAATATTGATCTGTCTTCACAGCAAAGATTATAATCCATGAAGAACAGGCATTCTGTTAGTAAAATTACACAAATAAAAGAAATACCAAGTAGCCCCTAAAACCTCTGTCTTAAAAGAAATCTTGAAGTTTTATACTGTTCAAAATAGCCTGAAGAATGTGTTACTGTGACTTAATTTCATGCAGTTATTTGCAAAATCATCCATCCTTCAGCTACAGTATATTCTGCCAATAATTTTCTCTATAATTGATTTAAAAATCAAATCATGGTTGATTTTTGAATTATGGTTCATAGGAAGCAAGGATATCATAAAAGAAGATAACTGTTTAATTTTGTTGTGATGCTGACCCCTTCCAAATTGCTTTCAATTCCTAAACAGTAGTTACTGGAGGTATGTCTAAAACACACATAGTATGCTTACAGTAATGCTTAAAATAAGGTTTTGCAATGCATCATCAGACACTGCTAGGAGTCTCATGTTTCTGGCCAGCCAAAATTACATTTTAGATGCATTTATTTTCTTTGTCTTATAATGTGGAATATTTTTTATGACATGGTGTTAAGTAATGCATTTGTGAGGTCTAGAGGCTCTCAAAGAAATTTAGAGAGTGAAGAGGTCTTACATATTGGGCTAGATTATCAGACTGAATAAATCTATGAAGCATGATTGACTTTAGTGAGGCTACGTTAACGTATATCAGCTAAGGCTCTGGCTCAGTGTCCTATAAAATTGGCTTTTTCAGTACCATACCATATTGTATACCATATATAGATTTTAAATACCATACCTGTCTTGCACGAAATGGGCCCTCAGCTGCACAAATTATGTATGTTGTGATTTTTATCAAGCACTTAACCTTCTTAAAGAATCCCTTTGAGATTACATTTATATATTTTTGTGCAATGCAATGTCCATTTTGACAATTACGATTGTATTATATGTCCACAAGCACAAATTTTAAATATCCAGTCATTTTGAATGGTCAGTTTGTGGGGCTTAGCTTTGGCCAGTATTATACAAAAAGCACAACAGTGTAAAATAATATTTTATATAATCACATTGAATATATAAAATATTATATGCACTTCATTTAAATGATATTGAACACACTGTTAGCTCATTATCAGTTGGTTATCCACCATGATTCCTTGGCCCTGTCTAAGTCACTGTTTTCCAAAATACAATTTGCCCTTTCATAAATGTGTCATATACTGTTGGTTTTTAGATAAATGGCCTTGAATTAGCTGCTGTTTAAGTGATCCCAGTTTATCATGGCATTCAGATCATTCTAGAACACTGGCTTATCCTAATCAGTTTATATTAATTTATCAATTTGTGTAATCTGAAATGATATAATCAGTGCCTTTAGGTTTTACCAGATCTTTTATTAATATATTGAATCTCATAGGTCAAGAACTGATTAAGGTAGCTCCAAACTGGAAACTCTCCAAATGGATGATTTCCTTTTTAGAGTTACATTTTAAGATACATCAGGCAGCTAGAATTGTTTATATTTTGTATACATTGATTTTTGTCATGAGAGAGAAAATATGATTAATGGAACTAAAATTTTTATACTGGTCATATCAGTTGGAAAATTTTTTGATTGAGCACATGTGGTATAATCTGTACAATGCATAGCAATTGGTCTTAGGGAGGTATCTTTGCATAGATAAAAAGTAAAGGTCTTTCTGAGTTTAATGTTTGTACTTTTTCGATACTTTTCACAAAAGATAACCAAATAGTTAAGGAATGAGTGGCTCAAAAGTTTGCATCACTGTTCATTTAATTCTACTACATTTAGATTTGACTGAATGCAGTAGTGTCTCAATGGCTCTTTCTTTCTCCTATCCTGCAATATGCATAGTATGTCCAGGCATTACATTTAAATTGCCCTACAAAGGGTTAGGTTGATCTAAATGCCCAATTGTACAGGCCTGCAGAATGTTAAATCATCCCAAAAATGGTGAGTAGGTGCACTAATTTAGATGAAGGTTGGGTTAACATGACCTAAGAAAGAGTTAACTCAATCTTGTGAATGCATTTGTAGCACAGCCTTGGGGCTGGGAAAGCCCAGCTGTTTGTCCCAGCCTGGGGTTGTGCTATTCCTACCTCCCTCCCAGCATCCCTTCCGCCAACCCTGACTGTGCTATTTTTAGCACCCAAACTCCCTCCCACAACTGGGTGACCCCTCCCTCTACAGACCTGCTGGCCTGCTCCTTGCTGATCCTGCCTACCCCTGTCCCAATCCCAAATTAATTAAATCAGTTTTCCTGCATGACTCCCAGGAGCAGTGACTGGCTTCACATGCCACTCCGGGTTTATGTTCATGCCAACTTAAAATATATATCAGGTGAACATAAACTGAGTGCAGTGAACAGCTGTATGCACCTACATTGCCTTGTGATTTAGTACGTATGTGCATTCCTGATTCCAGTTTGTTTACAGCAGGGACAGGCAAAGTCTGCCCGGCAGGCTGGATCCAGCTGGCAGTGGACTCCATTTTCCAGCCACCCCTGTGCATGGCTGGGGCCAGTCTCCACAGAGACCCTAGCTGCAGCTGCGGTGAAAGCACAAGGCTGGGGTTGCCATGGAGACCAGCCCTGGCCACACTGGTAGGGCGTGTGGCAGAGCAGGACTGGGAGCTGGTCAGGAGCCACTGGGATCTTGTGGCAGCGGCAGCTTGCTCTGAAGCCAGGGCCGAGTTGCAATCTGTAGCCTGCATGCTCTGGGTAGGGGTGTGCAGGCACGTGAGTGCAGCTCTGCCCCAGCTCCTTGTAGTTTGTGACACCCTGGTCTGGAGCAAGAGCAGAGACGCGATCCCCTGCCTGCATGCCCCTGCCTGGAGCATGCAGGCTACCAAGCATGGCTCTGCCCTGGCTCCAAAGCATGCTGCCCTGCCAGAAGATCCTAGTGGCTCTGGAGCAGCCTCCTGCTCTTCTCTGCCACTCAGCTGGGACTGATCTCTATGGCAACCCCAGCCTTGAACTTTCACAGCCCAACTTTAGCTGGGGTCTCCATGGAGACCAGCCCCAGCCATGCAGGCAAGGGCTGCTGGGAAATGGAGTCTGCTTGCCAGCCAGATCTACCATTTTTCCCACCCCAGTTTAGAGCTTCATGCTATTATAAACACGGACAATAATTTGTTCTTGTTTAGTTTGTTCTCTGTGTTAATCCAAGGCAGATGTGGCACTTGGCTGAAAAACAAGGAAGTGCAGAACCCTGTTAAAACCTTACCTCTTTGTGGTTCACCCCAAGTCCACCACCAGTTAGTTACCTTTCCCAAGCTATGCTTAGGCAGAATCTCCAATGTAAGTGCTTGTCTACTCAGAGAAGCTATATGAAATATACTATATTGGAGATTTAAACTATAATAACTGTTCCACTTCCTGTGTTTGCACTAAAGCCACCTTGGCATGGTTCAGTTTATCTACTTCTAAAGGGGATTAAGAAGATAATTCAGAATAAGTGTGTCCCCTAGGGAGCTGTTGAGTAATATCTACTCCACAGTATTTATTATGGACTATTTTCCCACCTAGACAAGCTGTAATGCTTATCAGGACACAAAGTCAAGCCTGGTCTTCTAGATAAAATGCTTTCCCTTCTAACTGCCTGGTGGCTTATCTTTTGTCTTGCAGCATTGAGCATAAACCTTTTCTTGAAGCACTAGCTTCTTGTTTTCAGCAGAGCTGTAACAACTTGGAAAAAATTGCTACATGAATAAATTTTCTCTCTCTTAATAGTAAAATCCCTTCAACCTCGCCATACTTACAGGGAGCTTAGGAGGAAAAGTCTTTACTCACAGTCAGCCAATGAACCATCTAAGGAAAAAGCTTTGATAACTTTTTTCCTTTTTTTTTTTGGCTCATGTGATCACTTGTGTTAGATCTTTATTATTTCATTGTCAAAAGGTATCTCTTTAAGAATAAGTTTGCCATTAAACATGTTGGTTTGGACTTAAACAATTGAATTAGCCCCCTTAGAAACACAAGAGAGTCCATGAAAGTGATGCTTTATCCTGTGTCACAATCTTTCCTTCTTTTGTTTATCCTCAAAATAGACTGACAAAATTGAAACTTGGTAATAAGATATAGAGAGCATTTACCTTGATGTTGGCTTCTGAATTCAGCCCATATTGATGATGACTGAAAAATTTAACCAGCATATGCTTGTTTGGAAATTGATCTGAACATAAGTTTAGTAGTCTGAGACCATTTCTTACTAGCACATACTTTACTAGTTGGTACTACCTGGAGTAATTTTGACTGTTCCATGGAGATGCACAATATTTTTATAGATAGGACATGATTCCTTCCTTACATAACTTTCAGGTTCTACAAGATATGGGCTGGTTTATTCAGAAAGTGCCACTCTTCTCCTCTGAATCTTGATGGTGTAATTTAAGGGGCACTATACCTTTAGGAGTGCTGTCACAATGGATGGAACATTACATTAAGTTTTAGAATCTCAATGTAAAAATTGTTGTTTAAATTCCACTGTATTTTAGAAGCAAAAAAGTGGTGTTAACTCTGTTGTCAGAGTGAGATTTATTCTTTTTTTTTTTTTTTTTTTACTTTAGTCTTGCGCCTACAGTAACATATACATATGCTTAAAGTCCATACTTAAGCATGGGCGTACATCTTTGGGGGTTTGGGGCCCTATATTGTAAACATGGGGCTAGACCAGTGGTGTCCAACCTTTTTCCTCCTCGGGTTGGTTGGATGGCACTTCTTCTGTAGGCTGGAACCCACCAGATGGCCTCATTCAGCACTCAGGGTGGTGAAGCAGGGCCCAAGCAGGCCATGTGAGAGGGTCAGAGAAGGGCTTGGGTTGGACTGTGGGAAGAAGGAATTGTGGCCCAGCCCTAATCCAGGGGGAAGAGGGCATGGCCCAGCTCTAATCCAAGCACATGGGGTTAAGATAGTGTGGTTGACCCTGATTTGATCTTGTAGGACTTGGGAATCTGGCACTGCAGGAGGGGTGCCAGTATTACTTACCACTGCTCCCATCCCACCAAATGTTCTGTGCCATGTGGACCCTCCCGGGCCAGATGCCACAAGCCACATTTGATCCAGGAGCCAGAAGCTGAGAACCCCTGGGCTAGACTTCCACCTGTACAAATTGTTGTAGGTCCATTAAAGTTAAAGGAGTTGCACCATTTACAAAAATTGAAGAGCTGACTCTATCCTTAGATCTCAAAGAACTGTACATGTATTATAAATTCCTTGCCTTCATGCTTATTTCTAAAATGGCCTTTCTATATGATGATGTACACTGACATATCCCATTGTGCCATTTCTGTTTTATGTCAAACCTGGGCTTTATGCAATAAATAAAAATAATTATTCTTTGTATAACTCTGGTTTTATCTCTTTGCTAGTACAAAATAATTGCTAGGACATAGTAACACACTGAATAGTTACTGATGGGCCAAGAATGTCTCTGCAATCAAATGCTTTATTATATGGAGCTAAGGTATTATAGTGATGGAGGCTCTACATTTGTTTAGAGGAAATGTTATATTTTATAAATGGAATAAAACAACTGCATTGCCCGCTATACTATTATGTAATTCTTAGAGAGGCTAAAAGTAGGCCACTTTACCTCTGATTGAGGGTATCCACAGAAGGACTCAATGGGTTTTTACTTAGTTATATGCATTCACTTCACAGCTTCAGTTTTCTGAACTCATTCTTGTTTGCCTTCAAGTATTCTGAGTGTTCTTAAGTGACAAGTCCACAGAAGCCGATTATATTTTAGAGGCCTCTACCTAGAAACACGGGCCCTAATAATCATGTTTACACGATGGAACATAGTAGCATCCTAGTACCACTGAACTAACTTTGAAAGCAAATTGTGATGCCCCAGCACATCATGCAGGAGGATGAGGAGAGTTCTGATGCCATGAACATTAGGACCCAGGACTTGGAGTTTGGGTACATGCCCTCCATTTCACAGGATTCCCCCACCACCCCAGATCTCAACGCTACAGATGTCAGCTGCCTTCTTGGCTGTCCTGGACTCATTCTTCTAACACCTTGTGGTCTCCCTCCAAGAGGCACAGAGCGTGAACCAGTTATGCATAACAAACTCTGCAGTTGTGGTACAGCAGGAATGAAAAAAAATCCTCCTAATAAGAAATTCCTCCTACCCACAGCACAGCTGGAACCCATGGTGACAGGTGGAGAGCAGCTGCATGGCTCCCAGCCCCAAAAGGGCCCAGACAGGGGACTCACCATAGCACCCTCTGTGTGTCCATACAAGTGCCCAGGTGAGTGATGAGAAGGTCTGAAACACTTCTTTCTACTTCATTTTTAACACTAAAAGTTGCAACCTCACACAAAGGCTTTGGGTCTCACTTGTCTGCAGACTCTGCATCTGTGTGCAGGAGGCCAGCTGATGGCAGGTGAGACGGTGTCTCAAGGCTGGGCAGCCAAACACCTGCAGAGTGCATAAGAGAGGTGTGTAGGAGGTGCTGGCAAAGTAAGGAAGAAATGTTACAATCTCTGGTTGCAGCCTCTGAGATCAGGGCCTGTACCACAGATTCCTGGCACCAGGACCTGTGGGACCAGCATGAGGAATGACTCGAGATATGGAGGGCGCAAGTGGACAGGCTGGGGGATGCTTACACCCGTGCTTCCGAAGGACAGGAATGAGCTGCCAAGGCCCAGGAATGGTGTCTCCCAATGGCAACCTGCTATTTGAAGGAGACAACCACATTGCTGTGGAGCTGAGAGAGTTACAGCACTAGGATAAGGAGTTTATGTACAGTGTCATAGATCACTTGGGGTCCACTTCCAATGCCCTGACTGGCACCTGCACTGCCTCCCATGGAAAGCCTATAGTCCTCCCAGGCAGAAGTGGTTGGACAGGCTGCTGTCCAGTGCCTACAGCATGGTGAGACTCACTCCAGGGATGCTTCCTTGGAGCAACAGGAACAGCAGGTCTCAGGGGGGTAGACCTGGATGGCAGCTGATGGGGAATACTCCCCACTAGCCCTGACTGGGAGATGCTGAGGAGTAAGGGGGCACTGGGACAGATGATGTAGTGCACGGGAGCTGCTGCATTGTGGTCTGAGGAGGCAGAAAGGTGTCTGGAAGGGCCTGCTTCAGTGACCAGCAGTGGGCGAAGGGAGAAGCAGACTGCCTGAGACCCAATGCTAAGGCTGTCAGGAGCACTTTCCACCTTCCAGGCCCAATTTATGAACTCCAGCTGCTGGCAGTTGCCCCCAAGCTGTTTCAGAGCAATCCCAAAGAGGGACGGAAGTGCTCAGAATGGGGGGAGAGTGCAGCCCATCAGTCTGCTGGGCCAGGCTATCACTGGGATGTCTTGAAACAGAGCCAGCTGGCCCCAGATTGTCTGCCTGCTAGCTATAGGGCCCAGGAGGAGCTCTTCAACTTCCAGTGGCCCCACTCCTAGCCTGCGTCCTGCTGTGGGGGAGCAGCAAAGCCTTGGCAGGAATAGGCAACTCTCAGGCTGAAGCTGGTTGCATGACACAAGCCCCAGGTGTGGGACAGGGTTGCAGGCCTGGGATCCTCAAAAGGAGACTCTGGGCCCTGGGGGCACAGGCTGAGGGGCTGCGGGTTGTGTGTGGGAGAGCCAGAAGTCCACAGCACCTGTTATGGCAATGCCTGCCACCCCCAGCCCACAAATGGTCTCCTGTCCTGCAGTGGGTCTGGGATCAGATGCCTGCCCAGGTCCTACACAGAAAAGTCCCTAGTCTTCACTCCTGACCCCTGAAAGTAGAGTGCCAGGTCAAAAGCCTCCTAACCCATGCCTCCCCTCCAAGGTTTCATGTTTGTTGAGCTCAGCCACTGTGGCATTCCCCCTGATCCAACCCACCTTCCCCCCTCCTTGTCCTTACCCCCCCTTCCAGGTTCGTTCTTCCCCTTCTTAACCCATCTCCTGTCCCCTCTGAAGGTTTGCTGGTGTGTTAATTGGGAGGAGGGACCAAGTTCAGTCACAGGCAATGTTCAATAAATTTTCTTTATTAGACTCACTAAAAGTTTAGTAGATGCAGCATTTTATTAAACCGAGACACATCTCTTCTTCATGCTGCATTCCCTCACTCCCCAGTGGGTGCCCCACAGGTGGAGGGTCGGCAGTTGGGGAGGAAAAGGGGAAGAGAGATAGTGCCCAGGCAGCCTGGGTTGTGGGCAGTGTTGCCCAGGATGCAGGGCCAGAGGATCCCAAGACCTATGGCCCAGTGCCAGGGCATGGGTGCTCAAAGCCCCTGGCCCTACTCGTGTGTGGAGTGGAGTGCAGCTGGTCCGTTAGGGCTTGGGTGGAGCTTGCCTTCTCCTCCATCTCTGTACCACATGTTCAGGCTGTTAGGCCTTGTACATATGTTGTCTCCTTGGCCTGGGCTTCTCAGAAGACCCCCCCACTCTGGTCTCGTACATGTTGAGGAGAACACACGCAGAAACAATGAATTGCATCAGGTTCACGTTGAGGCGTATGCTGAGAACTTGCTTGTGCAGCTTGAGGCAGCTTTAGTTGTGCTCCACAGTCATGTGACACCTGCTCACGCAGTAGTTGAAGTGCTCTTTCTGATGGTCCAGCTGCCCCCCATAGGGCTTCATCAACTAGGGCAGGAGGGGATAGGCCAGGTGCCCAATTAGGAAGGATGGCGAGATCACTAATGATGAATTTGGGGACCCCAGCAGTGTACTGCCTGCTCTCTGTCAGCCCAGGATGTTGGGGATTGCAAAAGATGTGGACATCATGGGTGCTGCCCACCCAACCAGAAAAGATGTGGGTCAAGCAGCCCCTGAAAGCCCTTAGATGGCACAATGTCTTTCAAATTATTGCATTTCCTCTCATTAATTCCATTAATTGTCTGACATGTCACCATTCCACCCACTGTTTTCCATCCATACTTTCCCTATGTCAGCTTTGATTTGTCTATGTGCTTTTAAAAAAATAATTTTACTTAGCCAGTTGCAAAGCTGTTATATCACCATCTCAGCATATTGAATTGCAGTCATGTGTTACAAATGCCCTGCTCATCACCTCCCAAGTTCTTACCACTGCACCCTTTTACATTATTTCATTGTTAATCACTCACTTCTCCCTGGTGATACCCAACATCTTCTTTAAATGTGACACCACCTGATATTTTATTTAAAGAACAGTGCATGGAAAATTAGTAAATTTGATGCAATTCCTCATGAGGTATTGAAGCAAAACAAAACAATGAATCAGGTAACATTATGATTAGTGCATTGAAAGTTCTCTATAAATATTGCACTTTCTATCTGTAAAGATAGATGGTTAAGGAAGTTAAGAAACTGTTTTTTTGGCAGGGACCATCTCTTTTTCTGTTTCTACACCATGTAACATGTTGTGCTATAATGATTTATCTAATAATTCTGTTGGAAACAAGGAAGGTATTACTTTGAATAAGTCTCTGTCCATCTGGGCACCATTCATCTGAATGTGCCTTATAAAACTGATTTGAAGAGGGCACTTTTCAGCAGTAGAATATGCCATTAGGAGATCAACTTGTATCTGTAATTTTGAAATTCTTCCTTTCAAAATTCATAGAAATGCGATACACAATTCCCCACCACAATGCTAAGCCAAAGGCACAATAATAGAAACAGAAAATGCCGACAATTAAGAGTTACATTCTTGCTATGCCTTCCACTCACATCTGCAATGCCTCATGATGCAATGAAAAGATAACCAGACAGTAACTCAGATGTGAGATGTAGAAAGGAATATGCAGTAAAGATGACTACAGTATGGGGAAATAAGATGCCGATGTGGAGTAACTCAGTATATTACATGCTGGCTAGCTAAGATCGGGAAGGAGTTCTGTTTTCAGTTGGTGACCATTACGAGGAACAGCACTGGCCTATTGCAGTGTGCTCACCATTTATAGCACACATCAGGGCTAAGGCAGTTCTTATCTATGTACCAAACTGAGAAAGCCTCAAACCACGGTTGGGAACATTTTGAAATAGATTTTTGTTGCCCCAGAAAAACAGAAAAGGGAATAACAGGCCCTTGAGGTTCTAAACCTCTGAGGACTAGATTGTAGTTCCCACTTTGCCCTGAATGGTATTTGTCAAATGGTGGTACTCGACTTAATTTTAATTTTTTATTTGGCATCTTTCTGTTTTCTCAAATGTTCCTCTATTCTTTGTCTTTTTGAAGTATATGCTATACACTGTGCATATGTGGGGGTGTGTACAGTGTGTGAGTGCACATGTGCACACAAATATATAGTCTATATCAGGTATGTCAAACTCACCCCAGACCCTGGGTCAGATCCAGATTGTGTTGCTTCTCCTAGACTGCATCTATATGGCCAGTGGTAGCTGGGTCTGGCAGTAGTGGCAATGAAGGGATGAGGGTGGCAGAGTGGGGTCAGTGGCAGGAGGATGTGCAGCAGGCCTTGCCCTTCCCTGGCCACATCTCCCAAATTTCAGGAGCACACTGGTAACCTGGTGGGCTGGATAAAACATCTGAGGACTGGATCTGGTGGGACATATCTTTGACACCCCGGTACATAAAATATATTCACAGAGGTATGTGCCCTCAGATCCAACACAAGCACTATTTTGTCTTTTCAGGACTTTAGTGGAACCTGAGTGGTGCTCTGGTGCTTGTGTTCATCCTTTGCAGAGGGAGAATTTCACTCTAGGCCAGTCAATTCTTTTGTTGTAAGGATGTCCTCGTCTTTATTGAGAAAATTGCTGAGAAAAATTGACAAAAGAAAAAAATGTGATTCAGGAAAGGATCCCCAAAAATGCCTAGAAAGAAGGCTGATCCTGAGAAGTACTTTATGTAAGTCACACTGCTCTCTCTATTAAAACAACAGAACAGTGAATGAGTGGGAGTAACAAAAAAGTCGGCCACAAAGCATGAGTTCATAAATAAATGATAAATTTGAAAAACTAACTTCACTGCTCATGCTACATAAAAATGCAGGAATCCTCCACTCGTACAAATCCTCCACCGGTACAAATCAGTGTTAAGGGGGTCAATAAAATTATCCCAATTTACACCAATTAAAATCTAATCCAAGATCAAGATGAAGAAAACTGAGGGTTTTAATACATCAATTCATGTAATTCTATTGTCAGATGAATTTCAATTGTCTTGTGTAAGGTCACTAGTGGGCTTACGGACTGAAAACTAGCTGTAGAACTGTAAGCAAAAAAAATGATAAAGTGTTAAGGAATTGTGCTGGACAAGTAGGATGTTGTAGGCACTGGTGTTATTGACACCTACTGTCATTCACAGGTTTGCACCACTTGTGTTCTGGTTTTTAGGAGAACTGGAGAATTCCAAATCTCTAGAAGGTATGTGCCATAAATCCCCCTAATACTTTCTTTTTTAATGATAGGTTTATAGTTTGTGCTATTTGCTAAGTCCAGTCAATGCCAGATGCACTGATTCATTGGAGACCATTTCTTTTTTCCAAACAGACTGCAGCAATTTCCAAATTGTAACGAAAACTCTGTTCTTTGCAAGTTAATTGCAAACTGCATTATTTTGACCTTTACAGTTTTCTCTAACATGAACTGCTGGCCATCCATGTTCCTCCCTTGTTTTCAGCTTATGACACTCATAAAGACAAGGTCAACATGACAGCCAATCAAAATATGGACTACTGAAAAGGTCAAATATATTATTAAGCATTAAAATTCTGAGAACTCCCTGTTGAGAGAGACTGTAACGAGAAGAGGAAACAGCACAGCATGAATTCTCTCTCATGATAATGATCTCATGAGTGCAAAGAGCAGAGGAAATGGAACAAGAGTAATTATTCCCATTATCATAACATTTGAACCTCCTTGTCCTAATCAGGTGTCCTACTTAGGTTCTGGACTGAGACATGAGCCAGAGCTTAGTTAAACTCTGAAATTATTTTATTTTATTGTTTTCTAGGTCTTTCTTGTTTCTTTGTGTTTTATTTTTCTAAGTTAACGTGAGATTTCAGTGTAATGTTTTGAAAATACTTTGGAGATTGAAATCCTATAGTGACATGAAAGGTCTAACATGAGGGCACAGTCTTTCCCATGCTCTTATTTCATGCTGATGTACCTCAGACCTGACCTAGAGATACCTTAAAATTGGTTTCTCTGGGACTGAAGCCTGGTTATCAATTGTAATAGGACATTTGTGTGATGTGGACACCTATCCACTGAGAGACAGAATGAAAGTACTATGCTTTGTACCCACGGTGGCCAAACCGCGGCTCACGAGCCAGATGCCACTCGCTGGCACAGTTCTCGTGGCTCTGCAGAAATTGGCTGAAGCACCACTAACTTCTCCCCGAGGCAGCTCCAAGGGACAGTGCAGCCTGGCACCTCCCACCGGTCTGGCTTTCCCCATGGGGAGAGCACCCCAAGCAAACCCTCATCCCTCCTTCTCTCCCTCTGGGACTGCTGGGTCAGGTGCCAGGCTGCCAGGGCGGGGGCTGCAGCCGTGCTGCTTATCCTGGGGTACATTCCCCATGGGGAAAGCTGGAGCGGCTCGGCAGTGTGTGGAGGGGTAGTCATCTCCACTCCGGGTTGCTCAGCACCCCTCTCCCTCCCTGATCTCTGGCTCTTGAGCGTCAGTGGAGGATCGGATGTGGCTCCCACAGTGAGTAACTCTGGCCACCCCTGCTGTATACTCTGTCCCACTGAAAACATAAAGAGATTTGTATCAATTAATTTGAGCTGTTAACCAGTAGATCACAGAGGAAGATTCACTTTGGTCCCTGTCTGTGAAGGGTTCTGTAAGCTCTCAGCTAGTGTAATATTTGACTAGTCATATATTATTTAAAGCTCTAATTCTAATGGAAGTTGCCTACCTACTAGATCTGTTATGAATAAAAATTAGTTCAACAATTTGGAATAATAATAAGGAAAACATTATAATGTTTCATTATAATTACTGGTCAGATTACAATCTACCAGGCATCTCTGATACTGGAGCCTTATTTGCTGGGTCAGCTATTTTTTCCTCACACAGAATGATTAGCCATTGCTTTACCCACAAATCAAATGAAACTGAAATGAAAAAGAAAAGAAGGACAGAAGCTATCCTATGTGAGTAGTCATGGGGAATTAACTAGGCAGCATCTAGTCACCTGACTTCAATGGAAGAGCTGAAATGGAGAACATCACTGAATGTACAAACATCCTCCCTCTCAGCCTGCCTCCATTTTAGTAGAAGTAACTTGTGTCTGTGGTGAGTAAAAAGTCTAGTTTCCTCACCCTTTGAAGGCGTCAACCAAATAATACTAAATTAAATGAAAATACTCTAGATTAATTTATTGGGATAGTCTGGCCATTAATCCATGACCTTTGCTGAAAACAGCAATATTCGTTTTTGTGGGGCTTGTTTGCCCTCATCTAGATGTCAGTAAGTGAGGAAGTGGGTTGGAACAAAAAATGATTCTGCATGGTTCACCAAACTGCCATGAAAGATTAGTAACTCTTGGTCATTCACTACCCACTGTCCTGGGTGGAGTTTGCTAATTCAGCCATGCGCACAGTTTCACTCCTATCTGAATACATGTGGAGGCATTGTAGTAGGACATGAAATGTATTCATGGAGGAAGAGCTCCAAGGTGCTCATAGGTCTAGCTGGTGAAGGCTAGCTTGGTTAAGGAATGCCTACCTCAACATTTAGTGAAACATAAGGAATGATATGGCTAGCAGCAGCACATCTGGCCACCATGGACTCTGCAGCTCCAGTGAACAGGTACCCATTTACAGCTGGCTGAGCCTTCCCCAGTTGTCTGGATGAAGGCTAGAGTCATTCCACGGAAGTCATAGCATGGTGCTACTTTGCCACTGAGCCCCTGTAAAATAGCAGAGTAAGGGGGGGACATATTCCATACCCAAAAAATTAATCAATTCTACTTTGAAGCTTTCATAGATTTAATAGATTTCTAGGGTCAGAAGGGACCTATTAGATCGTTGAGTCTGACCCCCTGCTAGGGGCTTATCTTTTACTTTAGACATTGTTTTGTACACTTTTCTATGAAATAAACATTAATACATGGCAGCTCAATATATCCTAACATGAAAATTAATCTGAAAAACATGAGCATTCTACAATTTGATAGGCAAAAATGGGGGTGGGGAAACCCTTAAAATGTTTTCAAATCTTTCCACCTAACTCTAGACATAAATTAGGAGCCTAAAAAACAAGGGCTGGACATACCATTCAGTCCAACTTCCTGCACTGAGACAGGATCAAGCATGCACACAATTATCACATTATAAAATTAATATTTCTTAACACATACTTAACATTATTCATTTAAGCCCCCTTGTAAAAGGGTAAATTATCCCTTTAAGAAGGTTTAGTCTTAGCTGCACTTTGGCCAAGATCAGCCCATCTACCCAGGGGAAGGGAATACAGTATATCCTAGGGTCATATGTTACAAAACTGTGACTCAAAACCTGGCCTGTCATGACCTGAAGAACAGTTTGGTTTCAGGTTAGATACCTGAAACCAACAGAAGAGTTCTTCCTAGTCACAAGGCAGATGGCTTATATATACAACCATTTGGGAAGAAAGCTTCAGCAGAAAGGAGAAAAGAAACTTCCCTAAATTCCCAAGTATAGAGTTGGGGGTTGCAGAGAGTAGACATGTTCTGTGAGAAAGTCTGAATCAAGGCAAAGGATGTAGTTGGTCTGTGGAATATCTGTTAAATGGTCTTATTGAGGAGAAATAAAACTAAAATCCTGAAAAGAGGGCCTGAAATCCTATGGCTACACAGAGCTGGCCTACTGCTTTATTTTTAGTACTCGAAGCATAACTAAATTAAGGCAGAGAGAAGTGAAGTTGAAGCATCTTATCCAAGGGTATGTAGTGAGCCGATGAGAGACCCAGGGATAAAACCCAAGAGCTGGGATATTTAATACCACTAAACACATGTGCTCTTTAGATTGTGTGCTTCTCTCTGAAGAAGACAGATGAGACAGAGCTGGCAAAAACTTTTTAAAAAGTTTCTGTGTTGGGAGAAGGTGGCAGGGGGGAGGGGGGATATTAATTAATTCTGCAATCAAAGTTGTTTCTGTTTGTGGAGGTGAAACCGCCAACACGAAACATCTTTTGAAAAATTCTGAATTTTTAGACTTTTGCCTTTGTCCCCTGCTTCTCTTTCCCATGCCCACCTTTGCTCCAGAATATGATAAAGTAGAGAGGGCTTTTTCTTTCTTCTTTTCATTTTTTCCTGTTTTTAAAAAAAAGTGACATAGCAAAAAGAGCCTGTAACATTGGAGAAACTGCCAATTAGCAAAAAGAAAAAAAGTAAGTTTATAACCGTTTTTCCCCCAAAAATGTCTTCTAATATTAACGAGTAGAAATCATGAAAGACAATAAAATTAAATAAACTCACAAGAGGTAGCAAATTCAGTGCTATGAATAAAATACTTGCTTTCTTGTGAGCATAAATTACCTTTTGCTTGTTCTGTAGTTTGAACGACCATCATCGTTTTAGCTAGCAAAAGCCAACAACCCCCCTGATTACACAGCAGTTTTTTTTAAACAGAGAGAGAGCCCTTCCTTTTTTTTCTCTCTTCATGCTACTTTCTACAGAGGAGTGTTCATAGGTCAAGAGCTTGACACTGGTTTCAGATGGCAGCTTGTCAAGCAGGATTTTTCTTGCCCTCTGGACAAATGGTTGGTCTATTTCAGGAATTCCAAATAATTATTCTCTTTTGGCATGAAAAATGCACCTATAATTTCTCACAGAACACATCTCACAGCAGAATAATCCCAGCCCAGTGCTCTACTGCACAAAACACAATCATATGTAAAAAGCAATTTATTTTATCGGTTTATTGCTCTGTCTAATGCATGCTTGGTTTATGTGCTTGGATATTTTTGTGCAGGTTTGTGAAGGTTAATGCTTATTAAAGGGATGGACTCATAGCCAAGAAAAGTGGAGATGGGTGGTGCTGTGCAAGTTTACCAAGGCGGCTCTGACAACTGCATTTCAGTCCTTACCTGCAGAATCCTAGTTTTACTTGTCGGCTTTATCTGTCAGTTGTGCCAGACAGGGTTGTCAACTCTGTTTGATCTATTCTGGAAGGTTTTCAGAATGCCATCGTGCCTGTGACACAACACGAATGTGCCTACGTACTTGTGTATGTGAGTTATGGATTATGTTGTGTAGACTTTACGTCAGGAAGGCAAATACACATTACTATTACATTTTAAAAACCCATTGGACTACTGTATACATCAGATTTAACATTTAATATTTATTTTAATAAATGTCCTATAGTTTATTTCCTGGGTGACTCTCAGCAGTCTCCTGAAGATGTCTATCTAATTCTTGGAGATTCCAGGACAATCCTGGAGGGTAGGCAACCCTAGTGCCAGATCATAGGATGACATGACAAATTATTAAACCACTGTCTCCACCTATGAGAAGGACTAAAAATAGGGATGGACAAATGGTGCTTTGGCAAAATCTATTCTTGCTTGTAGGTTTGGATTCTGTTTACCTTAGGCCTGGTGCCCCCAGGTCTCTCTGGTTTCCTCGCCTAGCCTGTTGACCTATTTCCTAGTCCTCAATGGGTGGTGAATTTCTTTTTTCCTAAGCTCTGATATTGCAGTTGGGAAGCTGCTATGTAAAGGCTGATCCCTCTTTTCTGGAGGATCTTCGGAATTTCAGTGAGGTAAATAATTGTTTTTAGGGGCCTTGCCTTCATTTCAAACCCATGGGATACAGACTTTGTTGAGGACTAGACCAGGCACAACCTAACAAGGGATGTTTCAAGGAGGAACAAGCCATGAGATTGCAGTTCCCACATTTGGGAAGCCTATTACATTTTACCCCTGGGGAAAGAGAGGGCTATGATAGAGGCCCCTTCTCCGTAACTGAGTGAAAGGGAGGAAAAGGTGCACGGTCCCTTTAAAACAGACTGGTTTGGGGCCGAAGGGGCAGACCTGGAACCATATAAATCCTTCTCCTGGGCAAACCTAGGCTCTATGGCCTAAACCATATGATGGTAAGGAGCTTTAATGGAAAGACTACAAAACTGTAAATAATCCCAGAAGGGCTATAGCTGGGGTAGTCAGCAGGCAGAAGAGGAAAGCCTGGAGGGAAAGGCACCCTGCTGTGAATTTAGGTTATTCATTTGGACTTGTTTGAAGTTGGAGCCCTGTTTGTCCTTGTTTCTGATTTTTTGAGTGGAGATACCATGAGGCCCTGGGTGGTTCTTAGGGGAGGCCATGGAAGGCATTTGTAGGATAGTTCAGAGAGTATTTTTGTTTGCAAGTCCTTGTGAGCAGCCTAGACCTTGTGAGCAACCTGGAGGTTGAGAGGGACAGTTGAGTGTCATCTATCATGTCCTGAGATACTGAGCCCTTTTGAAACTGAATGAGGGCTGAGAAGCTGGGAGAGATGGATTATAGTTTGAACTGGGCTGCACAAGGAAGCCCTGTGATGAGAAAGGTAATTGAGGTGTCATTCTAGCAATCTGATGGCTACCTCCCAAATAGATGATAATTAAGACAAAAGACATAGCAAGTGAGATGGGGTGGTCAAAAGTACTCTGGGGGCTTGAAGCAGGGTGGGATAGGCTGCCAAATGGTAGCAGACTGCCCCTAAGACTGGTAGGCCTGTTTTATGGACCTCAAGTCATTTGATAGTGCTTCAGAATGGTGTGTTCGAAAGAGGTATTCATGGGTTCTGAAAAAGCATTTGATCCAAACCTTTATGTCTAGAACATGGTAACTAAAACTCTAAGTCTGAAAGCTAGAAGAACTAGACAATCTCTAGTCCAACATTAGTTCCCATAAAATTCATTGGTAGGTCTGAATCTCTCAGCTTCAGCCAATGAGACTCCTACAACTTTAATGGACTTACATGACCATGGCTTAGTGGATAAATTCTGGTCTGTCTGACAAGGCGACATTTTAGGGGTTACCTTTTTATATAGACAAATTAGTTGGTAACAATTTATCAACTGCATTACACTCTCCTCAGTAGCAGGTCTGCATCTGTTGTATTCACATTCTATTTTTTATCCAACAAATATTTCTTGTGAGCAATAGACCATTAACTTTTGAGATTTCCTCTGTCTCTTTCACAGTAGACTGATTTTTGAGTGATTTCTGTCTATAAAATTGGAGTCTCATAGACATTTTACCATTGTTAATTATTCTATTCCAGTAGAAGAGAGAGTGGGAGGATAGTGAGGATAAAGCTCTGTATATGTGTTAAGAAATGGGAAAGTAAAAGTAATTATTCTGTTTGGCAAATGATATTCCAGAATCTGTTTTGATTTGATCTCCCACATTCCAATGGGATTCCACCCCCAATGAGTCTTATCATGAGACAATTTTGTTCAATGCACAAATGGAGTTCACACACTAAAGATTTTTGGAAGCTGTTTTCCTGTGATTGCAATTTGCACTGTCCCCTTGCTGTAGATAAAGGGTTTCCTATCCATAAGTAAAGTATCAAAAGCTTTGTATACTTCTGTACCTATAACAGGGCTGACATTCAAGTGTTCTGTTTGTCAAAGTCCATCCAGAAACCTATTTTGGGGTACACTAAGAACTAATGATGCTCAACCTGTCTGGCTCTGCAGGCCATGAGTTATGTGGGACTGTAGCAGGACTGGGCCTCAGGGGTGGCTGTGACACCTCCTGGTGGCCATGCAGCTCCTGCCTGACTCTGGCTCCCTTCTTCTCTTACCTGCCATGCCCTGATTAAATTATTTGCTTGTGAAAAGGGAGGCTTCCCGAGGAAGCCCTCATCTATTCTCTAGCCACCAGCTCCCTCCCAGACCCAGCTGATCCTAGTCCTGTTCCTCAAGCACTAACTGGTCCCTTCTGGCCCTGTCTATGCCCCAGAGCACTAGTTGCCTTAAGGACTATTTATGGCTTCCCTACAGCCATGCCCATGCCTCACAGATCTCACAAGGTTGCCAGTTACTCCCTTGTATAGGCTCTGGCCTTCTTACCCTTATCCTACAGGTTACTCTGGCTGTAGACTGGTAGTTTAGGCCCACTGGCTCTGGCCTAGCCTTTCAGTCTCAGTCTCTTGATGGCTTCTGGGCACTTTGGTTGCCTCATATGGGCTCAGGCTTTTGCCTTCTTGGTCTCAGGCTGCCCATGTTACCTCCTTTGGGCTCCAGCCCTCTTAGCCTCAGACCACCCATGTTGCCTCCTGGGCTCCAGGCCTGGCCCTATCAGCCTCAGCTTGCCTGTGCCTTGTGTCCCTACTTCTGGCAGGACTCAAAACCTAGCATGGCCCTCAGGCACCCCTGTGGCTCCTTCCCTCCTCTATCAGCCACATGTGGTCCTCTGGTACAAATAGACAAAATTCAAGCAAGCACTTTAAAAAAAAAGTCACTCCTTTGGGTCATCATACTACTTCCGGGACACCTCCCCACTCTCTGGATCTTCCCACCCTGGAAGTACCTGCCATGGCCTGCAGCTCCCACTCCCCACCAGCCTGAACTAGCAGGAACTCCTGTTTCAGCAGAGTTCAGGGCTACACTGTCCCTTTGCCTCATGGACCCACGTTTATATTCCATGGGCTCCTCCTCCTTCTGATTAGGTGTGCTTTTGCCCAGATGAAGGTGCATCCCCTCACCTTAA
>NW_017729031.1:95945056-95949080 GCF_001723915.1 Gavialis gangeticus
ACTAGCAGGAACTCCTGTTTCAGCAGAGTTCAGGGCTACACTGTCCCTTTGCCTCATGGACCCACGTTTATATTCCATGGGCTCCTCCTCCTTCTGATTAGGTGTGCTTTTGCCCAGATGAAGGTGCATCCCCTCACCTTAATGGGTAGTTTACTGCCAGTGCCCTTGCTGCCTAACCAGGGCTATACTCCCTAAGCCTCCCTGCAAACAACGCTAGCCTCCTGATGCTGACAGACCATCCCTGACCCTGCTTGCCCCTCTGTTTCCCTCCAACCCGCTCTGCAGACCCTGCTTGCCCCCCCAATCCTCCAAGACCCCCCTGCTATCCCCTCCATCCTGATTTACCTTAGATCAGGTGACAATTTTCAACTCAATCTAAACTCACAGTAGCCGCCCGGAATGTCTGTACATATCATAAGACTCAGATCCAAAGAGGAACTGAGATGGGATTTAGATGCCTAAATCCAAAAATTGCAGTCCTCAGAACCTATGTCCAGCTACTGCCTAACCTGGAAAGTGACTACATTTCATTAGTGATTCAGTGTCAACATTTTTCTTCCAGGTGCCTCATTTTTTCCTTCTGCATATACTAATAAGTGCCTTACTTTTGATAGATCAGCATTTATCTCATGCCTAATACTGATCAGAACTCACAAAATAGATGTCTTTCATCTGTCTCCCCTCAGGGGCTCAGTCTATTGGGCATTCACTGGGCGTGTCTACATGTGCGCTTTACTGTGGTGTAGACTAATTTGCTCAATGCTGGGCATGTCTACATGAGATGTTTTACTACACAGTAGAACAAATTACTGTGTAATAAGCATCACCATCTACACATGCAGACCCTTACTGCACAGTAATTTGATCAGGCTGCACAGCAAATTTGCATAATTCTGGCACCAGCTGGGCACTGCCAACACTAGGTTGCTCTGGGTTCCACCACCAGAGCCTGGGCAGTTTCTAGCACCTCTTCACTGGCAGTAGGGAACTTCCAGCCCCCAGGAGCTGTCTGCTGCATCACCAGAGACTGGGTAGGGGAAAAGGCTCCCCTGCCCTGGCAGCAGGGGGCTCCCAGCCCTGACTCTCACTCTCTGCCCTGATCACTGCTAGCTGCCCCACTGGTGGATCAAGACACGGGCCTGGGACCTGTTCCTTCCCTGCAGCTCTTTCCAAGCCCCCCTGCCCCTGATGAGGGAGCTGGGGCTGGGAGCTTCCTGCTGCCAGGCAGGGGGACATTGTCCCCAACCCAGTCTCTGCCACTGGAGCCTGCCCCTGCAGCAAGCAGCTCCCAGGGGCAGGGAGCAATCTCACAGCCCCTGATAAGAGACAGCAGTCTCCTGGCTCCGTGCTCCCTGCCAACCAGTAGGCTAGCACCCAGGAGAAGCCTAGAGCTTCCTCTGGCTGCTACACGGGAACAAGGTGGGAGCAAATCTGCTCCCAAATGCATGTATGTGTAGAAGCCTACCCAAGGTGGGTTTATATCCAGCAGCATTTGTATGTGTAGACGCACCCAGTAAATTGTTGGTGTCTACACATGCACCGGTAGTAGGAACAGTAGATTAATTTACTCCATCATAAGATAGTCCTGTCTGACACAAATACTATCTGATGGCAGAGTAAACTAGTGAAATTAAACACATGTGTAGACTCTGCACTTGGGTTAATTTACTCCAGCATTAACTGCACTGAAGTAAATTCAGTTGCAATAACTGCATGTGTAGACATGCCTGATGATCACATTTACTAGACTAAACTGCATAAATGTGGTAGCAGGCTTTCTTTTTTTTTTTAAGATAATTGCTGTCACTGCTATCAAAAAGGTCAGTGATTAAAGCACTCGTTCATGATGTAGAAGAGTCAGATTCAGGTACCTTCTCTTCCTGAGGGAATTCAACCCCATATCTCCCACTTCCCAGAGGAGTTCTCTAATCACTAGGCTATAGGCTATTTTGGGGCAGCAGTGGGCATCCAAGATCAACTTCTCATGTAGAAGCTGACATAAAAAAAAAAATTATGGTTCACTGGGAATGTCTACATGTGTCTGTATGGTGGTGGTGTTACTGCGCTGTCATTTAGCACTTCCTTTTGGAAGTATTAATGATGGCACAGTAACAGCCCATACTATGCCATACTGGTGGTACACAGTTATTTTTAGCTGCTACGTCACTGTAGCAATGTGCAATAGTGAGGGACTGTGTTGTTATGGTGACATAGGTGTGGCATAACGGTTTGTGCCTGCCAATGCTATGTCACCGAACAGCATTGCTACAGTGTCATAGCATCTTGTGTAGATGTGCCCACTGAGTCAGAGAAAGGGAAGAAGTGTGAGGATGATTCTATATATTAGAGATTATACCAGTCAGCTGGGTGACCTTGGATCTAGTCCCTGCCCTTGATGGTGTTTATGTATTGTATCTAACAACAGCTCAATTTAAAATAGAAAATAGTTCCTAGAATGTCTCTCTGACTTGATTTTTTTTCTTTTTAAGTATTCTCTGCAAAATGAAGAGGCCAACAGGGGAGTGCAAGATCCCCATGTCACCCCATGTCAACATAGCACTGAGCCTGATGGTTAGCTCCCTCTCTTAAAACCTGGGAGATGATGACTTGAATCCCCTAAAGCGGGGAGGGAATTGAATTTGTATTGTTCATATCCTGGGTAAGCCCTGAGATACTGGATAAATGGAGGCAGCAGCAGAGTAGCCATGTGATCTCCTACTCATTTTCTGAAATAATCTCCAAGAAAAGATTATGGTTGGTAACTCTTTAATGGAAATCAGCTTCTGGGACTCCTGAGTAAGGAATCTTATACCTAGAGAGGGGCAAATTGAAAAAAATTCCTTGGCATTTCCTTAGGCAGTTTCTCTACTTGGTAGTATATTTTTTTTTGTTTTTAATGAATCCCATTTTGAGGCTTTCTCTGCACTGTATATGAAACGTAAGTACCTACCACAGGGTTCTGGATTCTACTATAGTTAGGCATTTGTAAAATAATATCGAAGTATTTAAGCTCCTTTTGTGGGTCTGGATCTAAAGGCCTGAATCAACACATGGTAAAGACAATGGGAATCTTGCTATCTACTTCAGAGGCTTAGATTGGATCCATAGGACATATCTGTATATGAAAATTAATCCAGAATAAAGTATGATTCATAAGGAGCTGGCAAGCATCATAGCCCAGCCACTGGCAAGGATATTTGAGAACTTGTGGCACTCAGGTGAAGTACCCGAAGATTGGAAGAAGGCTGGTGTGGTGCCTATATTCAAGAAAGGAAGGAAAGTAGATCCTGGGAACTACAAGCCAATTAGCTTGACCTCAATCCCTGGGAAGATTTTGGAAAAAAATATCAAAGAGACCATTTTTGATAAGCTGGCTGATGGCAACATCCTGAGGGACAGCCAGCACATGTTTGTTGTAGGTAGGTCTTGCCTGACCAATCTCACTTCCTTCCATGACCAGGTGACACATCACCTGGACAAGGGAGAAGAGATCAATGTCATATATCTGGACTTAAAAAAAACACCTTTGATCTTGTGTTCCATAATCTCCTCATGGAAAAATTAGCTAATTGTGGCCTCAGCTACATCGCAGTCTGATGGCTGGGGAATTGGCTCTGAGGTCAGACCCAGAAAGCGGTAGTCAACAGAAGTGAATCATCATGGCGCTCCATGACCAGTGGTGCCCCTAAGGCTCCATCCTTGGCCCTGTACTCTTTAATGTCTTTATTAATGATGTGGACACTAGTGTCAGAAGTGGACTGGCCAAGTTTGCTGATGACACCAAACTTTGGGGTAGAGCATCCATACTTGAGGATAGGCTGGTGATCCAGGTTGACCTTGATAGGCTTAGAGAGTGGGCAGATGAAAACCTGATGACATTCAATATGGAAAAATGCAAGTACTCCACCTTGGCGGGGGGCGGTGGGGAACCCGCATCACACATCACGCTTACAGGCTCAGCAGTGCTACACTCACTAGCACCACAGCCAAAAGGGACTTGGGGGTCATAATTGACCACAAGATG
>NW_017729031.1:95949411-95963306 GCF_001723915.1 Gavialis gangeticus
TATGCATCAGGATCTGGGGGAACACCTGTTCACCAGAGTGTCCTAAGGGATGACAAGGTCCAACGGTCACAAACTCCTCCAAGACCCTTTTAGGCTGGACATAAGGAAAAACTACTTTACTGTCTGAGCCCCCAAGGCCTGGAATACACTCCCTCCAGAGGTGGGGCAAACACCTACTCTGGACTCTTTTAAGAAACGTTCGGACATTTATCTTGCTGGGATCCTTTGACCCTAGCTGACTTCCAGCCCCTGGGGTAGGGGGCTGGGCTGCATGATCTTCCAAGGTCCCTTCCAGCCCCCTACCCCAGTCTATGAAATCTATTATATTAAATTAAATGTACTAGCTTTTAATTCTGGAATAAAAAATCCTCTTTTTTGGTTCAGCTTAATGAAGCACTCTTTCTAGAGTAAATAGCTCCACAGAGACAGCTATGGCAACATAGGTACTCTGATTAATTTTCAAATGTCAGATATATTTTATTCTCTCTGTGCCTCACTTACTTATCTTTAGAATGGGAATAATAATACTTATATATTGGTTGTATAGTATTGTGGATCAGCTAAGGTCAGCCTCTTCTACGACTGAATATCCTCTCACAGAAGAATAAGTGGAAAATATCTATGTAAGGGAGTATCTGAAATCTCCCCCACCCTTTTAGTGTAGTAGTCAGCCCACTCAACATTTGTATCTCTCTTTTTTGACAGATGAACACTCATATGTGCTTCTTTATAATCCTTTCAGGACCAAAAAGAAAAAACCCTCTCAAAAAACCTGAAGAGACAACAGAAGATTGTATCTAATTAAATTCATCAGAAAGGAAATGGTTAAAAACAGCTGGTTTATCTTCTATAGGTTTGAAGTCATACTGTACAGTGTCGTGGGGCATTACCTAAGGAGCATCAACTTTCTGTGAATGCAGGAAGTGGCTTCCATTAGCATTTATGACATTTCACAGAAAAATGGGCACAAAAATGTTGAGTCTCATCAGCCATTCATGTTTGTAAGTAAAAAACCTTTTACTAGGTCTAGAAACTTATATTTCAGCTTTAGTGTTAAACTGCAGATGTAACTCCTGATAATAAGCTTTGAACTTCTTGTTACTAAAGCAGATCAATATAAGATGCATAACTCATCTTTTGCAAGTGCAGGGTGTTTTTTTGATGACTGTTTACAAAATGATACCAGAATTTCCTGCTTTAGGACTGGAAATAGGCTTAAATCAATGGAGCTATGCTGATACCTACTAGATGAGGGTCTGGCATACTTATTTTCTTACCAATTTTGACCTTTTAGAGTTGAAAATTTTTGGAGTTATCCCTGCAAAAGAAGCAAGGACCCCGCCGCTCACTTCCCCTACCCCCAGTCTTATAACTCTGCAGAAGCTGGGAGATTTGGCTTAAATTGCTCAGAATAACTTGCTTGTTGGCACCTACCACACACACAATTTCAGCCCTGGAAACTATAATCTGCATATGGAAACAGCTGGTATGAATGGAAATGGCTTTCCATCCATGGATACCATTAGAAATAACTTCATCAATAAACAGTGTTCCACTTTGGAGTACAGCACAATACCCATGTGGACAACCTACACACAGGATGTTGAACACCAGTGGAAGAAGGGAAAATTTTGATCAGAAGCACAAAGACAAACTGTCGGATTGCAAAAACGTTCCATGCAGAGCAGTCAGAGTCATGGTGAATGGTTCTCAACTAAGTTGCTTCTTGTGTAGTTATTTTTCAGCTGTGCAAAATGAATAGAAATTAAGAGTGGAAAACTATCACGGGTATGACTGGAGACCTCTGATTTGACAGCGTTTTACATTAGTCTTCCACACATGGAAATTATTACTTAAGATGCGAGTGGTTGAGAACCAGGTATATAATTTTTGAACATCGCATCTGAAAGATCCCTTCCCTCCCCACCAACACACAGATACAAAAAATGTATATTTACTCAGAAGATTTAAGGGATACCTTACT
Source organism: Gavialis gangeticus (assembly GCF_001723915.1). Taxonomy (NCBI): domain Eukaryota; kingdom Metazoa; phylum Chordata; order Crocodylia; family Gavialidae; genus Gavialis; species Gavialis gangeticus. The sequence continues at coordinate 95,951,396 of NW_017729031.1, forward strand.
GAGATTCAAGCAAATAGTCCTGCAGATTGTAAATGTTTCTAGCCGTGTCTCAGGGGTTAGTGCAGAGGTGGGCAAAATGCGGCCCAGGTCTGTATATGGCCCACCAGGCCATTCCATCTGGCCCATGGGGCCCCTAAAAATTTTAGAAAATTAATATTAATCTGCCCTGGGCTGCCTGTCATGTGGCCCTCAATGGCTTGCCGAAACTCAGTAAGCGGCCCTCTACCCAAAATAATTGCCCGCCCCTGGGTTAGTGCCAAGTACTGTCAATTCCCACTGTAGCCAGTAGAAATTGAAGGCCTTGGCAAGAGTGGCCTCCAGGTTAGCAGGATGTCTTCTGAACAGTGGAACAGGAACAGACCCTCTGGATAATGGTGTAGGTTTAAATTGAAGTGTCAAGAGAGTATTTAGTCTGACGTGATAAACACGATAGTTGGAGATTTATATTAATACTGGATAGGCAAATTACTATTGGCTTTTTCCTATAAAGTAGACAGCAATTTACTTGTTAGTATACTTGTTTGCTATAGGAAATTAAATGCATTACTTTGTTCAACGCAGGGTAAGCCTTCAATTGGTTAGTTCCAGATAAAAGCTATACAATAGTTAGCAGCTATGAAAACAAGGAAGAAAGTACTTGCCAAGAGTCTTGTTTTGGCCAGGATAATCTGGAGTACTGTTTGCTTCTTTGTATTTTGCCCTCTGTAACACTAGCATGGATTCATTGTTTTCTGGAAAGCTAAGAAGAATTTCTATCTAATTAGCAGCTTCTGTTTCAGTAATTTGGGCAGAGGTATTGTTACTGGTAGCCCTTGAAGTCCTCAAGGGCCAGCAGTGTACATGATGGGCAAAATTTTTTTTGTGCTCTTCCCTTATTGTATCTCAGTGATTTCCCCCACTAGGGATGTCAAGACAGCGAACATGGAATAGCAAAAGGAAGCAGGCAATTCTATAGCAAGTGGGAATGCTATTAGAGAACTACTAAAATGAAGAGAATTTTACTACCTACTGGAAGATGCTAGAGCTGGTTTTGTATCCACTCCTAACTGTGCCAGTTAGGGGCAGTAGGCAATTAGTCTCGATTTCCCTAAAGATGATGGCAGTATGTCAGGTGAGACTTTAGGGAGCCATGGTGGAAAAAAAAATAAGTTGGGGAGGTTCCTAAGACCAGCATATTTCTGGATGAGTAATCACACCATAAAATTCTGGTCTGAAGCAATTTACCTAAAGATTTCCTGTCATCGGTGTTCCAGGTACTTCTCCAGTGGGATTTGGAATGCATGTATATACATAGGTTTACAATTAGTGGAGGCTGAACAATTTCAATTCTGATATTTTTCAACAAAAAAATGAAACTTTTGGTTAGCTTTAGTCATACTGCATGAGTCATAGAGTATGGAGTTTGGTGGCTATTATGGTTTCTTTCCTTTTGATCTATTTGAATACCTCATTTAAAATAGAAGAAAAGTTATAAATTAGGAAGTCTTAAGAGGTCAGGTACATGGGCAAAGAGACTCCAAACACCACAAAACAAAAATAATCCTTCAATATTTAGGGGTTAATATCTTAGCCCTCAGTTCCATAATTTATTTTGAAAATTGGTGCTTTTATCTTTGTTTCAAATCCTTTGTCATGGTTGAAATGAAATTTCCTTTCTAATCTTTCACTTTTAGTTGTTCATTGAAAAATGCATTTTGGCTTCAAACTTTCCACATTTGGTCTCAGCCTTACAGGTCCTTTTTTAACATGGAAAAACTTAACAAAAATCCACTTAGCTTATTAACTGGGCACAGAACTAAAATACTGCAATCTACTAAGACATTTTTTCAGGCAGTTTTTTGCCAAGAGAATAGAGGTGGTCCAGTGGTTGGGACACACGCTTAGGAGTTGGAATAATTATATGTCCTTATCTGTAAAATAGAGATAATGTTTATTGCTTTCCTCATAGGGCCATTATAGGGATAAATATATATTAAAGATTGGCAGGGTTCAGCAGATATGATAATAGGGTGGGGGTGTATAAAGCACATAAGAAGTCAGAAATAGCTTATTTTAGCTTACAATATAATCCTGAATGAAAAATTCATTTTCTGCTTTGTTTGAAGACTTGTTTTGTGTGTGTGTGTGTGTGTGTGTGTGTGTGTGTGTGTGTGTGTATATATATATATAAAAATATGAGTATGCAAAGAATACAATACAATATTACTTTTGTAAACTTCAGAAAGATGCATGTAGTGCATGACTATACATTTATTTTTAAGGTATTGGTACTAGTTGCTCATTTATAGGTTAATACTCAGCAGTTTCAAAGGATGATGGTGTTATTTAGACAAAAATGTGGTATTCTCACCTTGAATTGTTAGTTCTTTGTTGCTGGTTGTTTTAAAGGGTCAAAGCTATTACTACCCATTTGTGATACTTTTAAAACCATGGGCTGTGTAGAAAAATGTGGGTGAAAATAATTCTGTATCTGAAGTGGAAGTAGTAGATTTAGGCAGAAATGAGACTTGTACCTTTAGAAAGGATTATCTCTTGTTTTACACAGATGTGCACAAGGGGAAAAAGTCAAGTAAAAAAATCAATGATTTTAAATTGAGAGACTTAGCTAAGAATGTGATTCTGCAGTTTTTAGCATTCAGGCACAATGATTCACCTGTGTTCTATCATTTACAGGTTCAGGGACCCAATCCCCTGCTTAAATGGGGGTTTGGTGTCAGCACAGAGAAAATAGTGAATATTGCCTTTTATCTACAAGGAGTGTGAAGAATCACAGTTCTCCAGTCATGACCAAGTAGATTTCTGGGTATAGCATAAAGGCAAAGCCAGTCACAAGAAGCTGACAGTGTTGGTAAGTAGCTCCTTCAAAACCATGGTGTCTCATGCAGCCATTTATGTAATGTTCATTAGTTAAACCCCACCCCCACCAAAGAACACACTTATTTCCTCCCTGCTGTTCCTCACATCTACTGCAAAGTTCATTTTTTTACCTTTCCAGAAATCCATGCATTAATCCACCCCAGATTCTGCATCTCCAGCACCTCTTAAACCACTGTGCTTTTTTTTCCTCCCAAGTACCTGTTCCGAGTTCCTCTAGGTGACCTCTTGCCTGGCTGTTGTTCCTCACAGAAGCTGCAACAGCCAGGTTGCGCTGTTGCTGCTTCTGGCAATAGTGGAGGCAGGTAGGTCGTATGGGAAGCTGCTCTTTCCAAGGGGGTGAGTTGGTTGGTGCGCTGGGGACTGGGTCATTGATGGTTCTTGAGGTGGACAGGTCTGCTCTGACTGCTGGAAAACTCTCTTAACTGGTGTATATTGAGATGGCAGATAATAAGGAATACTGTAAAATGTGTTTGTTCATTGTATACAAAAATGACAAGGGGGTTACTGAGTAAATTTGAAAATTGATTTCTAACTCAACCAAGAAACATAATTCTTTGACACACATACATCTACGTCTCAGCAGTTTGGAAGCCCTTCTCCAAGCCAGGGCCTGTCTTTTGGGAGTAGTCTTAAACATTGGGGAAATGTGACTAGTCCTGTTAATTGCCTCGTGACATGAAAGAAAGGATCTATAAAGCCCAAGGGAAGAATACAAAACATTCAATTTTTTGTTTGTTTCAGACTTTTGCACTCTAATTTTTTGGAAGTACGGACTGGGTAGATGCAGTGCTCTGTAGTGACTGAGTAGCAGTGGTTTAGGAACATCACATTTTGCATGGATGCAGTCATAGGCTGGTCATTTCTCTTGATTTTAAATTGGTGAAGGTAAATTGAGAACCTCCAGTAATTTAATTTTTCTAGGACTAACAGTCAAATGTCATAGCAATATTGGTGATAGCTTTGATTCCAAATTGCAGAAGAGGTTTAGTTGGATGAGCTCTGACAAGTGGTTTCAAAATAAAGTGTGCAAATTGCTGACTTTGAAATTGGAATGAGTAAGATGCCAGGTGCCATTCTCATAACTGCGCTCCCTTCGACAAAACATAATCCTCTTCTATAATGAATTCAGGGCTTAGCTGCTTTCTCCACTGTAAAGTATGAAACTGTCATTACAAGCTTTTTGTATGGTATATGCATTGATGTTAAAGAAAGCTTTGTGTATAAAATACTTGTTGGAGGCAGGCCTTATTCATTTTTTTTCTATATATTATAATTATATGACAAAACCTGAGAAGGCTTGGCAAATGTACTTGAGAATTTCAAACATGTGACCAGAATTCCTGTAAAGTCATGAAAGGCAATTTTTGTCAGATAAGCACAAACAGTCCATATGACCTGGGTATATTCCAGCTTGATTGGTTATATTCTTCCTTACTGAATTGCCATTCTCTCATGATAGAAATAAAACTGGCTTGTTTCAGTTTTGCAGGTGATAACTCCTTTTGTTCTCTGAGCCCTGTAAACTAAACTGCATGTGAGTGGGAATGGAGGAGGAGGTGTGGACTAAAGCTCACAGCCTATAAGAGTACATTTACCCTGTTGTGTGTCACCACACACATGCCTCTCCCCATCCCACCCATGCGTGCCACATCCAGAAATGCAACAGGAAGGCCACTCTGGGGGTATTCCTGGTGTCCGTTCTAAAGCACTCCAGAGACTGAGTGTCCATGAGGCAGGTATGGAAGGATGCTCAAAACCAGCTTACATGTACATGTCTGGGCTCAGAGCATGTGGACTGGAGCAGATGGGCCGGGTATGACTGGAAGGGTCCCTGATGGGACATGCTGCCAACACGGGTAGACATACCTTAAAAATAATTCCATTGGAATTGATGATGGCATCTGTACAGCTCACACTCGAAAGTGGTCTTTACCTTCAAATGCAAAGCATCAGCCCTATGGAAAGAGCAAAATCTAGTGTAATTAAGAACAAAAAAAGTCAATTTGACCTCTATCCATGGCTAGAAATTGTGATAGGTCTGAAGTAGAAACAGAAATTCTTGGTCTTCATTTAGGATGATGATAGTAGAATCACTGTTAAACAGGAGGCTGGTAAACACAGGAATCTTTTTATTAAACAATTTTGTATCCAAAGCTGTTTCTATTGACTTTGGTTCCCAACTTTTTAGAAGCTTAATGAGAGATCTTGACATTGTGGAGGAGGTAAGGCCCCTTCCTTCCATCTTTTTCTCTCTCTCTCTCAGAGGTGCATAACATGAGTTTTCATCTCCCTGAAAATAACTGTGATTTCATGGGCTAGAAAAAGTAAATGGCATGTTGTTTACTAACAAGGGGCCAAACTTTGCCTTGCTTATTACATAGTCCTGTAACTTCATTAAAGTAAATGAGGCAGAGTCCAGATTTGGCACTATATTACAAAACTGTTTTTCTCAGAATGCTGAACATTAATATTTAACATAGATCCTATAATAAATTTGATTCAGGGACATCCCTTACCCTGCACAGCCTGTTAACAACATCAGTGAAGAAATGTTTTATGAGCCATATTTGAGAAGGCCAGGGTTCAATTTGGGTTTATATTTTAATGTGTATAGAGAGGAAGAATGAAGTACCTGCCACTGAGAAATTTTGAAGAACAGGCATGGGACCCTGGGAGACTCACCTAACTGTATCCAAATGAATCAAGTTCTGCCCTGTGGTTGGTCTGCGTTTTGTAAGCAGTCAATAGATAAAACGCATCAACATTTATCAGATGACAGACCAGAATCTAGGTTTCTGTCCTTCCCAGTGGGTTTCCTAAACATTGGACTACAGGATCACATAGTCAACCAATGGACTTCTTGCTCTTTTATGTAAAGTGGAACCACTTCAACAGAAAATAGGAGGTAGGCACCTCTCTCAGTGTGGAATTGGGAAGCTAAGGTTTCAGTGGGGTGGGCTTTACAATACCCCTGCCTTCAGCTTTCCCTATTGGCTGTTTTAGACATCTTCCTGCTCAACATGTTGCAGTTGGCAGTCCCATTCCAGGCTCTCCCCATGCCCTGAATAGAAAACTTAGACACACATGTCAAGACTGGATTCTGCACTGGGGCCAAGATACCTAAAGGTACATTGTGAAGTGTTCAGAAATCGGAGAAAAGACCTTTATAGTTCCTTAATGAAAGCTGATTAAATGTTATGGAACTGGGCTTAGGAGACTGTCCTATGATGAATGGATGTTGTGAACTTTTCCAATTTTATTATGAGTTGTGTGTAGTTGAGGTAGTTTTTGCCAGAATCAAGACACTTTACAAGAATTTCAGTTTTTATTACCAGTATTGTGATAAAATAAGTCTGTCGTCTTGGGGTTGTAGAGACAAGCTTGCAAATGCATGCTAAGTTCAGAAACCAGGACGCAAGTCATTCCATGTCCTATAATTGCAACAAATACTCACTAATCTGCAGAAAATAGTGCAAAGTGATCAGTACTTTGCAATTTTAAACTTTCAGACTCAGGGTGGTGCAAAAGGTATTCCTCTACAAATGACGCTAAGCCATGCTTTTTTTTGGAAAGGGTGCCTTGTGTTTTTGTATTCACCTTAATGGAGCTATTTATTATGGCCTGGAAAATGCAATTAAAAGTGAAATCATCCATTTGACCTGAAGTTTATTGGCCCAGTCTAATTAAAATCTGTCTAGGAGAGAATTGCTGTAGTAAGCACAGGTGGAATTCCAGTGAAATCCTACTTCTGAAATGTTTTCTCAGGGCATGTTAGGGCCAGAAGGAAGAAAGAATACAGCAAATTATCCTGGCCAAAAGAAGCAGGTGAAATGATTTTCTGGAGCACATTGCTTGTTCCCCCTCACTGATGTCCCAGATTAATAGATGTAAGATTGTAGCTATAGCACAGGCTAAGTGATCTCCAGATTCTGTTCAGAATTGATAAATTCATAAATACTTTTTACTATCTTTCTAGGCTGCAAAAGAGCTATACAAATGTTTTTAGTTTGCCCCACAGTTCATAATCTTGGAGATTTATTATTATTCATATCTTTAGATGAAAAATTCTGCCCAGTTACTTGCTGAGTCCTTCTTAGATTAGTGATTACTCTTACACTCTTGCTTCTTCTGGAAATCTTCCCTCTGGTCACACGTCTGGGAGGTGAGACAAGAGTCTGAGTGTATTTGGCATTACTGAAGAATGCACATGAATAGGGAATGTGAATTATGACCTTTTAAAGGGCAAGGAATCTGTCAAGACTCTCAAATAAAGCATATTAGTGTGTTAGGGAATTTGTGCTTTAGGCATTTGCTAAGTTGGAAAATGTTCTAGACATGGAGGATTATTCAGTGACTATGGCACTTGCTTGAGATACCTGAATTCAAGACTCTACCTTGCCACAGTATTCTTAGTTAGCCAAGGTCATACAGTGTAGTCTCAACTCTGAATTACAACCTGTATAGGCAAAATTGTGAGCTAGCTATAAACAAGCTAGTCTGTATACCAATAATAGAGTTTCATAGTTGGTAGGGTTGGAAGGGACCTAAGCAGATCATCAAGTCTGACCCCCTGCCATGGGCAGGGAAGGATGCTGGGGTCAAACGACCCTGGCTAGGTGATTATCCAGCCTCCTTCTGAATACACCCAGGGTAAGGGCAAGCACCACTTCCCTTGGAAGTTGGTTCTAGATCCTAGCCGCCCTGACTGAAGTAGATTCAGGCTAGATTGAAGTGTCTAGCCTGAATCTACTCTCAGTCAACTTATGGCCGTTATTCCTTGTTACTCCTGGTAGTGCTCGGAGGAACAGGGACTCTCCCATTGCCTGCTGGTCTCCCCTGGCAAGTTTATAGGTGGCCACGAGATCCCCTTTCAGCTTTCTTTTGTGGAGCCTGAACAGGTTCAGGTCCCATAGCGTCTCCTCATAGGGCCTGCCCTGCTGCCCCTCGATCATGCGAGTGGCCCTCATCTGGACCCTCTCGATGCTGTCCACATCCCTTCTGAAGTGCGGTGCCCAGAACTGGATGCAGTACTCCAACCAATGTCAGATAGAGGGGAAGGATCACTTCCCTGGACCTGCTCGTGATGCATCTGTGGATGCATGACAAGGTGCGGTTAGCCTTACTGACTGCGTCCCCACGTCGGCAGCCCATGTTCATCTTGGAATCAATAGCGACTCCAAGATACTTTCCTGCCTCTGCACTGATGAGAAGGGAGTTCCCTGGCCTGTAGGTCTGCTGCTGGTTCTTCCTTCCCAGGTACAATACCTTGCACTTGTCCGTATTGAAACCCATCATATTCTCATCTGCCCACCTCTGTAACCTGTCCAGATCTAGTTGTAGCTTGTCCCTCTCTTCTAGCATGCTCACTTCTCCCCACAATTTAGTGTTATCTGTGAACTTGAACAAGCTGCTTTTCACCCCCTTGTCCAAGTCGCTGATGAAGATGTTGAACAGTGTGGGCCCGAGGACTGAGCCCTGGGGGACCCCACTGCCCACATCCCTCCAGGTCGAAAATGACCCATCCATCACCACTCTCTGGGTGTGGCTTTCCAGCCAATTTGCGACCCATCTGACTGTGTAGGTGTCAACACCAAAGTCACCTATTTTTTAAATGAGGATGGGGTGAGAGACAGTGTCGAAGGCCTTCCTAAAATCCAGAAAGACTATGTCTACCACAACACCTGTGTCCAAGGCTTTTGTGACCTGGTCATAGAAGGCAACCAGGTTGGTCTGACAGGACCTGCCTCTAATGAACCTGTGTGCCCCTAAACATAATCTCCCCTGAAGATCCCTTGCAGATGTGCTCCTGGATAATTTTCTCAAAGAGCTTCCCCAAAGAGTTATGATAGCGTAGAATTCAGCCTGAGCTCATCATCTATGTATTTGGCTAGGGTCCCAGATGAGTTTTCATTCTTTTTTAATGAAAACTTCAACTAGTTACTTCAAACCAGTTACACCAGAAGGTAAGTAAAAAGAATGAAAAGATAAGTTTGCATTCTTTTGGCCTGGTAATAATAAAAGTATCTATTTTCCTTTCATATGTGATAAGTGGCCCTCAACCATCCTAACGATAACCCTCTTCCTCAATGCCACTCCTGCTTTCCCTTACCTGGTCCACTACCCCCAGCAGAATTACTCTGATGTAGCAGTTATGAATAGAGTGAAGTCAAAGGGAGAAGTACTTATGGAGAGAGGTTAAGGGAGCTTTTTCTTTGCTTTTAGCTGATGAGGAAGAGCTGTGCATTTTCTCACTCTTCTTATATTAACCCTTGCTCTTTCCTCAGTTTGTACTGTGTTATAAAATTGCACAGTTCCTAAGTCATTTCCTAAGCTTCCTAAACGTGTAGACTTTGTTGCTCCAGGAGCCACTTTGCATTTAGACCTATGTGTATTAGGATGAGTTACATTGCCTCAATAGTAGAATACTCCTAGACTTGTCACTTTACAGAGTGTTCCTATTACAGCCCACACTCATATCTGCTGTGATTTTAAAGAAATAACAAGCAACTTTAATTAGTTTGTTTTAAGAGTTTGGCATCTTGCTTTTATGTTCAAGAAAAAAGAATTCCTGCTCATCAGGGACATGTTTCTGAATTCTACAACAATTCTGGTTTCCTAATAGCTAGCTATCTTTTGCTGATATCTGTGCATCAATGTGTGATCTGTTTAATGGTGGGGTAATGCCTGACTTGGGAATGCGAATGCTGCAGCATTTCAAGAGTATACTTCATAACAATGTCCTGGCCCCAAAGGCAGCCATGATGCCTCCTGGTGGCTCAATGACTCCTGCTCCACTCCAGCTCCTCAAGGTACCCTCCCTTTTCTTACCTACCTGCCATGCTTTGATGAAATGGATAGTGTTGTGGGAGGCTGCCTCAGAGCCCCAGCGTGAGCCTCAGTCCTTCAACTGTCTTGTGCTCCATGTGCCCAACTGGCACCAGCCTTGCTCTCAAGCACTAAATCACATTAGGGACATTAATTGTGGCCTCTGTCCTCCCTTGTAGGCATGCCCATGCCTCACAGATGGTACTTCGTATCACTTTGGGTTGATCGCTTGGCTGCAATGCAACAGTTGGCCCTCCTCAGGCCTCAAACCTATGTTGGGGCTTCAAACTTCCAGGGTTCAGCCCTTTTTTCTCTGGCTGTGTCCTATGAGTCTAGGTCCACTGTTTCAGACCTCAGCTTCTGGTCTCCAGCCCAGTCTTGCCCTTCTCAGGCTGCTCAGTGCCCTGGCCCTGGTCTTGCCCATAGTGGGCTGCTCCAGCTTTGGGGTCCCTGATTCAGGCAAGGCTGCTGTCTTGTGTCCCAGCTTGCTCAGATCCCTGACCCAGGCCAGGCTACTCTCATGCTGCTTAGCTCCTTAAGTCTCTAACCTTTGCAAGGCGCTATTCTGGGTGCCTCTCAGGTGCCTCCATGGCCTCCATACCACCCCTGTGGCCACAATTGGTCCTCTAGGCTTTGACTTATACATAACACAAATATAGGCAAACTGCTTTGCAAACTAAATATTATTCCACTCTGGGTCAATGCCCTTCCACAGCCCCTTTAGTTTCTCTGTCTAGTTCCCCTGGGTAGCTTGGATGTCTGTGGGCCTGTTTCCTGAAGCCCCTCTCTCCCAGGAGCTCCTTCTGCAGGTCCTGAGCTTATACGTCTTTAAACCCCATCCCTTCTGGTCATGTGGCTCCCCAGCCACACCTAGGGTTTTCCTTTTTTTCCTAATGACCAGACTCTGCTCCTCTGTTGCAGGCCCACACAACAGGCTTGGCCTGCTGCACTCTCTATTTAAACTGACTGGTGCTTCTGGCTCTGTCATACATTGTAGAAATGCTACCTGACTTTTTCCTGTTTGGTGTCATCTGTTTACTACTCACTATTTTTACATGAGTCATCCAGAAGTAAACATTCATCCACGCCTCAGTTTTGTGTAATGACCGACATACTCAAAGGGGTAGATTGCATTTTTGGTTCATGGTATCCTTGGTTTAAGGGCCTACCAAGTCCTAACTAGCCTAGGACTGGCCTATCGGAGGCATTGCCTCTCTGTTGCAGGTGTGATCAGAGCTTGAACTGGACTTCTCTTATGATAAGAGACAACACTCCCTGTCTGGACTCAGGGCTTTTAGAATTTGCTGTCCTGCCTTGATCTAAAGTAGTCTGAGTTTGGTGACCTTTAAGGCATGTTGTGAAAGACACTTGTCTGACAAGGTTTCTGGAGAAAGGGCTGAGGGTTTGCTCCATATACAATGAAGGGGCAAAAAGGAGTTTCTGTTGGTGGCTGGCTGGATCCCTGCTGAATTAATTGCATTAACACTGTTGAGATGCTGAGATGTAGTATTTACAGTATGTTGAGGCATCTGCTACCTCACACAGGCACTTTAAGTTATTGTGTTAATTTAAAATAACTAGATTCCAAGTTAGCAGCTTTGTGTTCCAGTTCCTGAGCTGCTGAAATTTGTAGGCTTGAGAGCAGGCTAAATCTGCCCTGGATCAAATCTCAGTTTAACCTGGAGTAGTGGATCATTATGAGGAGTTTGTACTTGCCTAGCACTAGAGCCTAAAAACTCTAAATAAAACGCAAATCATAGCCAATACTGCAGCATATGGGAAAGGCCAGGGACAGGAAAAGTCTTTCTTCTTTTGTTGTTCAGTAACATCATAGAATCGTAGAAGTAGGGTTGGAAGGGACCTTGTAGATCTTCAAGTCTGACCCCCTGCCTGGGTGGGAGAAAAACTGGACTCAAATGAGTCCAGCCAGGTAGGCGTCAAGCCTCTTCTTAAAGACCCCCAGGGTAGGAGCCAGCACCACTTCCCTTGGAAGCTGGTTCCAGCTCCTAGCCGTCCTAATTCTGAAGTAATTCTTGTGGATGTCTAATCTAAACCTACTCTTCAATAATTTGTGTCCATTATTTCTTGTTATGCCAGGGGGTGCTAGGGGAAACAGTGTCTCCCCCAAACCCTTCTGGTCCCCCCTAGTGAGTTTATAGACAGTCACCAGGTCCCCCCTCAGCCTTCTCTTGTGAAGGCTGAACAGGTT
>NW_017729031.1:95963833-95973372 GCF_001723915.1 Gavialis gangeticus
ATCCACCACCACCCTCTGAGTACGACCTTTGAGCCAATCTGCAATCCATCTGACTGTGTAGGCATCAATGCCACAGTCGCCTAGTTTTTTAATGAGGATGGGTGGGAGACAGTGTCAAAGGCCTTGATGAAGTCTAGAAAGACTACGTCCACGGTGACACCTGCATCCATTGCCTTTGTGACCTGATCAAAAACATCATATGACATGGTTTAATGTTACATTTTCATCATTCATGCAATTATATATTAACCCAATGAGGAGGTGTGTTTTGTTATATGGCATTATATTTCAGAAGAAAGCTACAAGGAAAACATTATGCAAGGAAATAATGGACCAGTTGTGATGGTACAGCCCAGCATGAGTTGTCAGCAGAAAGGGTCAAAACTAGGGCTTCTGGATCCAATCATTTGAAAATCTGAGCTGAGGTTCTGGAAGCTCAAAAGCCTATTCAAATGCCCTCCAGTGGCAACTGAATGTCATGTTTAATATGTGTGGGGTTACACAGCAAGATGTTTTACATTGGCTTAATCCCTTAGACCAGAGCTGTCCAACTGGCAGCCCAAAAGGGATAAATTTTGGCACCTGGACTCTCACCTGACTGATGCTTTCTCCATTGCTCCAGGTGCAACAGCAGCTAGAGTCTTCAGGCTTCATCAGCCTCCTCTGGCTGCCATTTCCTACTTGCTTACTCTGGTGCAGCCCACAGGGCACTTGGCCCTTATTTACACTATATTATTTCTATTGCAGTAGCAGCTGAAGGCCATGACAGAGGTTTTGTCCCCTTGTGCTAGTCACCATATGCAAACATCATAGAATCATAGAAGTTAAAGGCTTGGAAGGGACCTCTAAAGATCATCGAGTCCAACCCCCCTAATCTGGGCAGGAATACTGCTGAGATCAAATGATCCCAGCAAGTTGCCTGTCCAGTCTCTTCTAGAAGACTTCCAGTGTTGGAGACTGCACCACATCCTTGGGAAGTCTAATTCAGATTCTGGTCACCCTTACTGTAAGGAAGTTCTTCTTTACATCCAACCTGAAACCATCCTCTAATAGTTTATGGTCATTGCTCCTTGTCCTCTCCTGGAGTGCCCTAGTGAACAGTTTTTCTCCCAGCTCCCGATATTCACCCCCTACATACTTATGTCCCTCCAAGTCCCCCCTCAGTCTTCTCTTCCCCAGGCTGAACAGTCCTAGATCCCTTAGTCTTTTCTCATAAAGTTTGTGCTCCAGGCCCTTAATCATTCTTGTGGCCCATCTCTGGACCCTTTCAAGATTCTCCATGTCTTTTCTGAAGTGCAGTGCCCAGAACTGGACACAGTAGTCCAGCTGGGGTCTCACCAGTGCTGAGTAGAGAGGAAGTATCACTTCCTTAGCCTTGCTTGTGACACATTGGCTAATGCATCCCAGTATGCTATTAGCTCAGTGTCGCACTGGCGGTTCATGTTCATCCTGTGATCAACCATAACCCCCAGGTCCCTTTCAGCCATCGTGCTAGCCAGGACATCTCCTCCTAATGTATATTCATGTCACTGGTTACTTCTCCCCTTTGCATTTGTCCTTATTGAATTGCATCCAGTTCTGCTCTGCCCACCTTTTCAGCTTGTCCAGGTCTGCTTGGATTCACATCCTATCTCCTAGCATGACCACTTTTCTCCATAACTTAGTATTGTCTGCAAACTTGGCCCGTGTGCTTTCTAAATCATTGATAAAGGTGTTGAACAGCACGGGGCCAAGGAGAGGGAACATCAAGAGAGGATGCAGAGACATGGAGGAAGGTAATATACCAAGTAGCAAAGCTGAGACCTGATGTTAGGTTTTTTATGTACTAGTCCAGTGTTCTGCCCACTAAATCATGTTGCTGCAATGTTTGTATCCTTTCCCCAGACCCTCCTTTTGTTGGGTCTTATTTTGCCAGACAAATAGGTGGTATAAATCACCTTGATTAGTGGAGTTGTCTTGATTTAGATGAAGACTTGGCTGTCTTTATGTCTTTAAATGCTGTAAAACCACCAGAGATGTTATAAAAAAAAAAACCTTACAGGATGCCAAAAATATTTTAAATAGTGGAAAACCGTAGGGTGAGGTGTGGCCTATAATACCTTCAGAGACATGGTAGGGAAAGGTAAAAAAATTGGCTTAAGATAGGGTGCTGGTTTTTAGTATAAGTAAGGAATAACTACCATTGCACCCTAATCCATGCTGAATATAGCACTTGCAATATGTGGAGGGGTAAAATGCACTACCTGAGAGATAAAGGAGTTGTAACAGTGGACTTCAAACCCTTGTTACTGAATGGCAGACTGCAGTGGGCAAACTGCACAGTTGTTACAGCCAGTTAATAGGGTGTCTGTTGCAGAAACAGAGCATTGAGATTACCGGTTAGTTAGTAGAAAGCCTGGTGGCCTATCAGGAAAGGATTAAAGCAAAAAGCCAGATAACTGGAAAAAGGGAAACCCCTGGGCCTGGCCTGAAGGGTCGGGTGGTCAGAAATTGGGGTGGGGCAAAGGGTCATGTAAACCTGGATTTTGGAATGGAGCCTCAGACTGGCCCAGGCTGCACTAGCAGAAGGAGCTTCCCACACTGAGTGGAGAAGCTGTACTGGAGATTGTAGGGTGGGGGCAACTGGGAGTGTAGGTCCAGGAGGGCCCAAGTTGGCAGAGGCTAGCAGAACAGAGTAGGAACCTGGGGAGAGCTTGGAGAAAGGCACCCCAGCTGCTATTGATTTGCTTTGCATTTTGATTTTATGGTACTGAACTGCACTGTAAGACCTGGGAATGGCTGAAGGGCTGGTAGGACGCCCCAAGGGTGCCTGGGGAAGGTGCTAGAGTTGACAAAGGACTGTTAAACACTGTGGACTGAGAAAGAGAGAATGGCTTGAATGCAGGGGTTGTGACTGAGAAGCACTAACTGAGGATTGTTAGTTAGGACTAATGACAAGGCCCTAACCAAGAACAGTTGTTTTGGGCAAGAGCCCAGTAGACTGAGCTGAGCTGGGGAGCAAGAGCCTGGCGTGCTGAGCTGAGTGGAAAATAAACACCTGTATCACTGTGGTGGACTAGGGACAACCTCCTGAAATTTCATTTTTTCATCAGAGTCACGGCAGGAAAGATCAGAGAGGTACCCTGATTAACCAGAGGGGATTAGCAGGGCCACAACCACCTTTAGCAATGTGTCCCATTACAGAAGGAAGAGAGCATAAAAAGGGGAAAGCCATGAGAGCCTATCAACAATCAGTGAGACAGAGCTATAGATAGCCCAAGGGTGGAAAAGCCTTCCAAAACAAACTGGGCAACTCACTGGGTGACTTTCATGGGCTCCAAAGTAGTGCTGAACTTCCTGGAATGACAACGTGACTTGTGCATCAAAATGGAATACTC
This sequence comes from Gavialis gangeticus, assembly GCF_001723915.1. Classification (NCBI taxonomy): domain Eukaryota; kingdom Metazoa; phylum Chordata; order Crocodylia; family Gavialidae; genus Gavialis; species Gavialis gangeticus. The sequence continues at coordinate 95,967,211 of NW_017729031.1, forward strand.
TTAACTAAATCTCTCCAGTGTAAGGTATTCAGGCATGTTCATTGTTTCCTTTCAACACCACCCATGTGTGCCTTCAGTTCCACCCTTTTTGTTTGAACAAATATATTTAGCATGGCTCATGCAAGGAAAATCCCACTCTCCGTTTGCGTTTGTGTTTCCCTTTATCTCTTACAGTAGTGCTTGACATGGATAAAACTCGGGACTTAGTTGCAAGCAAATCTGTTTTCATTTGTCTTCTGCTTTACAACCCTGCTGCCATTAAAATCTTATTTATAGAGTACATACCTGTCATTAGCTGATGCTTTTTTTTTAAGCTTCCCGAGTTATTTTCTTTTGTGACATGAAGATACACGGTACGACTTTTGCATCATCTGGTGGCGTGGCAAATAACATTTTACAGCAGAAAATGAGCATTGGATTTAGAGTACCCACCCTCATACAGTAAAGTGGCGGAGTCATAACTGTCATCCTGTACTTTTGAGCTAGTTAACTCTTTAGTGCTTTCCCTGACTGGAACTGAGTGCCTGAATAAAACATTTAAACCATAGTCTGACTGTAGAATATATTATGTCATTAGTATCTCCCTCTATACGATCAAAAAATTACTTTTTATTTTCTAACTTATGGACCTGACTCAGTTAATAAAAGGATACTGAAAGGTATGATTTGGAATCTGAAAATCAAGCTGCATTCTTCTTTGCCACACTCACTGTCACTAGGAATAGATATTCCACCTGAAAATGAGCCTTTCACAAAGCTGAGTATGGAGCTCCTGCCACTGGGATTCTCCACATTATAAAAAGTCTCATAAATGAGACCTTGTGTCTCATGGGGAAGTTGGAAGACACTGGACTATACATTTCCACAGATTAAGAGGTATAGATATGCAAGTCAGATCTAACCAGAACCTCTGCTGAGCAAAAAGGGCAACTTCACTTGTGTTTACACGTATGTGTTTACATGTAAACAGAATAATTTTATTTTTGTATCAAGACATTGCTATGGTCTGCACAAATAGCAGAAGAGACTTCTGAATTCAAAGGATCCTTTCTCTATTTACCTTGCTTGTACTTCATTCCTTTCCTCCAGGCCCCATCCCCAGCCTTTCCTTCCAGCTAAAGAGAATGGGCCAGCACTGCCTTCGGAGTCTGTCAACAATGCTCTTTAATCAAGCAAAGGGATCAACGGCTGAGTGACATGAGCCACTCCTTTCTCCTCCAGGTGCTGTGAGCATGCTCTAATTTGCATTGCCAGTCTTTGCTGGCTCAGCAAATGGGAAGCAATGTCGGAGAATGGCCTGCAGGTCTCCAGAGTAGTAGCACAGAACACTATTGAAAACCTGCTGGACTTATCTGGTATGAATGAAAAAGCTTCCCATTTCCTATTAATTTTTTCTAGCCAGAAATTGTTTCTGTCAATGAGTTTTAGCCTCACCAGAGAAAGCTGCAATGATTTCTACTATACGGAGATGACAATCCATGTGCTGCAGCTGAGAATTAAAACAGAAATTGCAAACAGGGTGCACCCTCCAAAATATTGTTTAGGCTTTGAGGAAATCTTGTTACCTTCCAAAGAGGATGTTTACCTCTTCTGGGGTTTCTTATACGGAGAGTGAACATAGGGAACAATGTGAAATCTAGGACACTGCCAGATCAACTCCACTGCCCCTCCCAGCTCAAGTCCACCATGCTGCTGCAGGCAGAGGTAGGGTTGGAGTGGTGTGGGGGCAGCTCTGGTATTACTATTCAGGCAGCTAAGGGACTCAATGGCCCATTAATGACCCATTGTTCTTACTTCACAGGTGTTGACAATCATTTCCCCTTTTTAATGGTCATTCTGTTAATCAAGCTAACCTATTTTAGGACAAGTTTGCTGTCTTTTGGGGCTTACTATTTTACAGCTCTTGCCACTCCACCTCCCTGTCTTGTGCCCTGCATCCCATGACCAGCACTCTGTGCCCAGCATGTATGTTTTAATTTTCACTGGTTGGCCAGGACTGGCCTCTGAAACCTGGGACTGTTGTGGCCAAACCTGGATGTATCGTCACCCTATTTACACCTTTTTTGGGCCCTATGAAAAAGACAGGGGCAAGAATCCTTGAGAATTGCTCTCTGAAAATTGTTTAAAACCATGCTATTGATGTATCACTTGGTACTGGAGTTTGCTGCTCTTACTGCAGGAAATATCCTTTTGAAATCAATGGCATTACAAAAAACTCAGCATGATTTAAGGTATCTACATCTATTTCATAAAGAGAAAATCCCAGATAACCACCTGCCAAAACTGGGGAAGTAGAGAGAGAGAAAAGTAGCAAAGGGTGGGAAGGTAGGGATTGGGATTGTGAGTGACTATGCAATGACAAGGAATGGTCTGATATAGATTCTCAGTGTTGCAATGGTGTCTCTCCATGGGTTTTTGTTTTGTTTTTTTTTTGACTCACCTGGTTTGACTGTTCTGTGTTGCTCCATCCGGGGGAAGTAGAGCAGTTAACATCTAACTCATCTTTCATGTGACCTTTCCAATACCACACCTTTTGTTGGGTGACGGTAACAAAAACAACAGAAAGAATTCCCAAAAGGGTGAGGGCAAGTTAATCCTTTCAGAACAGCACCAACTTGATACTTCATGGGTAGGTCTCTGTTAGCCTCAAAATAAATTAACATCTCTCTTCCTCATCTGCTTCCTGTCTGCTTTGCCTGCTGTGAATTCAGTCACTTATCCCATACTCCTTTGCTGCTTGGCCCCACTTTTTGCAGTGATTGTCTCAAAGAGCAAGTAACAGTAATTATTATCCTGTAAACAAAAAAAAGACAATTTGTTTCTTTTTAATTTCAGTTCCTAGACTGCTGTCTAAGCACAGCCCAGATTGTCCACTGGTATGTTTTAAATAGTTCTTACTGTCAGAGAAGCTACACCAATTTATACCAGTAGACAATTCACTCCACTGGTGAGCTGTGTAGCAGTCCTTCTGGATCAGGGTTCCCCTTCCCTACTGAGCCCCATCTTCTCTTGTTGGGATCCATTTCTGTTCTGCCTTTAGGTATTTGTAGAACTAGGGTGATCATTATTATTTTTAAGGAAATCTGGGACACTGCCCCCCCCTTAAGCAGTGCTGCTGCAGGTGGAAGCAGGCAGGGGTGAGGGGTGCAGTCTGGAGGGGAGATGGAGTGGCATGGTACACCAGGGAGGTGAGCAGGCGGATGGGTGGGCAGGCACATTCTGCTGCTGCTGTGCCAGAGCAAGATGTGTGGATGGAGTGGTGCCCAGCTCAGCCTGCCCCCTGCCTCCAACCGCTGCTCCAGTGGACCCAGGCCAGGCACATGTGGGCAGCAGCAGTGGTGCCTACTCACCTGCCTGCCTGGCACACTGTGCTGTTCCACCTCTTTGCTGGACTATGCCCCATGTCCTTGCCTGCCTGCCTGCCTCTCCCTGTGCCTGCAACAGCCAATTTCAGGACTACTTCTTTCAATTTTCACCAACTGGCCAGGATGATGGGATGGCCTACAAAATCTGGGGGCATCCTGGCCAAACTGGGATGGATAGTCATCTTATGTATGACCCACCTCACAGCAATATCGAAGTGCCTCATGGTCATTAAGGGCTATTATCTGCACCGTCACTTTATTTAAGGGCTATTAGCATCACCATCATTTTATTTTCATTTTTCCAGATACGCAACTTAGACGTATGATAGATTAAGTGACTTGCTTAAAATCACACAAGAACTCTGCAGCAGACTAAGCCACTGGTTCATTTATCAGCCAAGACTATTCCTTTACATACAAATGGCTTTGTTTGTACCATTTGTATGAAAGAAAAGAATTTAACATTGCATCTGTAAAATGAGCTCCAGTGAGTGGTTCATCAAAACCAGATGAAGAAATCCCTCTTGACAACTCAGCTGTGTTACTTGTTCTTCTCCACCAGGGTCCCGATCCTCAAAGTATTTAAATATATCCCAATGAAACCCTTGGAACTGATTTTCTGCTTAGTGTTAAGCATAAGTTTAAATGCTTTTTAGGGAGGGTCCTAACTAGAGGAGGAGGAAGGACGAAGGTTTAGTAGCCTGATGCTCAGAAATATGTCTAGAATAGATGCACTTTATGAGCCTAACCTAGTACAGCATCTGGTGACAATCAACAAAGCACAGTAACAAGATTGGAAAGAGTTAAAAGAACAAGACAAGAGATGGAACTTGTACAAAAGGTGGGGTTTTCCAAGTTCTTGCAACATTAAACACGGCTTTCGTTTCTGTGCCATGAGGACACTTTAATGCCAGAAGGGTTCATTTTTAGGCCTTTACTGCCTGCTTATGCCCAGCAACTCCCACTGCACAGCAATGCTCTAATTTCCAATTCCTGTGGTTAGAATGGTAATTCGACTCACTATGGTAACCTAGTAATAGCTAGTAGAGAGTGTGCGTATATGTGAGTGCATGCACGTGCAGGGGAGGAAAGGGAAGGAGCCTTACTCTGTTGGCTTGCAACAGCAACTGCTTTTCAAAGCTCAACTACCAACTAGCTTTTCTGAGCAGAAGCAAATAGTTGAGAGGGAAACAATATACTTTGTGTGCCCATGACAGCAAAAAGTAAAATAGATGAATTAGCAGAGTATTTGTCAGAAGGTGTTTAATTATGGCTTGTAAAATTATCAGTTCTGTTGCTGTAGGAGTGGAAAAAGGATATACAGGGGAACCTGCTATCACTTGGTCTGTAGCTTTATCATTGGGGGAGGGGGAAACTTTCAAATAGTTTAAAAATGATCAGGGTTTATGTGGTGTCTAGATCAATATTCAGACTATTGCTGATTGAGCAATGCTCTGCTAGATATAATGGGTGGGTTATATTAGCGGTTGTTTTTCCTTCTGATGGCTTGTCCATCTTAGAATATGTATGTTTACTGCTTCTGTTAAAGTAGTAAGGGCCTGTGTTCTGGGCAGTGGTAAAGATCCAGGTTTCTAGTCCCTCTATGTATCAATGGAAGACCACTAGATGCATACTGGTTAAGATTGGAAAGGAAGTCATTTGACATTATTTTGTATTATTTGAGGAATAAAGTGTGTTATACAGTACATGTGCCCTTAGCTTTTACTTTATTATTTATGCATGTGTATTGCAGCCTACCTTCACAACAAAAGCAAGTCAAAATCACAGCAAATTGAATCTGACTCAAGACTAGACAACCATAGATCTCTTGGTTCCCTGCTTTTTATCTAAACCATTTAACCATAGCACTACTCTCCGTTATAATTCTAAAAACTCTGTGCTATAAGAACTAAAGGAAGAGCCACATTACTTAATGTACATAAAAATATCTTTTTTTCCAAGATGTATGCAACCAGACTATGTTCACATAATCCTGTGTTACCTGACCCTACTCCACGTAAAATTGTAGCAAACTCACCTTCCCTTGAAATCAGTGAGAAATGAGTAGGCATCAAACTAGTCACAGTAAAAACAAAATATATTTATTTTAACTTAGGTAGACCATGACATATCAAAGAGACTGATCTATATGGGAAGTTTGAAGGGTTAGTAACATGGTACTTTTGAACCAGAGGGGAATAAAGAAATGTGAGAAATTAAGTCAGAGTAATTTTATAGTGACATATAAATCTGATACAATATGACCGGTTACCAAGCTTGCCAGAAATTTCCTCTCTCAGCTTCATGGCAAACCTAGCAACTTTTAAGTCAGACCAATTATTCAAGTCCAAGGTCTGTAGAGGCTTGGTGCAAAGGAAATAAGGCTATATATAGAAAGTTGGCCCCAACTGTTGCAATGAAAAGACTATCTCGTCTCCATTAAGTCTAAGGTAAATGATATGTGTGTGTGTGTAAATGAAAAACCCTAATCATGACTTCCTTAAATATTTGAAATTATTTGCCTTATATTCTTCTAATTAGTCTGTAGCAGTTTTTCAGGAAACTTGTTGTGGTGGGACAGACTTCTTCCCATTTTTCTATGACCTGGTAGACTAGGTGAAACTCTTAGAACCAGTTTTATAAGATAAATATTTATAACAGAGAAGATGAAATTTATTTTCAGTGAATATTGTGCAGTGGTTACAAATGTAGGATGAAATCTCCATTCCATTGACTGAAATGGAGCCAGGATTTAACCTTTACTTTCTCTGGAATGGGGCTTGCAAACTGTGCTTTT
>NW_017729031.1:95973739-95978242 GCF_001723915.1 Gavialis gangeticus
CCCCCCCCCCCCACCCGCACACACACACACACACACACACGCACACAGTTGTAGTAAATTGTTAAAATACCAACAAAAAAAGCTTTTGGATGAAAAAATCAAGTAGGGTGACATGTTTACTCATACATTTTGTAACTCTCCAGCCATAGAGGGCTACACCCTGCACAGAAGGACAGAGTAGGGAGAAAAGGTGGAGGGGTAGTTCTCTATGTGAGGGATCAGTACACTTCTCCGGAGGCTGACATTGGCTCTAAAGTTAAGCAGCTTGAAACCCTCTGGGTCTAGCTATGGGGTGGGGAGTGGTTGGGCAGTGAGGTGAGAGAAACCTAACTGTAGGCATTTACTACAGGCCACCAAACCAAGGATCGGAGCTGGATCTGGAGTTCTCTTGAGAGCTGACAGAGGCCATGCGTGCAAGGAACTTGGTTGTCATGGGTGACTTCAATTACCCGTACATAGATGGGAAGGAACACTTGGCTAGGTCAGATCGTTCATGCAGTTTCCTGATTGTGATCGAGGAGCTCTTTCTGATGCAGGAAGTGCAAGGGCCAACCAGTGGTAATGCTCTCCTAGACTTGGTCTTGGCCAAGGGAGATGATTTGGGGTGTGGCTTGAACATTGAGGGTAACCTGGGTGACAGCAACCATGAAATTATCAGGTTCATCATCTGCTGCAAGGTTGACACATCAACCAGCAGGACTGAAGACCTGGACTTAAAAAATAATGACTTCAGTAGGCTCACAGCATTAGTAGGGGAGGCAATGTGGGACCAGGAAGGGAGGGCGAATGGGGTGCACAAAGAGTGGTCATTGCTCAAGGATATAACCCTTGAAGCACAAAAGAAAACTGTTCCTGCAAAGAGGAAAGGTAGCAGAAGGGCTGCAAGCCCTCCTGGCTTAATAGGGACATTGCAGTCCTCTTAAAAAAGAAAAAAAAGAGGTGTACACACCTTGGGATGGTCCTCAAGGAGGACTATACAACAGTGGCCAGCACTTGTAGGGAAATGATCAGGAAAGCCAAGGAGGTGACTGAGTTTAGGTTAGCCACGGGAGTCAAGGACAATAAGAAGTCCTTCTTTAGGTATGTAGGCAGTAGAAGGAAAACAAATGGAAGTGTGGGACCCCTGCTTAACACCTTGGGACAGCTGGTAACTGACATTCAGGAAAAAACTGAACTCCTGAATGCCCACTTTGCTTTGGTATTTCACCGGTGTCATGGAACAGGGTCCTTAAGGAGGGCCATAATCTCCCAAGGCCCCTTACAGTGCCATGTTGGCCCAATGGGCACCCTCAATTCGCACCTGCCATGTCTTAGATGGCATGAATGATAGGGAGGCTGCCTCTAAGACCTCTTGGACATGGCCGAGATTGATTCTCAGGACCCCGTGGGTCCCTGAACCCCTGGTGGGTCCTGCTCCAAGATGGATGTCACAATGGGTGTTTTGGGGCACCCTAGCCTTATGGGTTATGCATGGCTCCAACCACCCCTTTACCATGCCCCAAGTCTCGCAGATGATACTGACATTGTTTTGGTCTGGGCCTTGTTGTAATCTGGGCCCCTTGTCCTCCCTGGGCTCTCTACAGCCCCGTCTCACTCTGTGCCTCACTGGCACTTGGGCTCTCCGCAGCCCCATCTCTCTCTGGCCTCCAGCTCACCGCTAGGGCTCTTCCCATGGCAGTTTCAGTTCTTTAAAGGGGCAAGGCACCTTAGTGTCCTGTGACAACCAAACCAAGGGGAAAGTCAAGTGAGATAAGGCTTACAGGGGACTTGCTTGGACTGACAGCCTCCCCACTGTGGATGCTGAGCGGGCAGAATACCAACTAGAAAAGCTAGACATTTATAAGTCAGCAGGACCAGATGGACTGATGGAGCTGGCTGAGGTCATTGCACAACCCCTGGCAAAGCTCTTTCCGAATTTGTGGTGCACTGGGGAAATCCTTGAGGATTGGAAGAAGGTCAACATTGTGCCCATCTTCAAGAAGGGGAAGAGGGGGAGGACCTGGGCAACTATAGGCCAATCATCCTAACCTCCATCCCAGGGAAAATCCTGGAAAAGTTCATTAAAAATCTGTGCAATATGCTCACAGAAGGTAAGATTCTAAATGATAGCCAGCATGGCTTCATCATGGGTATGTCTTGTCTTACCAATCTCATCTCCTTCTATGACCAGCTCTCTTGCCTCCTGGACATGGGAGATGAGGTAGACGTTATATACCTAGACTTCCAAAAGGCTTTTTGGAGGATTGTGGGCTCAGCTGCTCAATGGTTCAGTGGGAGTGAAACTGGCTACAGGGTAGGACCCAGAGAGTTCTCATGAATGGATCTGTGTCATCCTGGTGTGAAGTAGCCAGTGGGGTCCCTCAGGGGTCCATGCTTGGACTGTCGCTTTTCAACATCTTTATCAATGATTTGGATGGGGGAGTGAAAAGCTTGCTGGGCAAGTTCATGGATGACACCAAGTAATGGGGGCAGTGTGGCCATGTCAGAAGAAAGGTTGCAGATACAGGCAGACCTGGACAGGCTTGAGAGTTGGGCAGACCGGAACCAGATGCAGTTTAACGCTTCCAAGCGTAAGGTGCTCCATCTGGGGGCAAACAACCTTCAACATACATACAGGCTTGGTGGTGACAGCTTGATTTGCACCATGGCCGAAAGGGGCCTAGGGGTAATGATTTACCATCACATGAATATTAGCTGGCAGTGTGAGGCTGTGGTCAGCAGGGCAAACAACACACTGGCATCAACCAATGCATCTCATGCAAAACTAAGGAAGTGATACTGCCACTGTACTCAGCACTGGTGAGACCACAGTTGAAGTAGTGCATCCAGTTCTGGGCTTTAATAAGGATATAATAACTTGAGAGGATCCAGAGAAGAGCCACTTTTACGATCAGGAACTTGCAAGACAAGCCATATGAGGAAACACTGATAGACCTGGGCCTCTTTAGCCTAAAGAAGAGAAGGTTGAGAGGGGACTTGATAGCGACTTACCGATATATCAGAGGAGTGCATCAGGAGCTCGGTGAACAACTGTTCACTAGGGTACCTCCGGGGAAGACCAGGACCAATGGATACAAATTCCTGGAAAGCTGCTTCAGGCTTAATACCAGGAAAAAATCCTTCACAGTCTGGGTGTCTAGACTGTGGAATAAACTCCCTCCAGAGGTGGTGCAGTCACCTACCCTGCAGATTTTCAAGAGGAGACTGGATGGTCACCTCGCTGGGGTTACCTAGCGCCAGTTGTTTTCCTTCTTAGAGTGGGGAGGTGGGGGGTGGAGGGGAGGGGGAAGGCTGGACCCGATGATTTGCAAGGTCCTTTCCAGCCCCTAACAATCTATGAATCAATGAATAAAACTTTTGTGTCCATTTTTACCGGTGGGTCAAGTTCTCTGCCCAGACCACATCTCCCATGATCCTTGCTTTCTCCCACCTCAGTAGAGGGAGCTAGTATGCAGTCCTTGGCCCTGGTACATCATCAAAAATATATTCTGTTCTTTGTGTCTCCACCATAGGGGAAGACAGAAACAAGGCAGGCAGGATCATATTTCTCATGAGGAAATATGGCACCATTTTGAATTCAAAATATTTATTTTTCAGGCTGCAATAATCTACTGAAAACTTGGTTTATGTGAAAGCTTTTGGAAAGAAAATATCTTTTTGTCACAACTGTGTATGAATGTGTGTGCATGTACACATACATGTCCTCTGATAAATAACCATAGTTATCAGGTTACCATATTCCAATACAGGAATAAGCTAGACTGGTAATAGGTACTTTTACAATAGTCTATCTACATCCACACTGGAGATTGGTTTATTAGGTATTTTGATAAACTATTATATCCCTAAATAAAATAGTTATATTGGCACAAAAATGCAAGTAGTCCTAACCAATGAAAAAGTGCAGGCTTTTAGTTAAGATGTTCTTCCAGGAATGAGCAAACATTCAGCTTGAAACAAGCTGATACCTGAATCCATGGAAATCACTCCACTGTTCTATTCATTGTGTTTATACAGTAATTAAGGGTGGATTACAAAAGAACTGGAGCATGGCACCTCTGACTGCTCTTTGCATTCAGAAACTGGGAACATGAAAGCCACATTGTTACATTTTGCCAGTGGCATTGTTCTAAATCAAAATTGTCAACTCCAGCTTGTGGGACAAGGTGGAGCTGAGAAAATGTGGACTGTTAGTTTCCGCCTTTGAATGTTTCCTCATGAAAAGGTGAAAGGTAGTGACAGATTGACTTGAAGTTTCTTTTTAAAAACCCATTTTTTTGCAGTGCTTTCTTGGGCAGATCAAGGGGCATTAAGCAGTGTGGAGGAGAGAAGGTCCATACCAGCCATGAAATCTGTCTGTGATGAAGAAGTATCTTCAGGACCTCCATAATACTTATGGGTATTGAAAGAGCCCCAGGTGGCCAGGATTCAGAGTTTGATTGCTGTACAAGCATGTAGGAAGACATTTTTCATAGTTTCATAGTTTCTAGGGTCAGAAGGGAC
>NW_017729031.1:95978253-95983726 GCF_001723915.1 Gavialis gangeticus
TCTCCAGAGCACCACGAGTGTTTATAAAGCCACGCCAGGGGATTTTTCTTCCCCCAAGTGCTTACAATCTAATTGAAGACTTTGGCTTCACGAGTATATGTAATGATAGTAGAACAATGTGAAAGGAGTGTGCTGTTATCATGACATTTTCAGAACTCAGGCTTCATGCTACACTGCAGTGTTCTGCAAGGGGACACTGAAACCTTATGTCTAAGGTATAGTTTTAACATAAGACTATTTAACAGTGGGAAAAGATGCATTTCTTTTTAACAGTATCCCTTCATTTTCAGTGTAATAAAATGAATGATCTGTTTTGTCCCCTTTTTTCCCTCCTCCTCTTGAAAATTAGTTTCTTTGGGTTTACAGAAATATGGGGCTTCACTGCAATTAAAAGATTCCAGAGTGGCAACCCAACACACCAGTAGAACAAGATTCCAGCTTTCCATGGTAACAGCCTCCTATATAGCCAATCCCTCCTAGTCCACGCAGACAACCCTAATCCTACCTTTGCGGTAACCCTGAGAAGGCTCCCAGCTCTTTTATCAAAAAGGATCTCTTTTAAGCAAATATTTACAAGAGTGTGCTTTAGTTTTTTCAGGGAGTGAGCAAAAGGAAGGTTTGTTCTACTCAAAGCAAATCATGTTGAAGGATGATTATAAGGATGTATATGGGCTTTGTTATAGCTTCTAGTGTCCAGTCTACTTCAGTAATGGGGTTTGCCTTTCAATGGTTGTGCACAAAGTTTCAGATCCAGGCCCCTACCCTTTATTAGACAAGCCTACTGGAAATGTAACCTCAATGCACCCAAATAGCTCAGAGTTCTATGCAATTGCATGGTATGTACTACTCTATCACCACCCCTGATTTACGCATGGGTTGACAGGAAACTCACTTCTCTGACACACACAGCTAAAGGCTGAGTTCATGTCACCACCATGATGATTCCTTGTTGTCCTGAGTTGCAAGTTCCTTGCTGTACATGGCACAAATCCAGAAACATTCCATATGAGTTACAACATATTTCCCCATACAATAAGAGGCCTTACCTTTCTTTTGCTTCCATGAACTTTTAAAATAAATGTCAACATGATTCACAAGGGTGGGGATGATCCCATACTCAGCATTGATGGACTCTGTGATCGAAGATGAAATGATGTGATGTTTGCCTGTTTGTTAATAATATAACCAGGTCTCGCTTCATTGCTTCTTGGTCTGAACACAGCAAATAGGTTTGCCTGTAGAAAAGGAATGACTAAGGAATAAGGGAGGGTTCTCTGATCTATGAAGTGCCATTGTCTGCTTTGGCAAGTTGTATTTGTCTGAATTTTTAAATGATGCTGAGCTATTTTTCAGGAGCAGAGAGAGTGGGTTTTATTTGCAGCTCTTACACATCTTCCATCTGGTATCTACCAGAAGACCAGCTATCCCATATGTGCTGGGTACATCACTGAAAACCCACTAGAGACACCTCATTGCCCAAAGAGCTTGCTTTCAGGATCGGGCAGAGAAGTAAGGAGATATGAACCAGCAAAAGAGAAGGGCACAAAAGCATGAAGGCTGCAAATTTGACTGCTTGCTATACCCTTTGCATACATCTCAGTAGTTCTAATATTTCTTTGTTTGTTTAAAGTATAAGCACACTCTTAAAAATAGTGATGCTTCCAAAATTGAATGTTAATAGTGAATTGAATGTGGTAAGAATGCAGACTGGCCAAAATGCTTCTGGAAGAGAATTGTAAGCATCAAAAGCAGCATGGAAAAAGGAACTTGTGTAAGAGGCTAGAGTATGAAGGAATATCAAGGACAGAGAACTAGGCCAGGGCTTCTTGAAATTGTGGTTTTAAAGCAAGGAAAGTTGTATATTTAGTGAAATGTCTCAGTGTGGTCTATGAGATACAGATGAAAAAAATATTTGGCAGCAGTATTTTGGACAGAGTGGAGGGAGTCAAACTAAGTGACAAGATACTTTGCATCCTGTGTCAAACTAAGTGACAAGATCCTGTGTCATCTTCCTCTGTGGAATGTCCATAATGATACAAACAAGTCCCAAACACCACATCTCAGAAAGTAGTAGTGGGTATCTAAAATTCACACTGGAATCAAACTGTGTGCTTTAGGATATCTTTGTTGCTTAATGTATCCACTGGGATGTAGTAAAGCTAAATTAATCAGTCTTTGCAAAGAGATGAAACTGCAACAAAACAGGTTCAGTTTGAGAAAGGAAGGTCACAGTTTGCCATGTGGTCTTTATCAAACCACTGAGGGTATAACTGTCCTGTATATGTGACACTGCTGTGGATACATGCTCCCATATATGCCCTCTCCACCCACTCGCATATGCCTGGAAAATGCAATAGTAAAGCTTCTCTGGGTCCAGGGACAAATCCAGGAGGGACGCAGTGGTGCAGTCACAGCAATCAATATCCATGGCTGGAGTGCCAAGATGGTATGGGTCACCCAAGAGAGCCAAGCAGGGAGCAGGAGACGAAGGAGGACCCATCCACTCCTGCCACTGTCCCTAGATGACCCAAAGACAAAGGAAGCCCAAAGACTGCTCCCAGCCTACTCCACCTGGTGGTTGTGGGGAGTGGCTGTGCAAGGTGCTGGGTATGGTATCAACAGTAGCAGCAGTGAGTGAGTCCCTGCTCCCTTTCCCTCCACCATGCTTCCCCCACCATCCATGAGGCTTCATCTGTGGGGAGGGGCTGCACAAGGAGCTAGACATGGCTGGGGAAGGTGTTAGTGCCAGGCAGTTGCCCCTTCCAGTGCCTGCTCCTGGCCATGAGGTCACCCAGGGGGGACTGGGCAGGGAGAAGGAGTACCTGGAAAGAAGAACCTACCAACTACCGCTGTCTCTTGCCAAGCCCAGCACAGAACCCTGGCTGTAGTAGGGTAGGAACAGTGCTGCGTCTCCCCTTGCCATCAGCACATTGGTGGTGGCGGGTCAGCCCTTCTTCCCTGCACCCAGAGTCAAACCTTGCTTGAGAGGAGGAAAGAGGGAATGGGAGAGGAGGGGTTGGACAGAGGAGGGTGGAAGGGATTCTCCCCAGACCCAGGAGGAACCAGTCACCAAGCTTGGGAAGGGTGCGGGTGCCCCCCCATGCGTTCCATGGCGGACCCAGAAGTGGACCAAAAGTGCTTCTGGTTCACTTCTGGGCCTGCTGCCGAGTGCACTGCAAAGCCCCCTGCATTCCTGTGGGACGCTCCATGTGCCCCAGCATTGCAGTACCCACGAGCCACCTGCTACCTTGAGGTATGTAGTAAAAACATTTAAAGCTGTGTCTATGTCCAAATTGCCGAATCTTTCTGAATCTCTCTGAATCAATGCTTCACACAGCCTTACTATTCAGTCCCTATAAAAGCAATCCTGTTCATGTGTACTGTCAGAGAGGTGAAGAAATGGAAAACAACTTCCTTTTTAAGAACAGCCCAACAAATATTAATGCATCTAGAGCCCTTCCCAAGCAACACTGGTCTCTCCTTGTGCTGTCAACAGGTGGTACCATCTCCTGAGGACCTCCCCTTGCCCCCTCGCCCTCCCGCACTTTTTCCCCCACATTCCAGATTCACAGCCTTTTTCCTTACCCATTTACAACTCCAGATTCAAGAGTATATGAAATAGGTCAATGATGGATTCCCCCCTCCACACCCTTAGGACAATGGTGGTATTGTAGGTAAAGTGCAATTAAAATGTATAGTGGCTTGATTCTTCCAAGCTCATTCTTTCTTGCACCTCATGTCTCTTGCTATCACAGTCTATCTTAAGGTGGAGATATTTATTAAAAGAAACAACTGAAGACTAAAATCACAAACAGGTTTCTACCTAGCTTGAGTTTCAGCTTCCACTCCTTTGTTTACCAAGAATCACACCTGCTGCAGCACTCTATGCAGCTGGGAGAGACACCTAGTGGTTGCTTATCAGATTGCAAATAAGCATGTCATTATCATCAGGAATCCGGGGTTCCCATTTGCTGGAGAAAAATGCAGAAAAACACAGATTTTCTCCTTTAAAAGAGAAAAATGTGGGAACCTGTGAGTTTTTCCTTGCAGGCTGGCAGAGTTCCAATCTGCAGGGAGCTGCTTGGGGCTGGGGGGAGCCAGAGGCAGGGGGAGCCACGTGCATGTGTAAACGTATGTGCCTGGAGTGGGAGTAGGATAGTGCAGAGTTTTCCCTCTCAGCGGCCAGGGGCTATGGACTGAGCCACCCTTTGGCATGGAGCCCACCTGCTGCCTGGTGCCCTCTGCCTCCTTCTGTGCTTGCCAGCAGGTAGACATGAAGAGGGGGTGGCTGGGAGGCATAGAGGAAGTGGGGCATTGGGCAAGAGCACCTGGGGGACAGGAGGGGGCACCAGGCAGTGACAGATATCAGGTGTGGACATGGCCAAGGCCAGGGGGTGGACGGGGAGGGCTGGGGCTCTTTGTGGCTCCGCAGCATGTGGGGAGTGACAAGAGCTGTGTGGCACAGTTGCAGGCTTTGTCATGTACCCTGTGCTGCAGATAGACATGCTCCAGCTGAGAGATGCGGTGGTTGTGGCAGGTCCCAGGGCTGTACAATGAGAGTAAAGCCTTCCTCTTCCAAGGTACTGCACCTGCTCCTCCACAACCCCAGCCCATGGGTTTAGGCTCAACTTTGGCAGGCTCACCCCATGCCCCCCCTGGCCCATGCACATATGCACCCAGCAAACACTCTCTCTGCTTCCCTCAGCCACCAGGCTCTCCCCCTTGCCCACTAGCCTGTCTTGCACCATCCCCTCCGCTCCTCTTTTCTTTGATTGTGCCACTGATAGATATATATAAAGAACTATGGCATTTTACTGGAAGAGGAAGCGCATTAGTTCAATCATGCTCCCCAGCATCTGTCTAGGTCAGGCACTTCAGCAGGGCTTTTGGGTGCTTTTATCTAATTACTGATTCAATCAGCAATTAGATAAAAGCACCCAAAAGCCCCACTGAAGCATGTGAACTATACAGATGCTAAGCAAGCTAGGTCAAACTAATTTGATGCCTCTTTTGGTCATGCACTGCACTCAGTGCGGGGGTATGCTGAGCTGAAAGTAAAGCGCTGTTTTGTTTTGTTTGTGCATGTCTGTAAGCACATGGCTTCAATAGTGTGGTGGGGGGCAGTAATAAATTATAAAGCTGCCCATGTGCTCCTCCAAGGTGGCCCCACAATGTGGACCCTGCCCTTGTTAAGATGAGGCTCCCACAAAGTGGGTGGAGAAGTATGGCATTCAAGAAGGGCACCAGCAAGGCTAGGAGGTTCAGGGGGCTGTGGGTTGGGAGTGAGCAGGGTCAGGGGGCCTCAGGTCAGGAATAAATGGCACTGGAGGGGATGGGGGGCTGCAGGTTGAGAGTTGTGGGCACTGGAAGGGCTGAGGGGCAGGGGCTGTAGGTTAGGAGTGAGGGGCACCAGCAGGTATGCATGAAGAGGTAGCAGTGGGGAGGAATGGAGGGAGTGGGACATGGGGCAGGA
>NW_017729031.1:95988726-95995660 GCF_001723915.1 Gavialis gangeticus
GAATAAATGGCACTGGAGGGGATGGGGGGCTGCAGGTTGAGAGTTGTGGGCACTGGAAGGGCTGAGGGGCAGGGGCTGTAGGTTAGGAGTGAGGGGCACCAGCAGGTATGCATGAAGAGGTAGCAGTGGGGAGGAATGGAGGGAGTGGGACATGGGGCAGGAGGGGCGGGGAGCACTGGGCAGTGAAAGATGCCAGGTGTGGGGGTGGCCAGGACCAGGGGGCAGACAGGGGGGCTGGGGCTTTTTGTGGCTTCACAGCAGATGGGGAGTGACAAGCACTATGTGGGCCAGGGGGCTGTGGGTCAGGAGTGAGACACACCAGCATGGCTGAGCAGAGGCTAGGGACTGAGTCAGGAGTGAGAGGCACCAGCAGGGCTGGGAGTCTGTGGCTTCAAAGTGAGGGGTAATAGCATGGGCAGGGGCAGGGCACTGGCATATCAGAGCTGGTCATCATCATAAAGCAGTGGCGGGGAGAGCCGTAGCTGGCCCTGCATCTTGGTGAGTGAAGGAGGCAAGGGGAGCTCTGATTTTCTGCAATAAAAAACTTAAATGCCAAAATATATAGTTATTTAGAATTTGTTTTATTATAATGATTGAGGCGCTGGTAGGCTACCAAACTGCTTTAAAGTTGTAAATATATCAATAAAACATTGTGTTTAACTAATACCTATATATATGTAATGACACTTCATTTTAATTGTGGAAAAACATGGATTTGGGGTTTTTTAGAGAATTTAGGAATTTTTAACAGAGAAAACCAAGATCCCTGGTTATAATGTTTTTTTATGTTCCCACATTATGGCAACAACTGTACAGAATTCTCTTTAAACAAATTAACCTCTATTGTTTAAAGATTGGAATACCAGTATATCTGGGAATCAGAAAATGATCAAAAGCATGTTTCTTTAAAAAATCAGATTCTGATACAGGCCCAAAAGTTGCAGTTGGTTTCAAATATATTTTCAAATTTGTGGGCCAAATCCTTTGCCGCTATAAATCACTACAGTTCTTTTGAAGTTGGCATAGCTGCTCCAGTTCCTGATTGCTGAAAATTTGCTGCTATCCTGGAATTTTAAAAAAGGACATGATTTATAAAGCTAAGTTTTGGAGAAGTTCTGCAATGTCTGGGTTTGATTTTACAGCTTGTTAGCTCAGGCCCATCTCTTTTTAAAAAGAGCAGAGGTGATATCCAATTAAAAAGAAGGAAAAACAAGCTCCAAAAAATCTTCTTTGAAAGCAACCTTATCAAAGTTGACGGTGGGCAGGAAGCTTATCTTTTTTTGGCATCTCTGAAGAATTATCTTAGTGTCAAACGGACTAAAAAATTGAGCCACTCAGCATTTCACTATTACCAAATATTTTCTGGAAAAGTTAACCAGAGAATGGACACCTAGGGTGCCTATATACATGCAGAGAGGTTGCTCCAATGCACTGTAATTAGAGTGCATTGCATCAGACTCAGTTAATCAAATCTGCTGAAGTGTGGTAATTACCGCACTCCAGCAGACTCCAGTGTCATGTGTATCAGCATCCCTGCGCTGAAAAATGATGGCGGGGCACTATAACTAAAGCTCATTCCACAAATGAATGAGTGCCGCTCTAATTAAAGCCCCCCTTCCCCCCATGTTCCCAGAGCACATGTTTAAATGTCCCTAGATGTTGGTGATGGAACCACTGGTGACCTGTACTTTGTTCCTCTTTATTCTCTGCGTGTTGGCAACATTCATGTATTTATGTATTGTGTACTTAGTCTATGAATCCTTCTCCAACCAGCACACTCCCACCTTTTCAATCTTGTGAGGACCTACCAATGCCCCCTCCCCACCCGCACCCCTGTTAATGGTCTGTCTATTGTATGTTTGAAATGTTGGCATTCAGAATCAGAAGTCTAGTTGTCTGGTAAAGTGCACAGTGATAACTCCTGTTCACTTCGGTGACATGTGAATGTACGTAGCTATCGAGAGACCTGAATTCCAGCACCATAGCTATGTATGTACTCGACACCTTAGCAAATGTTTTCCATTTGAGGAACATGAACTTTAGGGTGTTCTACATCTCTGTGTGTATCCCCATATATCACCCCATTAAATGTTTCAGAAAATGGTCAAAAGCACTTAAACAACTGAAGAGTACTAAGCTTATTTTGTCTGAGCTACAGAATTTCAAAAAGAAGCTAGTTAGTTCAGTGGAGAAAATGATTCTTTAATAAAGGAGTTTTATGAGTACTAGATTCTTAACTTTGAGGGTTGCAAAAAAGTACCAGATCCAGGGAGAGTACCCGTGCCTGTGGTGTGGTGTGGCATGCTATGTGATTCAGAGCCCCCAGCCACTCAGAGGTTAGCCAGCTCTGATTTCAATTACTATTTAGGAGAAATGGAGATTTTCACTATTTGCTCATTAGTTCTAATCTGGCCAAGGAAGGAGACTTAAAGTTGTCATTAACTGCTCTATGGTATATGTGGTGTGAATTGGTGGGTTTTGTAAACAGTACGCTTCCCCAAAGCTACCACCATGCTTGCTGGCACTCCCAATAGAGAGAAAAGGACTGAAGGTAGCACCAAGAGGACCAACCCTTGGTAGTATAAACATCCTCCCACTTCTAGGTCATATGGTACAAGGACAAGGTACCGAAATTGCCACCACCTGGGTTGTTAATAAATGCAGGATTTCAGCTTCCAGTCAGTTCTTCTAGTATGAAGACCCAGCTGCAAAGTGTTTTAAAGTCAACCAATTTTAGTGAGCTTTGGAGCAGACTCAGTATTCAGAACTAATGCAATTTTACTCTCTGAAAAGCATCAAAATGAGACTGTTATAACACTAAAGAAGAAAAAAAAACTGGCACAAAATACGTTTCTTTTTTAGAAAGAAAGCCATTCAGATTTTCATTAAAATTACAATACTATATAGCAGATTCAGGATATGTCTTTGAAACACAAGACACTTGGTAAGAAGTCTGAGGTGACTCATGTCTCCTGGATTCCTTGAAAAATGAACATAAAACCAATTACTAGGGTGTGAAGTGTTTTGTTTCTTAATAGCCTGACAGTTGTTTTGACAGTTCCTAGGTTGTTATCTTCCGCAAAGTCTCTTAATTTTCCAACTTCAACATTATTTTGCTTTCATATTAATAAAATGACAAACAATATGCACTCTGGTCTTTATGTTGGCTGTGTATTTAAAACACTTAACAAACCTTTCCATCCCAAGAGGAAAATATACAGAAAATCAAATAAGTATGGCATAGAAGCAGCAGTTTCTGGTGGTTTGCTGTTGCTGCTAGGGGAGATGTCACCTCCTTTTGCTGCTGAAAACTAGTGTTAATATGGCTGTTCAACATGCATGGTGGTGGCAAAAAAGGAGATGACAATCTCCCTAGCGGCAAGTAACCTCTGGCCACTGCCCCTGCAGTACATGCTGCCAGCCATCGTTGCCTAGGCTGCAGTACTAACAAGTTACATCTCTGGTTTTCATTTGTCTGAATGTCTTAAGGTTGCGGCTTGTATAATCTGCACATATTATAGAAGCTGGAGACTGCACTGTTTGTTGGTGTTATGATCCTTCCTCTGAGCCCTAATCAGAGATACTGAAGTTTAGAATCTAAGCAGCATGGGAAGCTTTTTGTCGGGGATGGTTATGAGACTCTGGTGATGGAGAAAAGTAAAATACAATTCAGTATTTATTTTTTATGGTAAAAGGAGAAAAGTGTTATGTTAACTGAGCTCATGGACTGGTGTAGTGCCCCTTCCCATTGTTAATTTATTTTTTGGGATAGTCTGCTAACACTTAGCACTTATGACTCTCTGACACAGGTGAATGTCAGATCTAAGTTTTGTAGTTGTTAGGGGCTGGAAGGGACCTTACAGATCATCGGATCCTGACCCCTGCACTCGGGCAGGAAAGACTGTTATGTGACTATAACCTTTCATGCTCCAAATGTATTTCTTGGGCCTATCCTATGCCTTTTACTTTCAGGTTCTTTTTGGGCCTACTTAGCCTATCTGTAGCCTGTCTATAAAAAAGAAAAAGAAAAAAGAAAGCTGTGATTATAAGAATGATTAAAAGAAAGCTGTGTCATTAAGCTGTGATGCATTTTATCAGTAGGATAGCTAGTAACTGCATTCAAAGCAGCCTAATGGAGGTCTGGTTAAAAAGCTCTGCAACTTTCCTTGTGAACTGTGAACAAGAGGATTAAAGAACCTGGTCATGAATGATTTTTTTTTTAAATGAAAAATAAGAGGCAGAGAAAACTTGATACCCAAGTGATTATTGTAAGTGTTCGTCTTGCTTAGCTTTCAGTTTATTGTAACCAGGAGTACAGTTTCACTATGGCTTGCATTTCCTTAGTTTAGCTTCTCATTTCTAGGTGTTCGTGCTCTTGAGATGCTGGCTGATAATGAAAGATGAGTTCTGAGAAAGTTTTGATCCAGATGCAAGCACTGCCCTTAGCACTACAATAAATTGAACCAAACCAGAAATCCAAAGCTCTGGGGCTTCCAGCTTGATTGTCTGCATCTGAGACCCATCTTTAATAGTATCACGGAAATGTGTACGTTCTGTTGGTCAGAGGAACTTTTGTAATGGTCTCTTACCATTTTCCATGTCTATTTCCTGAGTATGTACATCTTTGCATAGGTACACACATTCTGTTATTATGACAATGCCAGATAATATGGCAATGCTGTTATAGGCCAACAGTGGGCGCTTCTACACGTGTGCTTTAATGTGCATTAGCCTATTATAATGTGCATTAAAGCGTCACAAGGCATGTTAATTAGTAGAGCTCCGTCATATGTATAGGTGCCAAAAATAACTGTACTCTCGCTAATGTGCATTAAAATAGTCTAATGCACCTTTTTCTAGTACCTCACAGGAGAAGTACTAAATTTAATGCACATTAGCAAAAGTTCATTAATGAATGTATAGATGTGCCCTAGACAAATCAACTTAGCAGGAAGGATGTTTATCATCAGTCTATCTATTCTTTTTGCTCCTGGGTGCAGTTTTATGGATTTTTCTGCCAAAAAGGCTTTTGTCTTGCCTCTTCTCCCTCCCTTTCAATTACTAATTTTAGCCTTATGATTATCTGCCACATACTTCTAATGATGTGAAAAGAACAAGCCATTCACAGTGGCCGGGTCTACACACGTGGCAGCACTGTGCGGTTGCTACTGTGCAGTATTGTTGCCACACATTTTTCCCTGACACTACTGCTTAATAGCAATAAGCTACTGTGCAGTAGCTCATTGCTACTGTGCTGTAGCATCTCATGTAGACGCACCCACTGTCACATTATATATGTCTCCCTTTGTCTAGCTCTGGGTTCGGGTATATAATCTAGATGCCCGTTATCTTGTAAAATCAGTGGAACTATGATGACATGTGGCCACCTGTCTGCCTGTTTTTCCCCACCTGCACATTTTTAAAAAAGGTACAAAAGAAGAGCGTACTCTAATGGTATGTGTTGCCACTTAAGTGGGACCATGCAGTATTCTTTAAAGAGTGGAAGTCCTTCCCAGTGAAGTCTGCAGATTGGAATAGTGGCTTCAATTGCAGGTGCCCAGTTAGACCTTTTGACAGATAAAGACAGGAAGAATGGTGTGCAAAAGACAAAGTTCAATTCTCTACTACATAACTGGCTTCCTATGTGACACTCTCTAAGTTATTTCAAGGACTGCTTGTATTATGGAGTTCCTGCCACTATAGCTATGCCAACAAAGCTATGTTGGTAGAGTTTCTGGCAGGAGCAGGGTTTCTTTTTCTGCCAGCTTAGCTGCATCACCTCCCTGACTGACAAAAATCCTCTTCTCTTTGCATAGTTCATTTGGCATCATCCAGGGTGGTTCGCTGATGTAGCTGCATTGGCTAGAGAATGTGAAAAGCCAATTTAGTTGTGCCAGAAAGTCTTTGTAGTGTGGGCCAGGCCTCCAGTCTCTCTGTCTTTCAGTGCTTTCTGTAAATTGGAGATAATGGCACTTCCTGACATCACTGCAGAGTTGTTAGTGTAAATACCTTGAAGACTGTGAGGTGCTCAGATATAAAAAGTGATGGCAGTCTGATTAAAAGCTCAAGATGGAAAGAAATAAGATAGAAACTGAAAATAAAGAGCCAAGGACAATATATGAAGAAAGCATAGTCAAATTTAAAATAATGTTAAGATTTCAAAGTAAGGCATCTAAAGGTAGGAAGTTTTAGGATTAAGGTTGCATGTACAAACGTGATCATACCCTTTGTGCTTATGCATTAAAATATAGTCTCAATTACAGGATCACAGATTATATTTTTCAGAGGATTTGCTATGAGCTTCTCCTATAATACTTGGAAAGAGCAGTATATGTAACCATCCTCACCAAGAGAGAGATCTAGATTCTTTGCAACAGACCTCTATCCGTCTCTAGAAAATATGTAGGTAAATGGATGGCAACTGTACCTCTATGGGAAATACTGTGGAGGTAGATGTGTGACAGAATTTTAAAGAACTGATAATAGAGAAGTTCAGGGGCAGTAAATCACCACCAGATGGCATTCATTTATAACTGTAGCCCCTGACACATTACATTTAAGACATAATTAACAAATTAAGTGCACCTTCTATGGTAACCAGCTACACATGCAACTCAATTTAAGACATGATAATGCAGTAAGCAAGCCACAAAACTATTCCAGAAGATGCAGTGAACCACTATATCTTGTATCATGCTTTAAATCATGCCAGAACCTGTCAAAACCCCATGTGCTGCTCAGCTGGGTGACAGAGCTCCTAGTGAATTAGAAGCTCAACATTGGGCTGCAGCATCCTGATGCCAGGCTTCCCATATTCTGGGACTTATCAAAACCAGGTGTGCAACTCAGTTGGGTGACAAACATGGTTTTATAGGTCCCATTGCATGGGATCCCAGCACCAGGCTGTCACAGCCCAATGCCAACTCCCCATGCA
>NW_017729031.1:95995932-96003666 GCF_001723915.1 Gavialis gangeticus
GGAACTGGTTTGGTTCCCGGCCCCAATTGACAATCATTTGGCTGGTTTCATCTTGTTGGTGTAGGGGAGCCTAAGCTCCCCCTGCACCAGCAAATAAGGTGTGATTGGAATCTAATCCCTGATCCCAACATTGTACATCCCACCATGCATGTGTGGCATGGCAGGACATGTGATTGTGGGGACTGGGGATTAGATCCCATCATACCTTAAAGTGAATGTCTGTCAGAGTCTGTAAGACAGAGGTACTCAACCACAGACTTGTGGGTCAAATCCAGCCACCACCACAGTGTCATCTGGCCTTTAGGGATTCTTATAGATTTGAAAATTTGGTAATGGGGGTGTGGTTGCCCTTCCTCTCCTGCCAAATTTCCAGACCAATGGGGAGTACTGTGGGCTGATATGGCTCTGTGTGCTAGAGTGGGTGCTGGCCTGCAGAATGGCCCTTCACCATTCATTTGGCCTGCAGGGCCAGAAGGTTGAGCATCACTGTTTGTAAGACATACAATACTCATGGCAGAACTTTGGATAAAAATCTGCTAAGTAATCAAAAAGCATTGAAGGCCATAGACAAATAAACAGACTAATCCCTGGAAAGTGAAGTTACCTTACTTTGGGTTTGTCTCGGGCTTTGCCTCTGTGTGTTCATGGTTGAAAACAAAAATATTCTTTCTCTTGTCTTCGGTGCCTTACTTCCATAGTTTCTAAACAAAGGACTGCTAACTTAGGCCCCTGGCAAACGTGCGAGTAAAGGTGTGATGGGATCTGATGTGGGATTCCCACAATAGTGCTTCCTGTTCCAGCCTGGTCACACAATTAATGGTATGAAAGGAACTAGCCACAAAGTTATTATGCATTTTTTGTATAATCATTTTGTGGCTTATTCCTTGTTTTATCACACCGCTATTTGCATTAGCATGTGGTCAGGTAACAATTTAAGACATGATTAACTGGTTAATCATGTCGTAAGTGTAATGTGGGCCAGTGGCCTTAGTTCTGCACTACAATTGACTTCATGGAGGATTCTGTTTTTCCCCAATCCAGATTTTGGAAAACTTACTTTGCTTTTTTTAAAAATGTTTTAAAGTAACACTATTGGTTATGTGAAGAAATTTCAGTAAGTACAACCCTGGGGTGAGAGAGGGGGTGGAGTTCAGAAACATATTCTGAAGTTGATGAGGCTGTAATTCACTTCTAGTAACTCAGCCTCTCTCAACTGAGAATTCTTTCTCTCTATTTCATGTGCCTTTCATCCTAAGGCACAGACAGAAGTGACAATTTTTGCCTGATCTGACCCCAGAAAGCACTCTACAGCTGTGACCAAACAGAAACGCATGGCTACAGAGCACTTTAAAAGGGCCCAATCCCATGAAAATCTAAACTCATTGCATGAGGGTTTAACTGAACATGGTCAAAAGTGGAGCGCTTTCTGTAACTTTTGTCTGCGGAGCTCCCAGGCTGTCACTGTTTTCGGAATGGGAGGGGGGAAAGGGAGTTTGGTTTCTGTTTTTTTCAGTTGGTACTGGAGGTTGGGGCACTAGCTGGGGAACTCCAAGAATGAGCTCCCTCTGCTCCCTTTCCCTCCTCCCATTCTGAAAACAGGAACAGGCTGGGAGGAGGAGTGGCATTGTTACAGAGACTGGGCTGCAGGCTTGCAGCAAGCAGCTGGAATCCCCAACTCTCAGACCAAACAGTGAACTTCTGCTTGGCCCAGGGGATCATTGCAACTCATAGCACTTCCTGCAAAGCATTATGAGTTGCAATGGGGAGCAACTCTTCTTTCTGTGCCCCTAGAGTTAGTTAGCTGCGTTGTCCCCAAATGTTATGGCTGAGGCATCATCATTGGCAGCCATTGGTCTCAGAAGACCATGGAGATTGTGCCTTTGGTGGGTTACTGGGGACCAGCACAGCTTTTTGTGTGGCTGAAGAGTCTGATGCGTGACAATCAGAGCCTCTGGCAAATTGCACATAAAAACTTGTTTGAGCTTGCACTGGCATGCCAAGTACCATTTTGTCTTGCCTGCCTCTGATGCCTCTTCTCTAGCTAATCGTTGACCCTGTCCGTCTCAAAGCAACATAGGCCTTCCTTCATGGTGGCTTTCCACTGACAGTGGTCCGAAGTGATAGAATTCCAGTGCTGGCTATTAATGTGCAGTTCACGACAGTTTTTCTTGTAGACATCAATAAGACTGAGTTTGGGCCATCCAAGTTGATGTTTGTTAGTGGCCAGCTCACCATAGAGTATATTCTTGGCGATTTGGCCATCGCTCATATGATTCATGTGTCCTAACCAACAGAGGCATCCCTGTCTCAGGAGCACAAATATACTGGCTATCTTGGCCCATTCCAGAACAGCGAAACTAGAGATTTTGTCATGCCATGTTATGCCCAGGATATGGCAGAGACATTAAAGATGGAAACTGTTCAGTTTTCTTTCTTCCTTAGCATAAGAAGTCCATGTTTTGCTGTCATATAATAGCTAAGTGTACAAATGCTGTAGATGGACATCTTTGTCAAAAGAGTGAGTACTCTGTTTTTCCAAACTCTCTTTTGAAGTTTAGCCATAGCGTTGCTTGCCTTTCCAAGCTGAGCATTAATTTCGGTTTCCAAGCCAAGATTTTGTGAAATAGTGAAGCCCTAGTAAGTGAATTTTTCAGCCACTTCCAAGCTTTCATGATTTATTCTAACTTTGGGAGGGTGGTCAACAACCCATGACTACTGTCTATTTTAGGCTAATGGTCAGACCGAAATCATCACAAGCATGAGAAAGGCAATCTTGCTTCGGAATGACTAACGATTGCTGCATCATCAGCAAGGAGCGTTTCATGGACAAGAACTTCTCAGGTTTTTGTTTTCACTTTGAGATGAGCAAGGTTAAAGAGTTTCCCACTGGATTTAGTGTGAAGGTATACTCCTTCTGAACAGCCACTGAATGCCTA
The DNA here is from genome assembly GCF_001723915.1 of Gavialis gangeticus. Lineage (NCBI taxonomy): Eukaryota > Metazoa > Chordata > Crocodylia > Gavialidae > Gavialis > Gavialis gangeticus. The sequence continues at coordinate 95,998,869 of NW_017729031.1, forward strand.
TTTGAGTAGGACAGCAAAGAAAATCCAAAAAGCAACAGAGCTAGGACACAGCCCTGTTTGATATCACTCTTAATTTCAAATTCTTCTGAACATGACCAGTTGAACTGCACTGTTCCATGCATACTGACATAGAAGGACTTGATGATGCTCAGGAGCTTAGAAGGGCAGCCAGTCTTCTTCAGGATTTGGAACAAACCATCTTTGCTGACAAGATCAAAATGCTATGTGCAGAGATTTCCTTTGTTCGTGGCACTTTTCTTGTAGCTGTCTCAAAGAGAATATCATCTCCATCATGGATCTTCTGGATCTTAGACCACATTGCATTCATTCCATACTCTGTCTGGAAGGGTCCATAGTCTTAGCAGGATGACTCTGGTGAACAGCTTCCCAATGATGCAAAGTAAGGATACACTGTGATAGTTATTGAGGTCATTCATATTTTTGTAGAGAGTAAGTATGCTTGCATCCTTCATGTCTTGAGGAACTTCATGTTCTCTACAGCACATACATATTAACTTGTGCAGATGGAAGAAGAGGTTGGATTTCCTGCACTTAATAACTTCAGCCATTATGCAATCCACACCTAGGGCTTCAGAACAAGCAAGCTGATCAATGGCTTTTTCTACTTTATGGTAGGTTCATGGTCAAGCACTATCAGTGCTGTGCCTGGTAGTCTGGTCTCTTGTAGAGTGACAATATTGACATTCAGTCTCAGCAGTTCTGTATTAATGACTGTGGGTGTTGTCAATGGTTTGGAGGTTGTTGGATATACCTGGGGTCATTGTACATACGTTCCAATTTCCAATCTTTGGGACTGAAAGATTTTCCTTAATTTTTTTGTAGGAGCTGGTTGTGGGCAATAGCAGCCTGCTTTCAAGTTGAATCTCTAAGCTCCAAGCACCCATTGAAGCAGCAGACTGTGGCAGGAAAATACCTTATTGACTGGGGACTATCCAGCTTGAGGTCAGCAGTAGTTTTCCAGTGAGGTATGATGACCTCTCCCACCATTGGAGACAACCCCTGGTGCCTAGATCTACACCAGTTGATCCATGGCTTATAACCAGTAACTGTTGACTGCTGTTTGTTTCAACATGTTGGCGAAGCTGCAGTAACCTCTCCAGGGCACAAAATACTGGGCATTTGCTAGGGGATCAAGAGTTGCCCAAGCATCAGAACCACCTTTTTGACTTTGCTGATTTATCCACTGGAAAGGAAGAACCAATACAACGTGGGACCAGGAAAGTTGTAGGAACGGCTGGAAAGAAGACTGAATAATCACCTAACTGTGTTAGGGGCTCCACTGCAGATTTTCTGTCAGGGTTTACTCCTTTAGCCTTCACCCCTCCCAAGGCAGTCCACAAGGCAGTGGTTGTGGTTACTGTCATCTTCCTCTGCTAGCTTTGCTGTTAGGAAATATCCTCTTTCTCCACAGCTGCTTTTGTGATGATCAGAGGATAGCTCTTAATGAAGAGAAATGTCCCTCTCACTAAGTTTAGTCCACTGGTGAAAGTGGTTGCCCAAAGTACAGCATGTGGAGCCATTAGTAAAAGTTGGATGAGTGAGGACGAGTAATTCCAAACCACCTTAACAAGGTGTCACCATTTGAGAAACAAAGGTTCTATCCCTCCTCAAACACCCCATACACCTCAATGCCATGGCTAAGTACAGACAGTCAAAAAGCCTTAGACTGAATCATTTCAATCTTTTCAGGTAAACTTAAGCTGCATATATTGAACTGATAAGCAAACGAACAGACACTCATCCTTGATTCTGGAAATGCAGCCACTTGCCTGCAGTGGCCCAGGCCAGAAGGCAGGGAGCACTAGAACACGCCTCCCTGCTGTGCTGGAGCAGACATTTTTGGCCAAGACTAGCCCCCTCCCCGCCCCCCCCCCCCCCATGAAAGGGGAGGTTTACAGGAGAGGTGCAAAGCATCTTGGTATGCTGGGGGACTGTGAGTTAACTTGAATATGGAGGGTGTTTGGGACAGAAGTTCCATAAACTGATTTAACCTAATCCATTAAGTCTGATACTACATCCATCCAGGTTTATGTTAAACTAGTTTCAGCAATTTTGAAAGCAGTTTATATGCACTGAACTTTTGTTATGTTACAGGTTTTAATTGGTTTCTGATTATTTTTACAGTTTGTGTAATTACTGCTCCTAGCCTATAAGTTATGGAGGAAGAGGAAGCCTTTGCAGTTTGTTGCTGAGTTAAGGATGACTCTTGGTGTGTCTACACATTGCTGTATGGTGATATTGCTATGGTGCCATGCTTCAGTACTTCCAAAAGGTGATTGTGCAGTACGGGTGATGATGGCCCTGTGCAGTTGGTGCATGCTTAGATTTCTCCACATCACCACAGCAGCATGCTATAACTGGGGAATGCACCGCTACAGTATTGTAGCTGGTGATCATGTGTAGACCTCCATGATCGCTACATTGCCGTAGTGTGCCATACGGCAATGTGTAGACACCTTCTGAAGATCAGGGACAAGGTCTTCATTAAACTACTTCCTTTTGGCATTAAGACCTGCTAAGTAGGTGACCCGCAATTCTCTGCACATGCTGAGGCCTTCAGGGAGGTTTCATCATTAAATGTTAAGCTCAGTGAAGCTTCATAACCCAATCCATTCCCCCGTCTGCAAATGAATAGTGATCAGTCTAGTAGTGATCTTTTGGAAAAGCAGCTAAGGTGATCTAGGAGAAATATTTATGTGTATGAAGTGAGTAATAATGCAAATAGAAGGCTCCAATCAGCATGTTCTCATCAAGGATAAATCCTATCTCTGATTAACATTTTGACAACTTTCCAAAGAATTCTAAAATAATACATTTAGGGACTCCAATGAAAGAAGCAAGAGAGGAATTGTTAGGGGACTTGTGCCTAGGTTTCCAGCTTCATTACAGGCTTTGTGTGTGACCTTGGGCAAATACCTTTTTCCCTTTCACGGCCCCAGTTTCCCATCTGTAAATAGTTTTTCCCTATCTCACTTGAGTATTACGAGGATAACTATGATAAAAGATAGTGAAGTACTTGATACTATGGTAATGGAGGGTCATATAAGTACATAAACTAAACAATATACCTTTATGCACAAGAGATTACATTTAGTAATCAAAGAGTTAGGGTACTGTTCTTTTGTCTATTGTATATTGGTTAAGTGATGTAAAACAAAGTCTAATTGGAAAGTTTTGCCAGTGGTAGGAACTTGCAAGAACGTAAGTTTTTTCCCTCTTTTTTCATTACTACACGAATTTTTCCAGTCAGCTGTAGTCATACTAACAAATAGCTGTGCCTCTGGGAGCCCATCCAGTGGCAATGGCTCAGCGCATGCAAACTCTCTTTTTCATAATGCTGCTGGGGGAGTACTAGGCATCAGTGCATCTAGAGCTCCCCATGGTGCTGATGGCATGGTTTAAGATGTAGACCATGAAACAGGACCTTGGGGATCACAAGAATGCTTATGTAGTGGGGCAGGGGAAAAGAGCAAATAGAAATGTGTTGGAACACAAAGAGGGAAGACCTACTGGGTAAATGATCCATACTTACTAGCCCTTTCTTTTCAAGTCAGAAAATATTTTTCCAGTTTTAGATTAAAACATGAGCTGTTTACTTTACCTCCTGTGAATTGTTTGGAGTGTGTTCAATTAGGGTATAATTCAGTCTTTATAGGAGGAAATTTCCTAAAGCACTAGTGCTCTATTATATTTATAAATAGTATTTTCATGTTTGGCCAAGGTGCAGTTGCTTTAAATGTCCCAGGAACCAATTTTAGTGGCCAGTTGCAATTAAGTTCACATTTAAATTAAATTGAATTAATTAAGGAACTCACCCATAGAGGGTTAGAAAATGAATGTTTATCCCTGATATGGGCAGTCTGTAAACAGATATTAGTTGCATATTATAAAAGCCCATATTTTGTTTTGTAAGCCATGTTTAGCATCCTATAAATTGCAGGAGGGGAACCCACAACATTAATTTACCTGTACGTATTCTAAAAGAGCTAAACCTATCTTATTCATTTGGATAATAATATTGAAATATTTTAGACTGCCTTAAACTCAAGACAGCAAGATTTTATTTTATTTTTACAGCCAAGATTAGAGATAGGCGTCTAATAATGTAAACTTTCTGTAAATGTTCTGACGAATTACAAATTGTATTTTTTTTATTCAACAATGGTACTGTACTACCTTTTTTGTAAATGCTCATTTGAGCATTTTATGCTTATGAATAAATATCATGCTTATGAATATGGAAAATCAACTTTGGCTCCATATTTCATAGTTTCATAGTTTCTAGGGTGGGAAGGGACCTGAGCAGATCATCGAGTCCGACCCCCTGCCATGGCAGGAAAGAGTACTGGGGTCAAATGACCCCAGCAAGGTGTTCATCTAGCCTCCTCTTAAAGACCCCCAGGGTAGGAGCCAGCACCACTTCTCTTGGAAGTTGGTTCCAGAGCCTAGCCACCCTAACAGTGAAGTAGCGCCTCCTGATGTCTAGTCTGAATCTACCCTCTGCCAGCTTGTGACCGTTATTCCTAGTCACTCCCAGTAGTGCTCGGGGGAACAGGGACTCTCCCAATGCCTGCTGGTCTCCCTTGGCCAGTTTGTAGACAGCCACCAGATCCCCTGTCAGCCTTCTCTTGTGGAGGCTGAACAGGTTCAGGTCCCGTAGCCTCTCCTCATAGGGCCTGCCCTGCTGTCTCCTGATCATGCGAGTGGCCCTCCTCTGGCCCCTCTCCATGTTGTCCACATCCCTCTTGAAGTGCGGTGCCCAGAACTGGACACAGTA
>NW_017729031.1:96003952-96004310 GCF_001723915.1 Gavialis gangeticus
TTGGGATTACCTTCTTTTGGGCTTGGAGTATCGTCTCTTTAAGGAGCGACCACTCTCCTTGGACACCTGGCTCCCCTCCCCTCTGGGACCTCAGTGCTTCCCCGACTATTCTCCTTAGCTCACTGAAGTTTGCCCTCCTGAAATCTAGGGCTGCTGCCTTGCTGCAGGCCTTTGCCACCTTGCGCTGGATGGTGAATTCCAGCAGGCAATGATCACTGTCGCCCAGGTAGTCGAGCACCTGCAGCCCCCTCACCAGGTCATCGCCGGTGGCTAGCACCAGGTCCAAGAAGGCATCTCCCCTGGTGGGGCTGTGAACCTCCTGCGTTAGATGGAGGCATTCTGGCTAGGAACCTTCGTG
>NW_017729031.1:96009310-96009736 GCF_001723915.1 Gavialis gangeticus
ACCCCTAATAGCCTCACCCGGTCCTCCGGTGAAACAGTAAGCACAAAAAAAACACCGAGCCCCTGGGCTGTAATGTAAAACTAAACTGTCCAGTCAAAACAATGTTCGGTCCCTACCGGGAAAAATACGCTGACCCATGGCAGCAACCAGGGGATGCTCATACAGTCAATCTTCTCCCCTCTCTCTGTACTGGCCAAGCTCCCCCCTTCTTGGCTGCCAAAGGGGAACTGCCCTCCTGGCCTCCTGCCTGGGCTTAAGAAGGGCTAAGCCCTGCCCCTTCCTGTCAGCAGGTTTCGCTGGTTACCCCAGCAACCAGCACCTGTGCTGCCCTGGTGACTGGCAGCTGCGCCTCCCCTTTTCACCACTAGGGGCCTCTCTTGAGCGTTTCCATTTTCAGGCACAGGGAACCAAAGTGCTCTGTGACAG
>NW_017729031.1:96014736-96015020 GCF_001723915.1 Gavialis gangeticus
CTTTCCCCTCGACTGCCTTGTATTCTAACCCAGAGCACTTTCTTGTGCCCCTCTGATTTTTTGCTAATTGACAAGGAAGTGTATTCCTCCTTAATGTAGAGCACCACAACCGCACCTTTCCTCCCTGTCCTATCCCTCCTGTACAGCCTAAAGCCCTTGATATTCACCGCCCAGTCATGCGTTGGGTCCCACCACATTTGAGTGAGCCCCACTATGTCTGGGTCGGTGTCAGCTAGCAGGAGGGTAAGTTCCTCTTGCTTGTTTCCCATACTACAAGTGTTTGT
>NW_017729031.1:96015124-96019820 GCF_001723915.1 Gavialis gangeticus
CCTCAGCACCCGCAGATGAAGGTCATCCGGGCCCGCCAACTTGGACACATCTAAGCCCTCCAGGTAATCCTTAACTAGGTCTGAATTAACAGTCAGGGGACTCGCATCCTTCCTGGGCCTCTCTACGCTATCACCTGAGAGCACCCCCTTGTCAACAGACAGGAACACGGAGGCAAAGAACTTGTTGAAGAATTCAGCCTTCTCTCGCGTGTCCGTCACCAACTGCCCTGCCCTGCCTCGTAGGGGTCCAATGTTACACCAAGACTTCTTCTCAGAGTGTCATTAAAGGGTGGAACTGGTCACCAGATCTGGTGGAAGCTGAGATTTAACCAGATTCACCAAGAGGTTGGTTGGACACATGCTTGGAGGAAAGGGGCATCAGGAGCTACTGAGCAGGGGAGTGAGGAGTATGGCCTTTGAATCAGAACTCCCTAGACCTTCAATGCTGGAGGCTGCAAGAGAGGAACAGTGGGATAAACTATGATGAGACCCAGTTCACTCTCCCTCTGTTCTTTATCATGGTGTGACATGAGATTGGGCAAGATGAACCTATGGTCTGACCTGGTCAATGGCTGTTCTTCTGTTAAGTGATTGAAGGGGCACTTACCATGATGATTTTTCTCCTTTGTCTTGTTATCCCATGAAAATCCCCAGGCCGAATAAGACAAGATGTGTTTCCAATCATACTGTCTTAAAACTTCACAACCATTTCAAGGTCTGCAATTAATGTGCTGCTGTCTGTGTCCCTGTTGGTGTGTGTGGGAATGAAGGAATTCAGGATCCACACACACTTTATCCCCTGGAAACCATCTCAAGGCCATTTGTGCTGGTTTCCCTCCCCAGAAAATCCCCTGATGCGAGATAGTTCACAAATGGTCAGCACAGGTGCCACCTCAGGGCCCTGAAAGGACACTCCCACTTAGAAGACAGCACGTGGCCTAAAACACCAGCAGGGCCATGGTGATTACGTCCTGGAAGACATCACAGAGTCATCCAGACACCGAGCAGACATCCCCAAGAGCCAGCTTTCTACTTATGAGTGCAAGCAGGAACAGTCAGTGGAGATGCTGAACACGCTTCAGCTGACTTCTGTGGCTGAGGACCACCAGGTGACATCCTTGGTGGCTAGCACTGTGGATGCGCAAAAGTCCTTTTTGGCCAGGGTGGCTACAGCAACACAAAGGGTGGCTACTGCAATGGCAGAGTATAGCCACACCATAGCCATGAAGCAGCAGGTACCTCTGGCTACCAACCCTCCAGCCATGCTGAATCAAAAGACCCAGCTATGGAGATACAGCTCTCAAGCTCCTTGGGACCATCCAGCTTGGATGGTGGTGTCACACTCCCATGTTGCAGCACTCCCAGCCATCAGGGAAACCAATAGGCAAGGGTGTGGGTCACACCCAAAATGATCATACTGCAGTTTGCAGTTATCTCCCCAGTTTGCACAAGTGCCAGTTGATTGGAAGAAATAAAGTTTGCACTGTTGTGAAATGAGCTTCTGTCCAGGCATCCATGCCTCAATTTCCCTTTGCCTGCTGGCCCAGCCCCTTTCCCTGCCAGCCCTTGCTTTTTTCTGGTTGCCCTTGCTTCCGCTCCTTCCCCCACACTTTCTGTTGCATGTGTCAAGGTTGTTCTTAAGCCTTCTTCAGAGGCATTGTGTGTTGGTTGCTGCCAAGGCTGGGAATGGTGTCAGGGCTGTGCCAGTGCTCCTGCTGGGACCAAGCCAGAGGTTCCTGACTAAAGGATATTGCTCCTCTGCTCAAGATCAGACCAATGCCACATTTGGGGTCAGGAAGAAATTTTACCCTATGGTCAAACTGGTATGGACTGTGGGGGGGAGGGCGGGGGTTGCCTGCCTCTGCAGTGGGGCCATGGCCTCTACCTGATGTCTCTCCAGTGTATATTAAGAACCTTTGACAGCAGCAGAACATTGGCTGCTATGGTTCCCCTGGTTTCTCTGTGGCAGATTCTGGTGTGGCAGATGTCTGGTGCTGTATTAGGGTTGATGGTAGTTTTACGAAGAATTTAGATGATGGATCGGTATGGGATTGTTTAGATAGGACTGATCCTGCCTCAGGCAAGGGGTTGGATTAGATGTGACCTCTGGAGGTCCCTTCCAGCCTCACTTCTCACAATTCCCCATCGTGGTCCCCCATGCCTTGATTTCCCTGTCCCAGCCACCTTTCACCTTTCTCTGCCTATGGCTGTTGCTAGGATGGGGAGGACTGTGGCTAGGAGGCAGTTTCAGATTAACAGAAATTCACTATGCCATGTACCACAACCCCCCAGGATGGGAAGGCGAGGTTCCCCCATGCTTCAGTTTTCCCATCCCTGCCAGCTCAGCCAGCTCTCACCTTTCCTCCTTGTGGTTCCTATAAAGCCCCCGGCCTCTCCAAAACAGGGAGTGCCAGGCCCAACGTTTTGACCTAGAGGTATTTGTTGAGAATGAAGTGTTCATAATTGTTAACCCCCAGCAGTATGTTGTCCCTGGAAGTGGCCAGCTAAGGACTCCCTGATCAGAGTGACCACATGGTGGCTCTGTCTATTATGTTTAGTTGGGAGCACTGCTTCCCCCTGGAGCACTATCCAAAGAAGGTCCTGTCCTGCTGTCCAAGGCTTCCCTTCTCACCTCACCTATGTTGTGGAGCATACAGGCAGCAGCCACAAAGCTGGGATGGTTCCTCTGCCTGATTTCAACGTGGACCCCAAGAGACCTCCAGCATGTCTTCAAAGACCCAAAAGCTTGCTCCACTACCATCCAGCATCTGCTGAGCCAGTAATTTAAGTACTCCTTCCTAGGGTCCAGCAGGACCAGTGTGTGTGGCTCCATGAGCCAGGGAAGGAGTGGGTAGCAGTGAAAAGGCAGGCAGAGAAAAATTCAATTGACAACCAGCGTTCAATTGAAGGGTTCCTCACTGTCTGTTGGGTGCATTGTGTGGGGGTCCTGAGGTGGGTTTGGTGGAGCCAACGTCTACTCAACAGGTCTTCTTGGGCCTTGGCTAAGTGTCTCCATGGTGGCTGGCCCCTTTTCCCCCTGGTCTGGGCCAAGAAGGCTGAGGCTGGGGAGGAAGGTGTGATGGCTTCCTTGGAGGGTTGTCCACTAGTCCCTTTCCTCCTGCTGAATACTGGGGCTGGAGGTGATGGCGTGGACTCAGGGGACCTGAGACCAACTCATCAGGGCTCTTTGGAGCAGGCCCTTTCCCCACCCAGACCAGGACAAGGAGAGAGAGCTAAGGACCTAATCAGCTCCATCCCAGCCAGATTGACTTCTGCCATCCCTGACTCAATTCCCCTAACCCAATCTCAGTTCATTAATGCATGTGAGAGTTTGATCCTTTTATTATTATTATTTAGGCACCCCAAAGCACATACTATCATCCAGCATCTGCTCAGCCAGTAATTGATGTACTCTATTCTGGGGTCCATCCAGCTGGTGTACCGCTTCATGAGCCAGGGAAGGAGTGGATACAACAGGTCCCTGATGATCAGTGAGGGAACAGTCAGTTGAGCCAAGTCAAAAGTGCACCAAGGGGGAATTCTCCCCATTCCATCCTCTCTGGGAAACCAGAGTTGCTGACTACACAGGCATCACACATCTGTCCAGACCACATGACACTAATATTGGTGGAGCTCCCCCAGTGGTCCATAATGGCTTGGGGCATAACCAGAAAGAAATCCTTGAGGCTGATATAATCTGAGGTGTATTGGGGGTGGCACAGAAAGGGTACATGAGTCCTGGCCATGTCCACACAGTATGGGAAGCCCAGCTGCTTGAACCAGCTGATGACCTGTGGGTTGAAGGGAAGCCCAGGTCCATACTTTGAAGACTACCCAGCTCTGGTCCCTACACCTCCAAAAGGATCTAGAACTACAGACAGTCTAGAGAAGGGCAAGAAGGATGAATTTTATCATGGACGGGCTTCTATATGAGGAGAGACTAAAGAGGCCAGGCCTGTTTGGTTTAGACACGAGAAGCTTGATGGAGGACATGAAAAGGGTTTACAAAATACTAAATGGCAAAGAGAAAGTCACTAGGCATTTAATATTGATTGTCTCTAACCAGACATCAGCTAGGGATCACCACATGAATCAAGTAGGTAGTAAGTTTAAAACTAACACCAGGAAGTTCTTTTTCCCATAGCGTGTCATTAAAGGGTGCAACTTGTTGCCACCCGATGCAGCGAGCTGAGAATTCAGCCTGATTCACAAAGGAATAGGGTACATTCTTGGAGAAAGGGGCATTGGTAGCAATTGAGCACAGAAGTGTGGGGCTCAGCCTCTGACTCAGTACTTTCTAGACCCTAAATGCTGAAGGCTGCAAGTGAGAGAAGAATGGGGGTGGTGGTGGGAACACAGTTTGCTCTCCCTTTCAGCATCTGTTCTCTGCCACCATGTGACACAGGATACTGGGCTGGATGGGCCTATGATCTGATCCCATCAATAGGGGTTCTTATATTCTTATATAGAGCTCGGATTAGCGTCCAAGATTAAGGATAACAAAAAGTCCTTTTTCAAATATATTGGGAGGATGAAGAAGGCGCCGGGTAATGTGGGACCCCTGCAGGATACGCTGGGCAATCTGGTGGTTGCGTCAGAGGAGAAAGCGGACCTCTTTAACCAATTCTTCACCTCCGTTTTCTTGTGCAGGGACCGGGACTTCCCTGCTGTGATAGAAGCCGGACTCGAGGGGATC
>NW_017729031.1:96020689-96025347 GCF_001723915.1 Gavialis gangeticus
GGCTAGGAGCTGGAACCAACTTCCAAGGGAAGTGGTGCTGGCCCCTACCCTGGGGGTCTTTAAGAAGAGGCTGGATGCCTACCTGGCTGGACTCATTTGAGTCCCGTTTCTTGTTTTGGGGTTTTGTTGTTCTCCCGCCCTGGCGGGGGGTCGGGCTAGAAGATCTACTAGGTCCCTTCCGACCCTAAATCTATGAATCTATTAATCTATGAATTCTTACACTCTTGTCCCCAAATTGGATCAAAGGGAGCTTGCTTTGTCAGATGGGATCCTGGATTAGAGGACACCTGTCTCTTCTCAAAAGAATCACATTCCTGGACAGCTAAACTTAGGTGTAACTAGCATTCAGATCAGGCAATGGAAATGCAAAAAACAGACGCCTGGGGAGATGGGTGTAGGGTGGACCCCAGGAACTCTGAGCTTATTAGTTGTTCAGTTCTCCCAGCAACTCGGATTCATGATTCCCCACTTCCTCCAAGTTTACAAAAATTAAAGACCTGTCTACAACCTGGTTGAGTGTATGGTAATGAAAGGGTTTGATTATGAAGACCCTCTCCCCAGCTAAGTGAAGAATGAATTATAACAACTATTTAACTAGAGGTGCTGTTACAGGTGACCTTTAAAACATGTTTTAACATGGGGAATGTTTTACCATCATAGAGCAGTTTCAGAGCAGTCACAGAGGTTAAGGCTTAATGCTGTCTCAGATCTGCAGAACTATAACTTGGCACTAGAGGGCCTAGCAAGCCAAGATGTGAATGGGAGCCAGGACTGGAGAAGAGCGGAAGTGTGGCATGTAACCACTAGGTGGAGAAACCATCATGGGGCTGTGGCTTCCCTCCTGCAGGCAGAGAGATTGTAAGGCTGGAAGGGACCTTGGAAGATCATTGGGTCCATCCCCCTGCACTAAGCAGGAAAGATAACCGGGGGTCATCTGACCCCAGCAAGGTGACTGTCTAGTCTCCTCTTGAAGATTTCCAGGGTAGGTGATTGCAACACCTCTAGAGGGAGCTTATTCCACAGTCTGGACACCCTGACTGTGAATAACTTTTTCCTAATGTTGATCCTGAACTGGTCTTCCAGGAGTTTGTGGCCATTATTCCTGGTTTTCCCCAAGGGTGCCCTAGTGAAACACCATGTAACTGGGTCCAAAAGACTTTGGAAATATCTGAAGCTTCTGGTGGGGGTGGAGGATGTTTGCCGGTTGTAGGGCCACTTATGGTTCTGGACTGACTCATGGATTTGGACTTGATTTGGCTTGGAACATGAAAAATTTCTTTAAAAAAAAAAAAAGCCCTGGTTAACAGTTGCTCACCAAGCCCTCTGTCCAGGGAGGCAAAGTAACGAGTGGCACTTACCGGCGGCTTGGGACGAGATGCACGTGGGACGAAAGAAGGAACCCACGCAGCTTGTTAGCTGCTTTTTGGTGCAATTATGGCCAGCCAGTGACATCAGCATCGGATGCCAGCCAGCAGAGATAAAAATGGCAGCCATGGCGGCAGAGGGGGAGGATAGCCAGGGAACGGAGCTGTGGCTGACGCCGAGGGCTAGGAAGATCCCGCACGCTGGACCTGAGGAGTCTGGCAAGCAGGAGCAGATGCAGGCTGGGGAGAGTGGGGCCCCCTGACAAAAGTCCACGTTGGACAACGGAGGAATGACAGGCTTGCCGGCCAGAGGGAGAACTGAAGTTGCACCTGGAAGCACGACAGAACCCAGATGAGAGTGCCAGGACAACGGGGCATGGAGGAAGGCACAACAGGGGGCGAAGACCCTAGGAGAGCCCTAAAGGGGTTTGTGGTTGGGGCAAGTATCGCTGCTGGGGTCCATGATATTAAGAAACGGACGGGAGTTGGTCCGGGAGGCAACAAGGCAAGAGGAGAACATTCCCTCCCTGTTAGGCTCCAGGGAAGGGGATAAAAGGGGGCAGGAATAGATTTACTGGTAGGTTTCGTTGACTCGTTTATTTTGTTACCCTGGGTGAAGGGGCATAGGGGATAGGGACAAGTACCCCAGGGCCAGGGCTGCAGAGAAGCCTTGGCAGGGTTGCTCCTCGTATTGATAGGTACCCAGGAAGGAAGGGACAGGAGTGTGAAGGGCTGTTGGGGCAGGCCCACACAGGCAAGCAGGGCCCTAAGCCGCTGTCTCCTGGATACAATGGCAGAGAGGGTGACCCCGCAGGAGAGGCCGCGGATAACGGCTGGGCAACTCACCAAAGGTGGCGTGAGGCCATGGTGTAGGGGTGGCAGATCCCCATGAGCGACTGCCGGGCAAAACCCAGGCCACCGAGGGTCCCGCTAACCAACCCCACCTACTGAGGAACACCAAGTCGTGGCAGGCAAGATCAGGGCTGGCAATGCGGGGAGAAGAGAACTACTCCGGCAATAACACGGGCCCAGAAGGTGCATAACATCCACCAACCGATCGAAAGCTGCCCGAGAGCAGCTATTTGAAGCCCGGCGGCAATACCCTTGATGTACTCTCCTAATGTGGCAGTAAGCTGCTACCAGTAAGGGTGTGTGAAACAGGCCCTATTTGATTTGGATTTGGATTTGACCAGAATCAGGAACAGTGATTCGATTCATTGATTTGGATCACTGCCCCGATTCAATTCATCCGAATCTGAAGATTCGATGCTGATTTGAAGAATCAGCAATTTGGACATAGACACAACTTCAAAAGTTTTTTCTATGTACCTAGAGGTAACAGGTGCATGGAGCATCCCACAAAAGTGCAGGGGGACCCTCCACGTGCTCGGTGGGGAACCCGGACCCAGACCCAGACACAGACCCAGGAGACACCAGTCACCGAGCCAGGGGGCTGCCGGGGGGTCGCGCCCTGGTGGACCCAGAAGTACTTCTGGTCCACTTCCAGGTCTGCTGCCAAGCACGCTGGGGAGCCTCCTGTGCTTCTGTGGGACACTCCATGCGCCCCAGCATCACAGCATTCACGAGCCACCTGCTACCTAGAGGTATGCAGAAAAAACATTTTAAGCTGTTTCTATGTCCAAATATTTGAAACTTTCAGAATCTCTCTGAATCTATTTGGAGGGTTCCTATTCGATTTGGAGAGATTAAAGTGTCCTCTGATTTGATTCAGATTTGGAGATTCAGTCATCAAATCAGGCCAAATCTCCACTGAATCAAATCAGGGACTGAAGTTTCACACAGCCCTAGCTACCAGGTCCCCTCTCAGTCTTTTCCTCAGACTGAAGAGTCCCAGATCCCTCAGCCTTTCCTCATATGGCTTGCCTTTTAAGACTCAGATCATATGGGTGGCCCTTCTTTGGACTCTCTCAAGCTTGTCCACATCCTTGTTAAAGTGTGGTGCCCAGAACTGGATGCAGTATTCTAGCTGCAGTCTCACCAGTGCTGAATACAGTGGAAGAGTCACCTCCTTGGTTTTGCTGGAGATGCATCGATTGATGCACACCAGATTATTATTTGCCCTCCTAGCTACAGCATCGCGCTGCCTGCTTATCTTCATACTGTGGTCTATTATTACCCCCAGGTCCCTCTCATTCGTGGTGCCACTAAACCTGCAGGTGTGTTGGGGGATGCTCATCCTGAGGTGGAGCACTTTACAGTTCTCAGTGTTGAACTTCATCAGATTCCGATCCACCTAACTTGCCAGCCTGTCTAGGTCCACCTGTATCTGTAGCCTATCTTCAAGTGTGATCATGCTTCCCTATAACTTGGTGTCATCCACGAACTTGGCCAGTGAGTTCTTCACCCCCACATCCAAGTCGTTAATAAAGGTGTTGAAATGCATGTCACACCAGTGCAAAGTTGAGGCCCAGCCAAGAAGAGTTTCCATTCTCTCACTCATTCTTTTAACAGAATTACATAGTAGGATTGTTGTTGCTGTTTGCATGGGGGTGCTAGAGGAAGCAGCAAACTGGTGAGTTGCACCTGAGTGCTCAGCATGGCCAAGATGTGCCGAGCAGCAGAGTTCAGGAGGGTAAAAGTTTGCCCACAGAGCAAAGGAGCAGGAAGGGTTAGGAGTGGTGCATCCTGGAATGCCAGAGGAATAAAAATAGATTGTTTTATCTCCCTAGAGCAGACTAACAATACCCTGCAAGGACCTGAGTAAAATGGATCAAACCTAACCCTCACCTCAAGTAGCACAACTTTGAAACATTTAAAGGCTCTTTAGCATGGGTTAACAGTTTAAAGGTAAGCTGTAAAGGTAACCACCATCTATCACATCATCTTTTGCCCCATACAGCAGGGCCAGCACAGTGCCCACAGCAATGTCACCATCCTCAGGGTGCAAATCTAATGCCGCCTCTACCTGGGGAGTTTGATGATCATGGCCAAGGCAAGAATTCGCTTAGCTCTGCCAGGCGCCATCTCAGCAATCTGATCCTACAGTCCGAGGCAATCCCAGCAGTCATAGAATCATAGAGAAGTGGGGCTGGAAGGGACCTCCAGAGGTTACCTCTAGTCCAACCCTCTGCCTGAGGCATGATCAGCCCCATCTAAACCATCCCATAAAAATCCATCATCTAAACTCTTCGTAAAGGTATCATCAGTCCTGACACAACACCAGATATCACACCCAAACCTGCTACAGGGAAAGCAGGTGGACTGTAGCAGCCAACATCCTGCTTCTGTAAAAGGTGGTTAATATATGGTTAAGAGATGGCCAGGTAGAGGCCA
>NW_017729031.1:96030347-96036348 GCF_001723915.1 Gavialis gangeticus
CCCCCCCCCCCATTCTGAACCAATCTGACCATAGGGTAAAATTCCTTCCCATACTTAAATTTGATGTTGGTCTGACCCTGCGTGGAGGGACAAGACCCTCCAGCCAGGAACCTCTTGGTTTAAGAAGGAGCAGGACTGTCCCAGGAGGAGCACTGGCACAGTCCCATCACCATCCCCAGCCTTGGCTGCAGCCAACACCCAATGCCTCTGAGAGAGGCTTAAATCCCCCCTGATGCATGTAGCAGAAAGGGGCTAGAGGGGGAAGCAGCAAAACTCAGAAGCCTTGGAAATCCCCACAGTAGAACACAGTCATCAATATGCCTAGACCATCCCTGAGCTCTGGCTATCCAATCTCTTCTTGACACCTCCAGTGATAGAGAGCCCACAGCCTCTCTAGGCATCTATTCCACTACCTCCCTTCTCTAACAGTGAAGACATTTTTTCCACCTATCCCATTTAAACTTACTCTGCTGCAACTTCAACCCATAAGTCTGCATCCTCCTTTCTGCGGCAAGAGAGAAAAAGTGCTTTCCCCCTTCTTTATGGCAGTCCTGTTTTTCCCAGTTCACTTTTCTGGTTACATACAGTGCCGTTTAATAGATGCCTACTGCTTACCCAAGCAGTTCAGTTCTGGCGCGGCCCCTTGTTTGCACAGGTCATATCCAGGTGAGGTACTCAGCATTTTTCCTTCTGCTATAGAATTTCACGCCCAGAACTGGTTCAGTTTTGACACGCCATTTGCCAGAACTCTTCTTAAACACCTCTAGTGATGCAGAATCCACCACTCCCTTAGGCAGTCTATTCCACAGCCTCACAGCTCTAGCAGTAAAGGTTTTCCCAACAGCCAATCTAAACCTGTTTTGCTGCAACTTCAAGCCATTGGTGTGTGACCTGTGCTCTGGAGCTCGCAAGAGAAGTTTCCATGTTATACACTGATCAAAGCAACTCTGAAAGCTGAAAACATTAACTCAGATTTTAAAATAATTTTGTTTCAGCAATGTGAAAGAGAAGCACCTTGAAT
The DNA here is from genome assembly GCF_001723915.1 of Gavialis gangeticus. Lineage (NCBI taxonomy): Eukaryota > Metazoa > Chordata > Crocodylia > Gavialidae > Gavialis > Gavialis gangeticus. The sequence goes on from NW_017729031.1 coordinate 96,031,369, forward strand.
TCTGATGACTTCAGGACTAATGAAATGACAGCTTTGGATTATTGTTACCTAATTTGTTGCATCTGATATAGCAAATTGTATGATACAACACATTGCAATAATGCTATATTTGTTCTTGTCTTAACCTGAAACTGAATAATATAGCCCTTGGCCTCTAGCATATGAGTAAAGCTTCTAGTCTGCTTTTACCTGGAGAAAAATAGGTAGCGTTATATGTGATGATGCCCCACACCATCTGCACTTTTCAAAATCCTAGATCCACCCATGGAGGGATGACTGGGTTTTGCCCATCTGTGGTTCCAGGGGACACAGGGGCAGGGACCTGGGGGCCATGGAGGCACTGGGGCAGCTCCTACCCCCATGTTCTGAGGTGGGTACCCAGACACCTGGGTCCTTCAGTTGGGGGACTAAGCCCCTGATCAGGTGGCAGCTGAGCTGCCTTAACATGGCTGCTGAAAGGCTTAGCAGAAGCAGTAGGAGGGGTAAGAGCTGGGATGCTTGGGTTCTATCCCATCCCTGGGAGCTGAGTGGGATGAAATGGAGGGGGCAGCTGGACCCAGGATCCTTCAGTCCTATCCCGGCTTTGGGAGGGGGTGGGATCTGGTACATTACATCAAGGAAGGCCAAGGCTCAGGATGCCTGGGTTCTTTCCCTCAGCTGTGGGAGGAGAGGCAGAGGCCCTGCTGGCCTTGTCACCACCCAGTGGGGACACAGTCTGAATGGGATGCTCTCCTGGCCCAGCACTAACATCAGAGACCAGAGTAGCTTACCTAGCCTCTCTGGGAACAGCTAACAGCACCCCCAAATCATGCTCTGCCCCTGCCTCACGTACAGCTTCAAAGAGAGAATGGCAGGGTGTACTCTAAGCTCCACCCTCACTCCAGCCAGGCATGGAGGCATGTGGGAGCAGAGACCCAGCAAATAGAACAGGTACTTCAGTGTATATGTACGTGTGTCCCAGATACCTAGGGCCCGTGTGTGTATACACATGCATGTGTGTGTCAGACACATGGTTCCTCTGTGTGCGTATTGGGGGAGGGGAACCCCTGGGTTCTGTGAATGTGAGTTGGTGTGTGTGCACACACGTGTCAGGCACTCAATTCTTCCAAGTGTGTAAGGGACACATTGCAGCTGTGTGTGTATATGTGTGCAAAAGTCCTGAATGCCTGGGGTCTGGGTCCAAGTTCACGGGTGCGTGCGTGTGTGGGTTGGGCACTAGGGCTGTGTGAAGCTTCAGTAGCTGATTTGATTCAGAGGAGATTTGACCTGATCTGGTGGCTGAATCTCTGAATCCACATCGAATTGGGAGGCCCATTAAACTCTCTGAATCCAATCAGAAGCCTCCGAATCAATTCAGAGATGTTTGGACAGATTCAGAGATTTGCCCATAGACTGTACAGGCAGGCACTAGCCAATACTGGCAGGAGCAGCTGGGGGAGCAGCCAGACAAACCCCAGCTTGAGCCAGCAACCCCAGGAGAAGCCACGGTTCATCCAGCTGCTCCTCCGCCAGGGTGAGGGCAGGCAGTGCTGGCAGCCCTGGGAGAAGCCACGGAGACTGGAGGGAATGATTGGGAGCTGGCGGGATTATTGGGAACTGCGGAATTGAACCGGAAGCTGGGGAGGAATGATTGAGGGCTGGGGAAATGAACAGGGGCTTCCCCCCAGCTCCTGGTTCAATCCCCCTGCTCCCAATCAGTTGCCCCAGCTCTCCAATTATTCCCTCCAGCTCCCGCAGCTTCTCCCGGGGCTGCCAGCTTAAGCTGTGGCTTGTCTGGCTGCTCCCCCAGCTGTCCTCCTCCCCACCTTGCTAGGGGGAGGCAAGCAGTGCTGGCAGCCATGGGAAAAGCTGCGGGGAATGATGGGGGAGCAGTCAGATTGAACCAGGAGCTGTGGGGAAGCCCCTGTTTGTTCCCTCAGCCCCCGATCATTCCCCCCAGTACAGCTGTGTGAAGCCTCGGTAGCTGATTCGATTCAGAAGAGATTCAGCGCAATTTGGGGACTGAATCTCTGAATCTGAATTGAACTGAGAGACCAGTTAAAATCTCTGAATTGATTCAAATTATCCAAATTGATTTGGAAACGCTTCAGAAAAGATTTGGCTGCTACAGAAATTCAGCCATAGATTAAACAGGCAGCTGCCACAGCTGCCTCCAGCGGGTAAGTCTGTTGGGGTTGGGGAGTAGGGAGGGATTGTGCGTGGGGGAGGGAGAGATTGGGACTGGAGCAGCGGGATGCAGCTGCGGCTCACTCCAGGTGGAAGGGGGCAAGCGGCAGCATAGCATAGCCCCTGCTCCCAGCGCTGCTGTGCCCGCATCCTGAGCCTCCTGTGCCAGCTGGGAAGTGGCAGCAGGGCAGAGCCCCCACTCCCAGCACTGATGCGGCCCGGTAGTGCTGGGTGTGGGGGCTGCATCACGCCCCTCCCCCCGACTGGGCAAGCAGCAGCAGGGCATAGCCCCTGCCGGGCCAGAGGCAGGCACAGCCAGAGGAGCTGTGGGAGAAGCTCCCGTGGTTGCCCTGCCCAGCCCCATCCCCCGCCCCAGTCTCCCGGCACTTTAAAAAAAGATTTTTAAAAAGCCCCTCACTCACCAGCTGCAGCAGCCTCTGCGGGCTCGTGGCAGAGCCCCACCACACAGCGCAGGGCAGTGGGGGGCAGCAGGGATCAGCCCCCTGCCTGGCACCCGCACCGCAGCTGTTGCATCACGTGGGTGCAGCAGGGCTCGGCAAGGCGCTGTGCACGGGCTGGGGGCTGGGGTGGCTCCACCTGTCAGCCAGCCCGGCACTGCTCAGCCCTACAGGCCCCAGCTCCCAGGCAGAGCAGGGCGCCCTGCCAACCCCACCCATGCCATGGGGCAGCTGCTGCGCAGGTGCCAGGCGGAGGTGGGGGACAATCCCTGCTGCCTCCCACTGCCCCAGTTCCTGGTTCGATTCTCCAGCTCCCAATCATTCCCCACTTCCCCTACGGCTTCTCCCAGGGCTGCCGGTGCTGCCTGCCTTTCCTCGGCAGGGGGAGTAACCAGAGGAGTCGCAGCTTGAGCCAGTAGCCCCGGGAGAACCCGCAGGGGCTAGGGAGAGTGATTGGGGCCTGGGGCCAAGAACAGGGGCTTCACCCCAGCTCCTGGTTCGACCCCCCAGCTCCCCCATCATTCCTGCAGCTTTTCCCATGGCTGCCAGCACTGCCTGCCTTGCTCCAGCAGGGGGCAGGCAGACCAGCTTCTCCCAGGGCTGCAGGCTCAAGCCAGCTGCTCCCCCAACTGCTCCTGCCGTCACTGCCTGACAGTATAGTCTATGGCTGAATAAGATTACGCGGCAAATATCTTCGGATTCAACCAAATCAAATTGGGACAGTGATTAAAATCACTGAATTGAATCACTGTCCCTCCAAATCACCGAATCCAAAGCAAAAACTTTCTGCTTCGCACGGGCCTATTGGGCAGGGTCCTGGATGCCTGGGTTGTACGTGTGTCCCAGATGCCTGTGTGTGTGTGTGTGTTCATGCACACACATGTGCATGCCTAGACTCCTGCGTTTTGTGTCAGCTGTGGGGGTTGATCCCAGCCCCCTGTTGATCCCAGACAGGTTGTGAAGACCAAGGAAGACTGGAGAAGCCTATCCCAGGAAAAAAATCTCCAACTCAAAAATTCAATCCCAAGCCATTTTAATAGCAATGCTAGTACCGGGTACAAACAGGAGTGCCTGGGGAAGACCAGAGGGATCAGGCAGATGAAGTGGTGGATGGGAAAGAATCCCTGTTACAAAACAAGGCAGAAATCAGGCCTAAAGTTACTGAGCCTTTAAAAGGTGGCAGCCTGTCAAGGCTAAGAAATTTGTCCCTCAGTTCCAGAAACAATGTTTCCAAGCAGCCCCCTTCTTCACTCACCGCAGATGGGCAATAAAAGCAAAGGCCGGGGCTCCTTGCCAAAGACGGTATTTCCAAGGCAAATCTGTGCCTTGTATCCCCCAGTCAGAACCAACCAGGACAAGCTCAGTTAAGAGAGATGTCTGACAAAGCAAGTAACCACATAACTGTGCATGGGCTCTTTCTGTGTTAAGATAATATTGCTCCTTCTAATGGGGAAGTCACATGGACTTTTCCAGGTCTATTCCAGACCAGGCCAGGCAGTAGACCTGTTTTGGTGACAGTAGAAAACTGTCTCTGTTGCCAAACCAGATGGTCTTGTACCAAGCCGCAGCGTCCTCCTGGCTGAGCCAGTTGTGTCCTATATTCGAGGACCTCCTCCCCTAAGCATTTCCATCACTGGTTGCCCCTTCTTCCTATCTTACCTCTAGCTAGAGAACAGCAAGCAAACAGGACCTGAGTCTAATACTCCACTACTAAGCAGCCTAAAGCCTAATAAAGTCTATACCCCCGGCAAGTCTTGTGCATGCAGCTGCCCATCTTTCTTGCTCCGTGATTGCTGTAGGAAAGAGATGCAGCCTATCCATCCATCCATCCATCCTGTCAGGGTGGGCAGGACATTAGGACCTCCTCAGAGTCATCCTCAGCCACCGTGGCTGTGACGGGCAATGAGGCAATGCCACAGGCATTGCTTCCACGGTAGATGCGGAAAGAGCCCTGGGGTGTGAATGGGATAATTAGTTAGGGGCTGGACACAGTTCTCATACATCCACATACTGGAATGACCAGCCCCTGACGTGCCTCACCTCAGAGCCAAGTGCAATCTGCACTGAGCAAAGGGGCCTTATATAACCAGTCCCGCAAACAGCCCACCCCAGAGCCAGCTGCCATCTACAGTGAGCAAGGGGGTCCCATATAACCAACCTCCAATAACCCACCCTAGAGCTAGGCACCATCTGCACTGAGCAAAGGGGACCCTAAATAACCAGCCTCCCAAACACGCATCACTCCAGGCCCAGCAGCTGTATATCCATCCCCCAAACACCCCACCCCAGAGCCAGCCACTGTCTGCACTGATCCAGGGGGGCCTGGTGTCCCCATTGACTTGCCTTTGCCCTCCAA
>NW_017729031.1:96041348-96042426 GCF_001723915.1 Gavialis gangeticus
TGGCACCCGCACCGCAGCTGTTGCATCACGTGGGTGCAGCAGGGCTCGGCAAGGCGCTGTGCACGGGCTGGGGGCTGGGGTGGCTCCACCTGTCAGCCAGCCCGGCACTGCTCAGCCCTACAGGCCCCAGCTCCCAGGCAGAGCAGGGCGCCCTGCCAACCCCACCCATGCCATGGGGCAGCTGCTGCGCAGGTGCCAGGCGGAGGTGGGGGACAATCCCTGCTGCCTCCCACTGCCCCAGTTCCTGGTTCGATTCTCCAGCTCCCAATCATTCCCCACTTCCCCTACGGCTTCTCCCAGGGCTGCCGGTGCTGCCTGCCTTTCCTCGGCAGGGGGAGTAACCAGAGGAGTCGCAGCTTGAGCCAGTAGCCCCGGGAGAACCCGCAGGGGCTAGGGAGAGTGATTGGGGCCTGGGGCCAAGAACAGGGGCTTCACCCCAGCTCCTGGTTCGACCCCCCAGCTCCCCCATCATTCCTGCAGCTTTTCCCATGGCTGCCAGCACTGCCTGCCTTGCTCCAGCAGGGGGCAGGCAGACCAGCTTCTCCCAGGGCTGCAGGCTCAAGCCAGCTGCTCCCCCAACTGCTCCTGCCGTCACTGCCTGACAGTATAGTCTATGGCTGAATAAGATTACGCGGCAAATATCTTCGGATTCAACCAAATCAAATTGGGACAGTGATTAAAATCACTGAATTGAATCACTGTCCCTCCAAATCACCGAATCCAAAGCAAAAACTTTCTGCTTCGCACGGGCCTATTGGGCAGGGTCCTGGATGCCTGGGTTGTACGTGTGTCCCAGATGCCTGTGTGTGTGTGTGTGTTCATGCACACACATGTGCATGCCTAGACTCCTGCGTTTTGTGTCAGCTGTGGGGGTTGATCCCAGCCCCCTGTTGATCCCAGACAGGTTGTGAAGACCAAGGAAGACTGGAGAAGCCTATCCCAGGAAAAAAATCTCCAACTCAAAAATTCAATCCCAAGCCATTTTAATAGCAATGCTAGTACCGGGTACAAACAGGAGTGCCTGGGGAAGACCAGAGGGATCAGGCAGATGAAGTGGTGGATGGGAAAGAATCCCTGT
>NW_017729031.1:96047426-96048509 GCF_001723915.1 Gavialis gangeticus
CCCCCACGAGTTCTTCACAATCCAGTACGGGGTCTTCTTCTCTGGAGTCAGTGAGGGAAATAGCAGGGGACAGGTCAGCATTAGGGAAGGAATGGTTTAGGAGAATTCTGACCCCCACCCTCTTCCTCCATCTCTGTCAGCCGCCCATCTGTCTCCATCACAACCCCCTGGGCTCCCCAGTCCCACCCTTCCTCCCTCATGGGGCTTTACTGTCTTTCAGCCCCTAGCCCTGTCTCAGCCACAGGGTGGGATGTAAATGTACATACTAATAGAACATAAGAACATCAGAGCTACCACAGGCTGGGTCAAACCATAGAGCCTTCTTTCCAGTCCCCTATTGCACCCCAGGTATGCCACATAGTGGTGGAAGCTGAGAGTTTATAATACCATAGAAGTCATAGAAATTAAGGGCTGGAAGAGACCTTGAAAGATCATTGAGTCCAACTCCCCTGCTCTAGGCAGGAATACTGAGATCAAATGATCCCTGCAAGGTGTCTGTCCAGTCTCCTCTTGAAGACTTCTGAGGTTGGGGACTGCACCACCTCCTTGGGAAGGCTATTCCAGATTCTGGTCACCCTTACCATAAAGAAGTTCTTCCTTACATTCAACCTGAAATCATCTCCTAACAATTTATGGCCATTGTTCCTTGTCCTCCCCTGTGATGCTCTAGTGAACAATTTTTCTCCCAGTTCCCAATATTCATCCCTTACATACTTATAGACAGGCACCAAATTCCACCTCAGTTTTCTCTTCCCGGGGCTGAACAGTCCTAGATCCCTCAGTCTTTTCTCATAAGACTTGTCCTCTTGTGGCACTTCTCTGGACCCTTTCAAGATTCTCCACACCTTTTTTGAAATGTGGTGCCCAGAACTGGACACAGTACTCCAGCTAAGGTCTTACCAGCACTGAGTAGAGAGGAAGTATCACTTCCCTAGCCCTGCTTGTGACACTTCGGCTAATGCATCCTAGTATGCTATTAGGTGTGTTGAATACTGCATCACACTGGTAATTCATGCTCATCCTGTGATCAATCATAACCTCATGGTCCCTTTCAGCCATCATGCTGGCCAGGGCATCTCCTCT
>NW_017729031.1:96053509-96056568 GCF_001723915.1 Gavialis gangeticus
ACAAGCTCAGTTAAGAGAGATGTCTGACAAAGCAAGTAACCACATAACTGTGCATGGGCTCTTTCTGTGTTAAGATAATATTGCTCCTTCTAATGGGGAAGTCACATGGACTTTTCCAGGTCTATTCCAGACCAGGCCAGGCAGTAGACCTGTTTTGGTGACAGTAGAAAACTGTCTCTGTTGCCAAACCAGATGGTCTTGTACCAAGCCGCAGCGTCCTCCTGGCTGAGCCAGTTGTGTCCTATATTCGAGGACCTCCTCCCCTAAGCATTTCCATCACTGGTTGCCCCTTCTTCCTATCTTACCTCTAGCTAGAGAACAGCAAGCAAACAGGACCTGAGTCTAATACTCCACTACTAAGCAGCCTAAAGCCTAATAAAGTCTATACCCCCGGCAAGTCTTGTGCATGCAGCTGCCCATCTTTCTTGCTCCGTGATTGCTGTAGGAAAGAGATGCAGCCTATCCATCCATCCATCCATCCTGTCAGGGTGGGCAGGACATTAGGACCTCCTCAGAGTCATCCTCAGCCACCGTGGCTGTGACGGGCAATGAGGCAATGCCACAGGCATTGCTTCCACGGTAGATGCGGAAAGAGCCCTGGGGTGTGAATGGGATAATTAGTTAGGGGCTGGACACAGTTCTCATACATCCACATACTGGAATGACCAGCCCCTGACGTGCCTCACCTCAGAGCCAAGTGCAATCTGCACTGAGCAAAGGGGCCTTATATAACCAGTCCCGCAAACAGCCCACCCCAGAGCCAGCTGCCATCTACAGTGAGCAAGGGGGTCCCATATAACCAACCTCCAATAACCCACCCTAGAGCTAGGCACCATCTGCACTGAGCAAAGGGGACCCTAAATAACCAGCCTCCCAAACACGCATCACTCCAGGCCCAGCAGCTGTATATCCATCCCCCAAACACCCCACCCCAGAGCCAGCCACTGTCTGCACTGATCCAGGGGGGCCTGGTGTCCCCATTGACTTGCCTTTGCCCTCCAACTCACCTCCTCCCCCCACTCAGGCCCCCACGAGTTCTTCACAATCCAGTACGGGGTCTTCTTCTCTGGAGTCAGTGAGGGAAATAGCAGGGGACAGGTCAGCATTAGGGAAGGAATGGTTTAGGAGAATTCTGACCCCCACCCTCTTCCTCCATCTCTGTCAGCCGCCCATCTGTCTCCATCACAACCCCCTGGGCTCCCCAGTCCCACCCTTCCTCCCTCATGGGGCTTTACTGTCTTTCAGCCCCTAGCCCTGTCTCAGCCACAGGGTGGGATGTAAATGTACATACTAATAGAACATAAGAACATCAGAGCTACCACAGGCTGGGTCAAACCATAGAGCCTTCTTTCCAGTCCCCTATTGCACCCCAGGTATGCCACATAGTGGTGGAAGCTGAGAGTTTATAATACCATAGGAATCATAGAAATTAAGGGCTGGAAGAGACCTTGAAAGATCATTGAGTCCAACTCCCCTGCTCTAGGCAGGAATACTGAGATCAAATGATCCCTGCAAGGTGTCTGTCCAGTCTCCTCTTGAAGACTTCTGAGGTTGGGGACTGCACCACCTCCTTGGGAAGGCTATTCCAGATTCTGGTCACCCTTACCATAAAGAAGTTCTTCCTTACATTCAACCTGAAATCATCTCCTAACAATTTATGGCCATTGTTCCTTGTCCTCCCCTGTGATGCTCTAGTGAACAATTTTTCTCCCAGTTCCCAATATTCATCCCTTACATACTTATAGACAGGCACCAAATTCCACCTCAGTTTTCTCTTCCCGGGGCTGAACAGTCCTAGATCCCTCAGTCTTTTCTCATAAGACTTGTCCTCTTGTGGCACTTCTCTGGACCCTTTCAAGATTCTCCACACCTTTTTTGAAATGTGGTGCCCAGAACTGGACACAGTACTCCAGCTAAGGTCTTACCAGCACTGAGTAGAGAGGAAGTATCACTTCCCTAGCCCTGCTTGTGACACTTCGGCTAATGCATCCTAGTATGCTATTAGGTGTGTTGAATACTGCATCACACTGGTAATTCATGCTCATCCTGTGATCAATCATAACCTCATGGTCCCTTTCAGCCATCATGCTGGCCAGGGCATCTCCTCTTAACCTATATTCATGTCACTGGTTACTTCTCCCCAGATGAAGCACTTTGCATTTATCTTTATTGAACTACATCTGGTTCCACTCCACCCACAGTTCCAGCTTGTCCAGGTCTGCTTGGATATGCATCCTATCCCCTAGCATGGCCGCTTTTCCCCATAATTTAGTATCATCCACAAACTTGACCAGTGTACGCTCCACAACCTCATCTAAATTGTTGAGAAAGATGTTGAACAGCACAGGGCCAAGAAGGTCAGTTTAGCCAGATTCACCAAAGGACTGGACACATGCTTAGGGAAAAGGGGCATCAGTCACTATTGAGAACAGGAGACAGGGGCATGGCCTCTGAATCAGAAATCTCTAGACCTTCAATGCTGGAGGCTGCAAGTGAGACAGGAACAGAGGAAATACACTGCTCAGACCCCATTCACTCTCCGTTTCAGCACCCACTCTCTGCCACTGTGTGATACACAAAATTGGGCAAGATGGACCTGTGATCTGACCCAGTCCATGACACCTCTGATGTTCTTATGACATGTGTCTGCCATCACCATCATCCCTCGTGCCATCCCACCTCCCTGCCCTCATCTCTCTGTCCCCAACTCACCCAGGCCATAGCCCACCAGCAACACAGCGTGGTTCATTTCACGTGGGTCACAATTGCAAGCCATATTCTTTGTGATGATGCCCTCTTTATAAAACTGGGAGGAAACACAGGTCAGGGGGGAAAGCAGGCTTTGGTAAGGTCAGCCAGGGGCAGGGCAGGCTGGGGAGAGGGACACAGGTCCACAGGGACTCCTACCTGCAGCAGTTTGGCATTGATGCCCACGGTGACAGGCCCCTGGGCAGCGATGTGGGCAGCCAGCCCTGTTGGATGAGGCCACAAGTGTGTCAGAGCCGCAGGGGGGGCGGGGGGGGGAGGGGGGGGGAAGTCCCAAGCGCCCCGACCCATCC
>NW_017729031.1:96057331-96060065 GCF_001723915.1 Gavialis gangeticus
CGCAGGGGGGGCGGGGGGGGAGCTGGGAGAGACTCCCAACGCTCCCTACCCATCCCTGCAGCCTCTGGACTGCACAGTTCTCTGAAATCCCACCCCATGCACTGATGCACACATGTGGCTGAGATATGCACATGCCTGTGCGTAAACACAGCAGTGCACACACACAGCAGTGCACACAGATGAACACTCCAGACACACAGGGATGCATACAGGGATACACACATATGCACGCACAACAGTAACACGAATACCCTCATATATACACACACACACACACACACACACACACACACACACACACACACACACACACACACTATGCACACAGGTGCACACACTGAACACACAGGGATAAACACAGATAGACACATGCACGCACACAGGGATGCACACCCACACACACCCCCCAGCAAGAACATGGCCAGGGCCTGAGCAGTTTCTCTCCCCTCCTTCCAAAGACCCCTCCCCACCCCAACAGCCCATGTGCCCCATCCTCCAGCCCTGCTGGGGTCCCCACAGCTCCTCACTCTTTTCATCAGACGAGAGGATCTGGAAGGCCTGGACATGGGCGACAGCTCGGTGCCTTTCCTCACACATGTTCTGGCAGGCCGTGTATGGGTACTCCTCCTCTGGGGTCAGACCTGTGGAAGGGGAAGGAGAGTCAGCAGGGGAGGCCTGGAGGGGGTCTGTGCTGAGCATCATTTTACAAGGGCTCTGATCTCAGCCAGGGAGTCTTTGCACTTGGTGCTCTGTTCTCAACCTGAGGGGGTTGGGGGTGGGAAGGTCTGTGCAGTTCCTGGTCCTACAGGGTGCTTATCTCAGTCTGGGGGTCTGCACAGCACCTGGTGCTATAGGGACTCTGATGTCAGCCTAGGGGGTCTGCACTGTGCCTGGTGCTATATAGGGGCCCTGATCTCAGCCTGGAGGGTCTGTGCATTGCTCTGCTGCATGGAATGGGAGTAAATGAGCCCAGGGAGCGATGAGGCCAAGCCCCCACCTACCGTACATCCAGGCAACAGTGAATGCAACCCAGGGGAAGGCGCCTTCACAGGCCACCTGCAGCCGGCTGCAGTCCAGCACCTCTGCAAGGCAATACACCCTGGAGTCAGGACCCTGCTCCTGTACTGGGGGCTCCCCTTGCCACTCCACTCCCCTGGCCTGGGGTCCCCCAGCCTCAGGCATCTCCCTGGTCCCCAGCTCCCCCAGGGTGCACAGCTCCCCCCTCTGCTGCCCTCTGGAACCATCCGCCTCCCCCCAGAAAGCCCCAGCCCCCTTCCAGCAAGGGCCTCGTACGCTGCACAGAGAGGTTGTAGAGCTCCTGGTGCCGGATGAACCAGAGCGACTCGATGTTGGCGACTGCGGCAAAGGCCCAACAGGAACCGCACTGGCCCTGGGAGAAGGGGGACAGGACAGGGGGTTGGCTGGGAGCCTTGTGGGGGGAGGCTGCTTGGTAGTAGAAGGGGGGTGCTCCCACCAACATCAAGCTTCCTCATGATGGTGCCCCTCACTCCCAATCCACAGTCCCCTCCCATCCCCCAGCCCTGTTGCTGCCCCTCACTCCCAACCCGCAGCCACCAGGTGCTCTCCTGCCCTGATGGTGCCCCTCACTCCTGACCCAGAGCCCCTCACCCCCACCCAGCCCCACCAGGGCCCCTCATTCCTGACCTGCAGCCCGCAAACTCTCTCCAGCCCTGATAGCACCCCTCTCTTCCTACTCATAGCTCCCTGGCCACCCCTGCACTACTGGTGCCTCTCACTCCTGAACTGTAGCTCCAAAACCCTCCACACGCAGGGCGATGGTGCCCTCACTCCTGACCCACAGCCCTTCCCCAGCCCTGCCACTGCCTCTCACTCTGGACCCACAGTCTCTGCCAGCCCTGCTGGTGCCCCTCACTCCCAACCCGCAGCTCTTGCCCTGCTCCCCCCACTCCAGTCCCCCCTACCTGGTCTTTGGCAGGTGTGACAGCCCCTGCCTTCCTCCAGTCACAGCTGGGAGGTGCTGGCTTGCTGGGAGCCAGCGCAGAGGGGCGTGGGGCATGGCCAGGCATGGGGCTCAGCAGTTGTGCCCGGAACTCCTCCTCTGGGAAGAACGCAGACAGAGCTGAGCCGGGGACATGGGGTTGGGGCTCAGGGAGCAGAGGTCAGGAGTGGTGTGTGCATCCATGTGTAGCCCTGCATGTACATGTGAGCAACCCTGTGTGTGTGCATATGTGTGCATCTTTGTGCATTGCTGGAGATATCTGTGTGCATCCTTGTGTGTGTGTGTATGTGTGTAGGTGTGTGCGTGCCATGTGCATCTGTGTGTATCCCTGTATGCGTGAATCTGTGCTTCCCTGTGTGTGTGCCTGTGTGTATCTGTGTGCATCCTTGTGTGTTCTTTGTGCATCTGTATGCATCCCCATGTGCGTGCTCCTCTGTAGAACCCTGTGTGTGTGCATGTGTGCATCCCTGTGTGTGTGCATGTGTGTATATGGGTGTATCCATGTGCACATCAGATGTATATCTGTATGCATCCTTGTGTATGTGGTGTGTGCTTCAGTGTGCACCCCTGTGTGCGTGCCTGCCTCAGGGCTACAGGGGCAGTGCTCAACTGTGGGGGTCACTGGGGGAAGCCAAGCAGGCTGCTGGGCTTCCAGGGAAGTTGGGGAGGTTGGGGGCTGGTGGGGGATTTGGGGGCCTGCGGGTTGTGGGTCCAGCTAGAAGCCAGGAGACGGGGCTTGGGGCACAGGGTCTG
>NW_017729031.1:96065065-96067110 GCF_001723915.1 Gavialis gangeticus
TGCGTGCCTGCCTCAGGGCTACAGGGGCAGTGCTCAACTGTGGGGGTCACTGGGGGAAGCCAAGCAGGCTGCTGGGCTTCCAGGGAAGTTGGGGAGGTTGGGGGCTGGTGGGGGATTTGGGGGCCTGCGGGTTGTGGGTCCAGCTAGAAGCCAGGAGACGGGGCTTGGGGCACAGGGTGTGGACCTTGGGGGCAGGGGGTGGAGTTCAAGGATGGTAGCGGGAAGTGGGGTCTCACCAGTGAGGTCGCTGAAGCGAGTCATGCCAAACCGGGCCATGCCCTGCCCAGCTTTCTCCAGGGCCCTGGCAGTGGCCAGGTTCTGCCTGAAGATCAGCAGCCGCCGGCGCTGCTCTGGAGAGGGAGATGGTGGGTCATTGAGGGGCAGGGGGTCCTGCCCAAACCAGGCTGCCAAAGACCTCCCAATCCTGAGAGCTCCCCAAGTCCCACTCTCAGCCCCTGCTTCCAGTCACCCCAGGCCTAGAATCCTGCCTCCTCACAAGGACACCTGCTCCCTGGGGGCTTCTACTGGAAAGTCTGGGGAACATAAGAGCTGCTAGGGACTGGGTCAGACCCTAGGTCCTTCTTGCTCAGTCTTTGCATTACACAGTGGCAGATAGCAGGTGCTGAAAGGAAGAGTGAACTGGGTCTGACCTGGGAACTCCCCGTTCCTCTCTCACTTGCAGCCTCCAGCATTTAAGGTCTAGGAAGTTCTGATTCAGAGGCCAAGCCCCTCATTCCCCTGCTCAATAGCTCCTGATGCCCCTTTCCTCCAAGAATGTGCCCAATCCCTTTGGGCATTTATACATGTGCTCCAGGAGTGGAGAGAAGGGGGGGTGCTTTAATTAGAGCAGCTCCAAGAGCCACTTTAATTAACGCATCCAGAGTGTCATGTGTATCAGCGTCCCCACGCTAAAAAATGGTGACGGGGTGCTTTAACTAAAGCTGATTGAACAAAGTGCCCCCACCACCATTTTTCAGTGCAGGGATGCTGATACACATGATGCTGGAGTTTGCTGGAGCATGGTAATTACAGCACGTCAAAGCAGTTTTGCTGCACTTGTATAGGCACCCTTTGTGAATCTGGCTAAACTCTCAGCTCCACACCATATCTGGAGTCAACTTATTCCCCAATTTAATGACACGCTGGGACAAAAAGAATTTCCTGGCATTTGTTTTAAATTGACTGCCTGCCTGTTTCATGTGGTGACCCCTTGTTTTTGTCTGGTGGGAGACAGATGGTAATAAAATCCCTGGTGACTTTCTCTTTGCCATTTAGTATTTTGGAAATTCTTCTCATGTTTCCCCTCAGGCATCTCTTTTCTAAGCTGAACAGGCCTGTCTGTCCATTCATCCATCCATTCACCCATCCATCCATCTTTCCATCCCACACTCTATCCATCCATCTATCCAGCCCATACTCTGTCTATCCACCTACCTTCTTTCTCTCTGTCTGTCTCTATCTCTATCCCTGCCTCCTGTTAATGTCTTCAGCGTCTCCTCACATCAGGATGCACTGATAGAGATCTTTGGGGCTGATACCAATACCTGATTTTTAAGGAGGCATATCAGCTGATACCAATCCAATTTCCGATACAGTGTGGAGAGCTGTGTGCAAATGGTAAGTCTGTTGGGGTGGAAGGGGACAGGAGAGGGAAGGGGCATGGGGGCACAGATCAAGGCCCCTGCAATGAGGGAGGAGTGGGGCTTGGGCTGGGGCAAGCGCTGCCCAGCCAGGGCCAGGTGAGTGTAGGATGGAGCCATGGCTTATCTGGGGGGCATGGGGAGGGAGGTGGCTTCTGCCACTGCACACACCCCAGGACGGCCTGGGGGGGCATGTGCTCCCAGATCTGCGTGGGGCGCAGGCAGGGTGGGCTGCAGCTATGGGCTGGGGTTGGGACTGCACTGGGCTGTGTTTGGGTTGGGCAGCAGCAGCACTGGGAAAGGGGCTATGGGGAGGCTGCAGCCCACCCCCCCATAATTTGCCGTAGCCCCACCCCTGTAGTCCCCTCTCAACACTGCCACTGCCCATCCCAAGCGCAACCCTGG
>NW_017729031.1:96067331-96068624 GCF_001723915.1 Gavialis gangeticus
ATGCCAGGAAGAGCCTGGCACAGTCCTGATCCTGGCCCCAGCCTGCAGCTGCAGCCCACCCATCCCACACCCTGTGCAGATCCAGGGGCAAACACCACTGCCACTATTCTGGGGTGCGCGCAGTGGTGGGAACCACCCCTCCTCCAGCCCCATGCCCCCAAGACAAGCTGTGGCTCCATCCCACACCCAGCCTGCTCCAGCTGGGCAGCTCTTGCCCCACCCCCTGCCCCAGCCCCAGCCTCACTCCTCCCTAACTGCAGGGGGCCGCAACAGACTTACCAGCTGCACACAGCTCTCCATGCTGTCAGGCTGTGCTCCTTGATATCTACGTACTGTGCTGCGGCTGTGCACATGCACGGGCATTCATTGCCCAAACTATCAGCCACATCAGGCCAATTTCCAATACACTTAATTTTCTTTATGTTGGTGCCAATCTGATATTGGACTGATGTATCAGTACTCCTCTATCCTCACATGAAAGCCCCTCCATACCACTCATCATCCTTGTTGCCCTTCTCTGCACCTTCTCTAGTTCTTCTCTGTCTTGTTGAAGCTGTTGGGACCTGGGCTCTGTGTTCATGATGTGGACACACCAGGGATGTATAAAGGGTCCAGGTGTCCACTGGTGACCAACCATCTGCTCCTGGCTCCGGGGCCTCAGAACATTGGCGTTCACCCCAAAGTAGCTGGCCACACCCCCCTCCCCCCCACATGACCCCTCTCTCTCCTGTCTCCCATTAGCCCCTCCTTGTCCACCCAGCTTTCCTACTGCCCCCCACCCCACCAGGCTCCCTCACACCTTCAGGGCTGTTGTAGGTCCTGTTAAAGCGACTCATGAAATCCTGGAAGAGTTGGGTCAGTTTGGCCTGGAATAGATCAGATAACAAGGGAAGGGGTTAATGCCCCAACAGCAAGGGAGCTAGGAGGTCTCTAGAAACAGAGCCCCCCATCTACACCAACAGCCCCCAATGCCCTGCCCCCTTCCAGCCCCACTGGTGCCTCTGACTCCCAACCTGCAGCACCCAGCTTTGCCAGTGGCCCTACCTCCCAACCCACAGCCTCCTACCTTTCCCAGACCCCCGGGGCACTGCACTCCTGACCTGTAGCTCCCAAACCCACCCCATCCCTGTCAGTGCCCCTCAATACTGGACCCACAGCCCCCAAGCCCTCTCCAGATGCCCCTCACTCCTGAACTGCAACGCCCTGCCTTCCCCAGACTCCTAGTGCCCCTCACTCCTGACCAGTTCTGTCCTCCCCCAGCCACTACCATGCTGGGCTCTGGGGTGGGGTCAG
>NW_017729031.1:96068635-96073003 GCF_001723915.1 Gavialis gangeticus
GCCACGCCCCCACCTTTCCTTCCTATCCTGTCCCTCCTGAACAGCCTATATCCCTTGATATTCACCAGTAACAACATTTTGCTTGGACAAATTATGATAAAAACAATTTTAAAAGCCAAATTTCTATTTTTTGTACTGTTTCTTATTCCCTCCCCACTACAGATACAGATTTATAAACCCTAGAAAGAAATCTTCATCTAGGTTTTCAATAAACAGAAAGGCTGCAGTTTCTGTTAGCCTCTGTTGTAATGTAAATAGAAATTAGGTTATGTTGCCCCATAGCATGCAGTACAATTGTATAGCCATCACCCAACACAGAGTGACTCTTCACTATCTTCAGGGTACCCTAGGAAAGATTAGCTGGCATAGCTACACCAGCAACTCTGTATAAATGCAGCTTCTATGGCTCAGAAGTGCTTTTGCTAGCATTACTTATCCAGAATCTTCAAATTGCATACGGTATATCAACAGAAGGACCCTTTTTTTGCTAGTAATGCTGTGCCTAGAGGAGGAGGAAGCCTTTTGGCTGTTACAAAAATGTTACAAAAATTTTAATTGGACCCCTGGGTGACAATATTATGTACTTAAAAGTTCAGAACATACACCAGCCCTAAGCAAATCCTGGGGCATTGTATGATATCACTGCATTTAACAGGACATCAAACAAAATTATAGTTTAAAAGAATCTCTCTTCCAAGTCAGAAGAAAAGATTGTTCACCTGTTATACAAGTATAATCAGATGAAACACATGAGAGTGATTTAGGAGCAAGTACCATAAAAGAATGGGATGTGAACTTTAGTCACACAGTACTTAAAAAAAAAAATCAATGTTTTTAACATTTAGAATTACTGTGTGGCTGAAAAAGCATTTTACATTGTGAAATATAGCTGATGTTTGAAATCTTATTGTTTTATTTACCACTGCATTTACAGCACACCCCTGCTAGTTAGCCAGCTACTTATAAAACATGTTTAATGTTTACAAGCACTCAGTGCGGTTATAAACTGATTTTAAGGGCATGCAAACATGGTATGTTAACTGTATTACATGCACCATAGTTGCCCCCTGGAAAAACAAAAAAAGTCATTTTCTCTAGTAAACTGAAGTGTCTCATCCTGAATCTTGTAAATAGGCTGCACTGTGCAAACTAGTCGACTTACCAGCATTTAATGGGAACCAAAGAGATCAATAACTCTTACTTACTATAAGTGATGGAACACTGTGTACTTCAGGGCTGTTAAAAATTGTGTGATAAACAACTGCTTGATAGAAACACAGAAATTAAACATGAGGAAAAACAACATAGTGGCTGCAGCAAGTTAGTTCCGTTGCAGTGTGTGGGGAATTTATCTACACTGAGTATTGGCTTGAATCTAATCTCACTTAGACAGTTTTTACTTTGATGCTTACTCCTAATATATACTGATATAACCAATAGCGAAATCAGGCCAAATGTTTCCTAACATATTGAGATAAGAATAGGCATCAAGATAAGACAAACACGTCTGTGTTTATCTATTTATGAAAATAAAAAATCAAGAGATGATTATGCGCTCCAGTCCCTCAGTGCAGCTAACTAAAACAAATACCAAAAGCAAGTTCTTGTCTTTATGTTGTAAGGGTTAATAGTCTCTTGGGGCTATTACGAAAAAGAAGCCTTTGAGAATCTAACATATCCACAGGTTCTCCTTTAATTCTTACTTTGTTACCACTTTCAACAAATCCTAACACTTTAGGATCAAATGATTTTCCCTTGCAAAACTCAGGCTGGTTTGTTCCTCTCATTAAATTCATCAAGATGTTTTATAACTTTCCCTCTGTAAGGATCTTTGCAGCTACTTTTTCCTGGTACTGTGGTGAGGGTCTGTAATTCCTCAGAGAACCATTAGTCCCTCTTGCAAAGATTGATACAGTGTTGGCTACATTCCAGTCCTCTGGTCTAGTAGTTGCTTTTAATGATAAATTACATGCAATATTTTTGTTAGTAGCTCAGCTACTTCATTCCTTAGTTCTTTAAACTCCCTTGGATGAATGCCATGCAGGCCTGATGATTTACTATAATTTAGTTACTGGAACTAATCGATCATCTCTTTATTGATACTTCCACCTCTGACTCTGTTTCACCTTCACTATTCTCTGCCTTGCTGTTACTTATTCCCTAAGTACAATAAAAATACTGTATACATGAAATGAGTCATGGCTTGTCCATGACTACATGGCTGCATGTAGTTCACAGGACATGTATGGCCAGACTCTGTTCAGTGCCTTACATAAAGGGCTCCTGTTAGCAAACAGAATTAAGTATGCCCTTTTCCTCAAATGTTCAAGACAGTTTCATCTTGTGTATATCATCAGACAAACTAAAACTGTTCAAACAAGTTGTTAGGTGTCCATTCCCTGCTTCACTCATTGGTGCAAGTGCACTAGATTTCTGAACAAACCATTTATTTTGTGGGCTGCAGAATGAGCTGTTGCAAGAGGGGGTTGTTTGTGAACCAGGGAAACATTCAGACCATTGAACTTGCCCACTATTACTCATCCAGTAGATCAGGACTGTCTGACTTCTGAGTAGCCAGGAGCTTTATGTCCCTCTGGGCCACATACGCTGTGTGGGTCACACCATGTGCCACCCCCGCCCCAACCCCCTACCATGCTGTATGCATCCCTAGGTCCCCTCCTACCCCCAGTCTTCTGGCTGTGGGCTCCCTTCACCCCACAGGCCACACCACCCTGCCTCACCCTCAGGGTTGTGGCAGGAAGCAGAAACCGGAGGAGGGAGAACTCAGAGACTCTGGCAGCAGCAGAGTGATGGGGGAGCAATACCCCTACAAGGAGGTCAGGAGCCACAGGTTAGCACCTTGGGTGCTGCTTGCAGCCCACAGGCTGCCAGTTAGCCCTGAAATTGATTTTATTGTCCTTTCATATCCCTAATGATTTTGATGTCACTGTTGTTCTTGTCCTTAGGCTGATAGTACCTTCATTATACTTGCCTTCTTTATGTTCTATTATTTGTATCCATGTTGACTGTTCCAACTCCCTTTTGTATCTCTCCTCTGCAAATTAGTTCTTAAACTCTTAGGACAGAATCCTATATACACTTCAATGGATAGTTTCTAAATGCATAAGTTCTGGTTTTTTTGACATTTGTATACAGTTCAGTAAAAATGGCTAATGGTGACTAAATTTGACACCTGCAAATGCAGGTGTCAAATTTAGTCATGATTAGTTAATGCACAGTAATGTATGTGTAAATGTGACATGGCACCAACTTTAGTGCTGTGTCTGCCCTACCAGTAGGGGGCTGGCTTGAGCCCAGCCCCAAGGCTCCTGGCTGGGAGTCTCTCCTGTCCCAGGGCTGGGCTGCTGTCTGCTAGCCCCCTAGCTTAAAACTATAAAATCTTTCAGCCATTTTATGCTTTGGGGTATACCACATAAAAGCCTCGTAGGTCCTGTTCAATCCTCAGGATCACTGCAGGCCTCATGTGGGCAAAAACAAAAGCTGCCTTTGCCTGGTCTGTCCCTCTCCAGAGCTGCTGCTTGGCCACAGGTGAGTGTTACAATGGGCTGCAGCTTTCTGCACCCCCTGCCCAGCCCGGATATCCCCCCAAGGCTGCTGGCTTGCTGTCTCTGGTAGCAGGGCCAGCACCTGCTCCCTGCTGTTGCTCACACCCATCAGTGTCTTTCGTTCTTGCAGGTCCTGTGGTGAACTGCCTTTGCTGCGTGGCTTCTAGTCCATGGCTGTGCCCCTGCACTGGGTGCAGCTAGCAGCTGTCCAGGGCCAACATCATAGGGACAGCTGTGCAGGGCCCCAGATAGCTGGCGTGGGACATCATGTCCTCACCATCCTTGCCACTGAGCCTCATCTCTGTCCATGTGTGCACACCGATGCTGACTGCCCAGGACTCTAACTGGACCCAGGAGGAGGTTGGCGACCCCAAGGTAATCTAGGAGGGTGCCAAGGTGCTTGGGCAGTGTGAGTGGAGCAAGTACTGGAACACCCACATTTATGAGTCCCTGTCAGGCAGCATGCTGGAGTGAGGGCCTTCCCAGTCAGCATGGCAGTGCCAAATTAAGGTCAAGGCCTTGTGGGCACAGTGGATAACCATGACCAACTACAATTATCGTTCTGGTTAAGACCATAGCCTTTATGTGGGAGCTGTTCCAGTTTTTGGTTCCCTGGTACCCAGGCCACACCCCTGCAAGTGTCACAAGCAGGGGCAACCTGCCTAAGCCCCTGCTCCATTCTGACCCCTTTGATGACACATCACTGGAGGAGAAGATCTTGGGCCTTCAGTGCCCTGCCTTGCCCTTCTCCCCAACTGCTGCATCCATTGGCAGTTTGGGGAGACCAGGCCAGTGATTGCCT
>NW_017729031.1:96078003-96091674 GCF_001723915.1 Gavialis gangeticus
CCTTTGATGACACATCACTGGAGGAGAAGATCTTGGGCCTTCAGTGCCCTGCCTTGCCCTTCTCCCCAACTGCTGCATCCATTGGCAGTTTGGGGAGACCAGGCCAGTGATTGCCTCACCCTTGGTGCAGCCCCAGACCCCACCACAAGAAGTGGTCAGCAGTACCACCATCAGCTGACAGCAGTGCTAGCTCCTCCCATGACTAAAAGGTTCCCCTGGCTGGGTTCTGGTCTGCTGTGCACTACAGGCCATGGATACCAGGTGCAGTAGGTCACCCCTGCCAATGGTGGGGCCCACGCTGAGCCACCAGCCTTACTAGCCCTGGATACATAGTAAGTACCACACTGGGGGAAGGGCCCTTTTAGCCCCCATCCCTGTCCTCAGTCCTGACCTCTGCCCTTGGCCCCAGGCCTTATCCCCACCCTTGTCTGTCTTGCTCACAGCCCCCTTGCCCTGGGTTCCCCTCCTCCCTCTCCTCCCCCACCCAGCATGCAGAGAGGCAGGACACAGTTCAGAACTTTATTGAGCAGCCCATGTCCCTGTGGCTGAGTGGGCATGGGCCTCTCACATGCTAAAGAAGGTGGAAATGTCAGTGGCAATGTCTTTCTTGACAGTGGGGGCCAGGGACATGTAGCACTGTGATAGGTAGCCCTCGAGTGGGAGCACATTGAGCTGCTCTGGCACCAGGTGGCCTTGCCAGGTCCGGGCAGTGGAGGCTGAGGACACCAGCTACTGGAGCCTGGACACCCTCCTAGGCCTGGCATTCATGTCCATGCCGCACACTGCCCAGGCCTCATCCATGGCCCTGCAGGGTTACAGGGCGCTGCATGTCACCCCACAGCAGGCCCCCACCTGGGTCTGGCAGGAGGCCCTCTCACACCTCTTGCTTGCAGCAGTCCTTGGCTTGACCCCTGTTCTGGACCCACTGCCACCTACCTGGGCCTGGCCCTCCCAATCTCCCCCATGCCATGTGCCTGAGGACACTGGGGCTACAGTGGGACAGCTGGAGGGGAAGCCTCCTACCCTCGGGGAGTGCTGTCCTAGGTGTCTGCAGCATGAGGCCGCTACCTGCTGAGGTTGCCATGGCCCCAGGACCCACAGGGGAATGGCCTGAGGCTGGGGTGCTGGGCACCTGCCCCTGAGCTCTGTGTCCTTGGCTACCCACCCCACATCCCCCCACTCTTGGACAGAAAAACAGAGACATTGTAAATAATTGTGACATTCTAAAATGGGTCTTTTATTGTTGGTGAGGGGGAGGGTGGTGGAGAGGTTCTGTATGCTGGGGAGGGATGGGGGAAGGGGTCTCTGCTTGTTGGGGAGGGGGGTGTTCTGTGTGTTGGGGAGGTATGTGGGAGAGGGGTCTATTTGATGAGAGGGAAATGAAGACTTGTGCCTTTGACATGACACTAGTGAGCATGGTGCAGGGAGTGATCAAATGGGGTTGGGGGTCCATGGGTGGTTGTGCAGCTGAGCTACAGCAGGAAGTGCTGGAGAAGGTGGTCAGCCAGGTCTTCCTGCCCCCTCTTGTGGATGCTTGCTTTCCTGGGCCTCCTGGGGCCAGCAGAACCAGAACCATTGTCACCA
Organism: Gavialis gangeticus; assembly: GCF_001723915.1. Taxonomy (NCBI): domain Eukaryota; kingdom Metazoa; phylum Chordata; order Crocodylia; family Gavialidae; genus Gavialis; species Gavialis gangeticus. Next base: position 96,079,588 of record NW_017729031.1, read on the forward strand.
GGAGTGCAGGGCACAGATCATCATCACTGCCAGCAGCAGGGAAGGAGCAGCAGGGTGCTTTGCATCATGGGCAGGGGCAGAGCCTGGAGCAGCTATGGCAGGGGTGGAGGCAGGGTGGGCAAGGAGGGAGCTGCTGCATACTGCCCCTGCACTGGGCATATGGCTTCTAGGCAGGGAAGGGGCTGGCCGGGGATTAGAGGGTGGGGCTGTGTTTCCAAGATTGTAGCCAAGTGCTGGCAGCTAGGGCTGGACCTTGGAGCTCCACTTGGCGGCCACAGGGGCACATGGCAGGGCTGGAGGGACTTGGCACTAAATTTAGTGTCAAGTCTCTGCACGTGTAGACAACTGTCAAAAACCTCTTCCTGCACATTAGCTTAATGCGCAGTAAATTTAGTTACAACTAATTGAATGTGCCCTTTTGTTTCTTCTGTTTAGTTGGGCTGCCATGTAGAACCAGAAAACTTTCAGAAGCAGCTGCCAAGTAGGCCTTAATTGTAAACACTTCTCTAAATACCATGTTTACTTGATTAAAAGACAATGTTTTTTCTTCATTTAACATGGGGTAGGGGGAAAACCTTTCATTTTAGATTCCAGTATGAGGTGCAGGGGGGAAGGGGGGTGCAGGCAGCTACTGTGGCTCCAGCTCCTGGTTGGGGCTGGAACCAAAGCTGAATGGTTCCTGCCACTTCTACACTCACCTCTGCTTCTCTCTTGCAGCCTCCAGCCCCCACCATGCCCAGTTCCCCCCCAACCCACTGTACCACTTTTCCCTATCCCTTCCCCTTCTCCCTCCCTCCCCCCTCCCAACTACACGCTCCCTTACCTTTTCTCCTATGCCAGCAGGCTCCATCTTTGCTGCATCTTAGAGCCTATGCCAGCTCCATGCCACTGCTGTTAGGCCAGGCTGGCACCATGCTCAGGGCCCCAGGCTGCAGTGGAGACTTAGCCTGCTGGCAACATAGCAAAGGTATGAGGAGAGGGTTGGGGGCAGGTGGGGAATAGAGACTTTGTGGCAGGGAGAGATGTGGACAGACACCCAAGGCTACAGGGGCAAAAGCAACACAGAGAGGAGAAGGAGGAAAGGGAGGGGCAGCATTGAGGCTGTGGGAGTAGGTAGGTAGGTAAAAGGGGTGCAAGTGGGAGTCAGACATCAGGGGACAAACTTCATGCATCCCTCATCACCTCCACACTTTCTGTCCCTTATTCCCTGTCCCACATTTCTCCCTCCATTTCCTGTCTCTTACTGCCTCCCCCATTTCACCACCACTCCTTGTGCCCTTACTACCTCCTCCACTTCCACCCCACTACTTGCCCTTTTACTGCTTCCCCCACTGCCTCCCCCCCCACTGCCTCCTCCGTTACTGCCCCCTTATTTTGGAAAGGGCAAAGAACACAAATTTAAGATGATCCTCCAATAACTAGTTTCTATACATGGAAAAATGTATTCAATATATACATTTTCCATGCACAGAATCTAATTATTGGGGGTGTCATTTTACATTCAGGATCTTTGATTTGAGTAAATATGGTAGGCCTTACTTCATAGCTCCAGAAGGAGTGCTATACTAGCAGGAATAACAAAGGATTAACAGTTCAACTCATTCTTTGTAAACAGTCTTCCCAGTCCACAATAGTTTGCAGGTCATTCTTCATCATTTCAAGCAATCTTACCTTTTCAGTAGAGTCTTCCAAATAAAAATTAAGTAGGAACTGAATCTCAGCCTCATTTGTAGCAGGCAGGAATTTTTTGACATACCAGGCTTGTAAAGTAGAGTAAACAAATACATTCTTTACACTGTTATATTTCTGTAAACTTCAGTGCACACCTGTTGCACAAACAATACATAACAAAAATAATAGCTGTATATTAAAATCATTATAACTAATATTATAGTGCTACCAATTTTGTCTAGTGAGATTGTTCTGCTGATGCAGACACCAAGACTGAGACATTTAGATGTAAAGATGTGGATCCCTGAGGCTGAACATAAAATATTCATATGAAGGGAGTATGGACCAATAAATTCCAATTATAAATGTTTATAGCTGTAGGTAGTAATAAATAACCTTCTAAAGGCAGTATTTCAATTTGCACTTATTGTACTTCATCACATTAGATTTTCAGGAAACAATAATACTTATAGTTGGACATGGAATTAGTCTTATGTTTAATGAATGGTTATCCAGTTAAGCTATGATTGTAAGAATATCTAGACACGTTTAAGTCTGTGAAGTCTAGTTATACTGGAAAGGTATGGAATTATTTCTCTGGTACTAGCAGTTATATGTTCATCCTATGCATAATCTATTTATAACATTGTGACAGATGTTGGTAAGCAAAAAAATACGTAGTAGCAGAGATCTCTTGGCCCTTAAACTTAAAGTAATAATACAATTTGGCATTTTCACTCGATCGTAGGCAGTACATGTTAGTAAGGGTCTCTGTGGGGGAAATGTTGGCTCCGCTGAAGGAAATGATAACGCTTCTATTAATTGGATCAGGATTCTACTCCAAGCTTTTTTCTTCAGAGGTTCATTCTCAACCTTACACTCATTTATTTCCCTCAAATTTGCTGCCTCTATCCTCATTAATTGCTGCATATCCCCGTGCTATCTTCTTTATTATCCCTTATGTGTGTAGTTTTTTGTTTTAGAGAAGGTTTGTCTATGTAGAAAAGTTGTGTTGGTTTAATTTTAAAGTAAACTTTAACATTTGAGTAAACTGATGCAAAACTCTGAGTGAATCTTCTATTTTCAGTTTAAATTAGGGGGAGGGGAGGTTTGATTTAAGCAAAATTGATTAGGAATTGGTTTAAGCCACTCAAATGGAGACAAGCATGTCTGTACATATTGTGCCTCTATTTAACTAAATTGGTTTAATATCATATCTTTAAATTCCATTTGTGGAACTTTTATGTGTGGATGAGGCCTGAGTTTTGAGGGTGCCTAGCTCCCAGTAAAGGCTACATTAATACTAAAATAAATCCAGATAGGACATTTATTATTTAAATTAGCCTATTATTGTTAGTCTATCTGTATATTTTTTCTATCTTTATAGCTTTACTGCTGTGAATATTTGAGCACCTCCCAAGGGTTTAAGGACAGAAATAACTATAACAATAATTTATCTGTTTTCCTTCCCAGGCTGTAAAAAAAATAGTTTGATGTTGCCCTTTTGGGGTAAGGGTCAAATTAGGAGTTCTGCAGATATTTTTATAGGGGTGAGGAATCTCTTGTATGAATCCTAAACTTTTTTTTTATTCATAAAAATATATGCAAAGTCCTATTTCCTTGAAAAGAGCAGGCAGTTTTCCTGTTTAGAAATCCCCAGTCATGCCAATCATTGTTGCTTCTCATAGTCACACTAATGACTCCTTCTCTAGGCTTTCTACTTTGGATGCAAGGAAGTTGCGCACCTTTCTCCTAGCTTCTCTGTTTGCAGTTTGGGGAAAGCCATCATTATGTATGACTTAGTCCTAGCCTGCTAGGCAGCCTAGTATCCTGGGTCAGAACTAGGTGAGTTGGGCACTCTTTATTATTTGAGGCAGGGGATTCGTTTTCTCCTTCTGTTGAACCTAAAGGTGGTTGCTTGAGGCACCATTGGCTTTGAGGTCTGCAGACCCAAGACTCATCCCTCCTGGCAGCCTGAACACCCTCGTACAAGAGGTAACATTTCTTTTACTATGTGTGCATGCTTGTATTTGTACATGTGAAAGAACAGAGTGACTAGAAGGAAAGTCAAGTTAAACAGAGCTGGGTTTTTTCATATACTTCTGACAACAGACAATAGTACTTCTTACTTCATGTGGAGTTGAAGTCAACTCCTATGAACATTTTGTCTATGTTCTTCACAGGCTGCCTTTTATTGGTTGCCAGTTTCATGAATCCGGTGGTTTGTAACTGTTATAGAAGTTTGTGGTTCTGGATAGAAAAACTCTCAGGTAGCTATGTTTGAGGGTAGCTAAATTATGAGTATCAGTATGTGGGCCTGAATCTGGACAAGTGTTCAGCAGGCAGCTAATGAAGAGAGCAGGCCACTGAGGTAATATAGTGAACTTTTTAGGATGAATGATTAGCTGAGTATTTTTCATATATAAATACAAGTTGCAGTGATAAAGATTGAAGGTCACAAGTACACAGTGACCAGGTTTGTCTGATGAATGGAACTCAATCTTCTGGCCATCATAGATAGAAAGGTGACTGTGTCTTTTGATAGCAGTGAAGTATCTTGAGGTTCACTTTACTCATGTGAGGACAAATGTTATGAATAATTAAAGATGTTATAGACCAGGGCCTACAAGAAATGTCTTATACAGAAATGTATACACCTTGGTGAGAGGTGGTTTACTTTTCTTCTATTTCCCCTCACTTAATGAATCTGGAGAGCTTAATTCTTTTACAAGAGAATGTCTGTCAAATACCCCCCTTGTAGTCTCACATCTCTGGTAATAACTAACTGAGACAAATTTAGCTGGGAAACTAAACCAGTTGGTTTACCTTTTGGGAAAGGCAACCAGTTCAAAGGCTTTGATGTGTAATCCAGTGATAGGAATGTGCAAGGAGGGCTGAAAATGAGAAACAGGCAAATATTTGAATGTCGTATTCCATTCAAGTCACCTGGAGAAACTACTCCACCCAAGAACCCCCTGAAGACCTTTAGATGTAATTTCAGGAGTGGCTCTTAAATGAGCAGATGGCTGAGGTTGGCAGAGTCAAGTGTAAGAGTAATGAAATATCTGACAGGAATACACAGTAATTTTAAAAAACCCCAACCACCTTGAACAAGTTCTCTCAGAGTCTGGACTAGAAAAAAAATCTTCTGCCTTTCTTACAGTTCTGACAGTGGTAAGGCTCACGGTCCTTCATGGGATGGTACATTCCAAGTCCAGCTTCTATGAAAACTGATGTTATAGTATATTTTGTACAAGATACATTTAAGGCAAGGTTCTGCAGCTTTTTTGGTGTACTGAATGAGTAGTTCTACTAAAAAATCAATGGATTACTCTGACTTCAAAATTCAAGCACACAGCTAAGTGCTTTGGGTAAATGGGGATTTTAGAGAGCCTGATTTGTGATCTTGGAAAGCTGTATTTGTGATAGGAAGTGAGGTAGTTGTGTATGTTCTACAGCTGCACTTGGAAATGCATCACTTCAGATTTGAATTAGGTTGAATTTAGGTAACATGGCAATGACTCTGTACAGTATATTTGGATAGTTATGAGAGTGGGTATTGTTGGAAGATGCTTGACCCTTTGGATCCTTCTATTCTGTTAAAGTGCTGAAAAGTCTTGGAGAACGTATTAGAAAGAATCTCTACCTTTTAAGCCATCACAGTGATTTGCCTACATGGTAGGAAAAATATGGTGACACTATTTCACCATAGTTCTCTCTCTTGCTTGCTCTGACTTCCTACTTGGCAGCAAGGGCAGACCAATATACATGGAAAGTGTATCTGTACCTTGTAGGCCCCACTTGATTAGGGTTCAATCCTATAAATATATGAATAGTCTCAATAATGCCAGTGGAATACATACTTAATGCTAAGTACACATCTAAGCACTTGTTGAATCTTTCCAGATCATGTTCTTAGTATTAACTCCTGATACACAGCTCTACTTTCCTCTTGCCATGCTTTCCTCCCTCAGCCTGCTTCAAGGCCCCATCTCTGACTCCTTAGATGTACAGCAGAAAATTTTCCAAAAAGAAAAAAAAAAACTATCCAGGAATTCCCAGCTTCACCAATGAGGCAGTGAAATATACTTTTGGTGAAAGTTGGATATGGTCCCCTTCTGCAGACTCTAAGGATGCGTCTACATGAGACACTACTGAGAAGTGGTTACTGTGCATTTATTTAGTACTTGTATAGTTAAATACTAAAAAAATGTGCAGTAATGAGAGTTACTGCCGAGTAGCACCAGCGAACACCTTTTTAGTGACACTACTGTGCAATAACTTAATAATACTGCACGGTAGTGTATTAGCACTGTTAGAGCTGTGATGCATTGCTGCCCAATATTGCAGCTACTGTGCAGTTAGTTACTGCTCAGTCATTTAGTACCTGCAAAACCAAGTAATTGGCATTACAGCACAGTAGCATCTTCACATGCTGTTTGCATGGTAGCAACAAGCTAGCACACAGTAGCTCATTATTACTGCACAGGAGTGTCATGTCATGGTTAGTGCCCCCCAGTGCTACTGCACAGTAGCAATGAGCAGTAGCATCTCGTGCAGTTGTGGCTTCTGCCATTAATCAGCTTTCTTCTCTGAGAAATAATGTTAAGCATCAATAGTCTGGAATTTGTTTTCATTATGATTTGGAACGGAAAGGATAATGTTTTAGATTTCCCATGAAACAGAAATTCTGATAAACTTGGGTTGTGAATAAAGTGTTCTTTTTGACAGTTTGTTCTATGGGTTCTTCATTCATGCTATTTTATTTCATATATTCAATTATTTTATGACATGTCAGTATTAGTAGTGCAAACATATTATAATGTAAAATATATAGATATAAAAGCTGTAAAATAAAGTTATGAAAATTCAACATTTTCAAAAAGATAACATTTTAATTTCAAATTATTTTGTGGGAATTTTCATCAAAATTTATGAACATTTTTCAAAACACATCAATCTTTCCTCCAAGATAATATTTTAGATCTCTTTAACTGGAATTGCACTTATTGCATGTAGTACTATTTAATGCCATCCAGTGACCGATATATTTTCATGTTCTTTACCTCTCACTACCCTCTTTTTTAAAACCCATAAAAAATTAGGTACCTTTCAAAATAAACACACAATTTCAAAATGAAAATTCAAAATATTTAAGTCTAAAATGTCAGTTGAAACATTTTCAATGTTTCCAATTTCCCCCCTTTTTTATTGGACAAACATTTTGCATTTTTGGGTAAAATTTGTCAAATAATTTCAGTTGCACTGAAATTTTTAAGAATTATCCAAAGCCTTCCCCCTAAGAGCTTACAAATTAAATAAACAAGGCAAATGAAAATTAAGAGAGGAAAGGATAGCCAAAAGACACACAGCTCATGTGTGGCAGTTTAGGTTTCCTGACTCCCCATGTAAGAAATGGTTGGTTCATCAACACCTGAATTATGCATTGGTCAGTTGTTACAGGGCACCTGTTTATTGGCTGCTGACATGAAAGGAAATAGTGTGGCTAGTATAAGATCTGTTGATTCCCTACCTGAATTAGTAGGCACCCATTTACAGCTGAGTTAACAGGGGCAGCTTGGCATTAGTCCAGAACAACTCTTGCATCCCTGCCACCAGAACCATAATGAGATGCTTGAAACACTCTGGCACCATATTTTCCCACTTTAAAGCTGTATCCATAAACCACAGTATCTTCTACTTGTTCATTGGTCTGTCTTGTAGCTACTTCTGCAACAGTCCTGAAACTGTATTTACTCCTTAGCCTGTGTTTCTTACCTGAGTTAGTCATCACTGAGAACTTACACAGAGGTTGCATCTACATGAAATGCTTTACTGTGTAGTAGAGCTAATTACTGCTCAATAAGTGTCCACATCTATACATGCAGATGTTTACTGCACAGTAATTGGCTATAAGTATGAGTAAATTTGCTACCTGCAAATGCAAGTAGCAACTTAACTCGTAATTAGTAACTGTGCAGTAATGTGCATACAGACCTCTGACCAGGAGCAAATGTGCCCCCAGTCAGCCAGGCAGCAGCAGGCGGGAGGTTGCTCCCTGCCCCTGGAAGCTGCCTGCTGCTAGGGTGGCTCCACCACAGGAGCCTGGGTGGGCAATGTCCTCCTGCCCCAGCAGCAGGGAGCTCCCAGCCCCCGCTCTGTGATCACAGGGGCAGGATTGGGAGATCCTTATCTCTCAGTGTCAGCTCCATGGTCATGGGGCTGGCACTGGAAAATTCTTATCTCCCAGCCTGTGCCCTGTAGTTGTGGGGCTGGCTCTGGGAGATCCTTCTCTCCCAATGCCAGCTCCTGGCACTGGGAAAGAAGGGTCTCCCACCCCGAGTCCCATCACCACAGGGCTTGGCTCGGTGATACAGATATCCCAGCAATCATGGAACAGGGGCTAGGAGCTGCCTGATTCTAGGGAAGTGGGACATTTTCCCCACCTGGGTCCCAGTGGTGGAGTCTGCTCTGGTAACAGGCAGTTCCCAGGGACAGAAAGCAATGTCCCAGTCTTTACCAGGAAATATCTGTTTCCCAGCCTTTGGGCTAGCACCCTGGAGGATCCTACAGCTCCTCCTGGCTGATGCAGGGGCCAGTTGCAGGGCTGCAGGGAGCAGAAGCAATCTACTGTTGGGAGCAGCATATCTGCTTCCGCATCCCTGCATGTGTAGACATGTGCCCAGGAGAGTCTACTCAAGAGTAGTTTACTCGAGAGTAAACTGCTCCTGGATCATTTGCATGTGTAAAAGTTCCCAAATGTATTCCAAGTGATATTAGGTACTGCTTCAGACAGAAGTATCTTGCTTATCTGGTAGTAGTACTTAGCATCTTGGTTATTAAAAAGATAAATCTAAAAAATGCCCCAGGTTGTGCATTATAACTTAGACGAAGATAAGCAGATAGTGAGTGAGGTTGACTAAATTTATTCATGCAGTGGGTGGACATTTCTGTTGCAAATGGTGACAAGTGATCTCTTATAATTGTTTGGCCATTTAATTGCTATTTAGCAAATACAAACTGAAACACCTCCTGTACATCTGCAGTATGAGTACCTTTATAGCGTATGCTGTCATACTGGTCCATCTGTGGAGTATGCCATATGCTGGTGCTGTTGCTTCTTCAACTATTTTTTATAGGTACGGTTAGAGGGGATGATGGTAAAGGAAAATTTGTAGTGAAGTTAGGGAGAATTGTGGCTTTTTAATTTCCTCCCTTTGGGGGATACATGGTAATTTTTTTTTGGATTAGTAATTAAGTTATTTGGAAAAAGTACAGTTCGGGGTAACTGAAACTATTTACAAATTCAGGTCAAACTTGCTAAACAGTTTTGGCTGAATAAAAGAAAAGAAAATTTCAGAAAGAATGCAATGTTTCAATTTAACATTTTTAAGCACATTTTTGCCTCTGGTTTCAAAATAATATTTTTAAAATAAAAAAAAGGGAATGAATGTATTGCAACTAAGCTGTATTGAGTGAAATATTTTGGTGCCTCAAAATGACAATTCTATTTTTTTTCCTTATAGGTTTTTTCTCTCTAGCCTTATAAGCCACTTTGACTTTTCCTCACTTTTTGTACCTTTCTTCATTCATTCATTGCAGCAAATGTTATCCTGGCTATTGACTAGGACTATCACAACCTTCTTTGAGTGTAATGCAAGCATTCTCTCACACTCTTAGGAGATTGTGATAGCACTGGCAAATACCAGTTAGAAGAGGAACCCTTCCTTTTCTTGAATTTGGAACTCACTGAGTGCATCTACATGACACATTTACTGCAGAGCTCATTAATTAGCAACACAGTAAATGTCTTGGTGTCTACACATGCAGCCCTATTAGGCCACAGTAAACTAATAAACTCTGCCATTGGAAAGTACTTGTAAATACAGGTACTATCCTACTACAGAGTTATTACCATGGAGCAACAATGCATGTGTAGATGCTGAATAGGGTTTGTCTGGGGCATAAGAATGCTTCAGTGCAGGGGCTGCCTACCAGGTAGACCTGAAGTGGAGCAACCTCATGCCTCAGACATCCCTTTGCAACACTTTGAGCTGGGTTGGAGCAGCCCCTGGCTGGCAGACTATCTCCACGGTCACCCTGCCAGCTGGAGCTGCTCTGACCTGGCTCAGTGCACTGCAGTCCTGGGCTCCTGGGAACAGTAAACTGCGGCATGATGTGCACCTGAGTTTATTGCTGTACATTAACTGGTTGTGTAGATGCACCAAGTGTCTTTCACTGTACCCACCTGGCTTTGTGGATCATCTCGTGTGGCTCTGGAGCAGGAGTTCAGAGTCTGCTGTGGAGGCTGCTCCAGCTGCTGCAGTGTTTGGTCATGTTCTCCCCAAGGGATGCCCTGATACTCTCCTGCCACATCTTGAATATTATGTTCAGTAGTGGGGTTCACTTCTGTAGGGGGGGTTGCACTGGACGTCATCACCAGTGAGCATTCCTGGGGCTCCACCTCCCCTACACCCCAACCACATACCAGCCTGTTGGGACAGCCAGATGATAGACAGCCCAACTCCACTTGGACATCATGTCATGATGCCTCTCAGTCTTTCTAGCCTTCACTGTCCCAGTGATGCATCAACAGAGTTTGCCACCTCCTTTGTGGGGCTATGGTCTGCAGCTTGTAGGCTGTGGTCTAGAACCAGTTTTCCACCCCACTGCACAGGTTTACTTGGGCAATAAGGCAACCCCAGTGATGGGTCTAGCCTATTAGCATTGATGGTCCCTGAGCGGGCCCGGCCTGCTCAGCCCTTGGTGTATGTCTTCTGGCCTTTCTCCTGGCTTCTGGGGTTTTAAATCAAATGAATAAAGAACAAATAATAGAAACTCCAGGGAGGGGCCTCAGCCCTCTCTCCACCACACATCCTGCATCTGGCAACCTCGCCATCCCTCTGCATCTTCCTTTGGTCTGTCTCCTTCGCCATCCTGGGTGAGGTGCCCCTGTACATGTAGCCTGAACACCTCTGTTGGGTCCATCCTTCTGGCCCCTCCCTGCAGTGGTCAGGAGGCCTGTGATCAGCCCAGGGAGAGTTCTCACAGCTCCTTTCCTGCTGCATTCCCCCAGGTGTTTCTCCACTTCTGGCTTTTATCCCAGCTGGGCGGCGTTCTTTAATAATGTCATCAGTCTGTGCTGGCCTCAGCCACAAAGGAAAGTGGCTGACAAATCTCGCAGGCATTCCACCCATCTGCAGCTCGTTCAGCCTGGCTGCACCTGTTGAGGGTGAGTTTGCCCTGTTATCAGGGCTTTTCTTCTTGGTGTTGTGGTGGGATGTCCCTACCATGACCCACACTGCGGGAGAGGTATCCCGCCCCTTTCTTGTTTTCCCCCTGGGGCACTCACATTGTGATGTACCTGAGCCCAGATCTATTAACATCCCAGACATGCCAGAAAACCCATCTTTTCTTCTCTTTGTCAAAACTATTAGGAAGGTATGGGCTGAGATAAATAGGTGCCTATACACGAGCACAGAGGCTGCTCTGATGCACTGTAATTACAGTGCGTTGGAGCAGATTCAATTAATTGAGTCTGGTTATTTAGACTGTTAGACAAAGCACCTCTGCGGCCATTTTGAAGCATGGGGACATTGATATATGAGATGCTCCAGGTGCTTTAATTAGAGCATCTCTTGGAGTTGCTCTAATTAAAGTCCTGCCCCCCCACCCTCAGAACACATGTATAGGCACCCAATATATTATGGCAAGTCCTTATCTTCACTGTGAGATTCTTAATTTTGGGAATGTGCACCCAGAGTTCATAGATTGGCACTTGTATTTATACATTTTAAAAAAATTAGTAGTTATAATAGTAAAAATAAATACTATATTTTATCATATATGCTTGCTCCTAAATATGAAGCACAACCTGGTTTGGGAAGGTGAAATGAAGAAAAAAAGATGTTTTCTTGAAAATACTAATAAGTAATTTAATATAACAATTTATAAAATTTAGAAAACTTTACACAGAGCAAGTTATAAAATGAAAAATACAAATGTAGGCTTCACATGTACCTCACATTTCTCATTGCAATATTGTAACATGTGCCCACAACAGAAGGCAGCATTCTGTAGCCAGCAGTGAAACCCTGGCAGATGCAAAGGGATGAGGGAACCTCTCATTGCTACAGTAACCCCTTAGTGCTGGAACTCATTCAGCAGCAGGCTGTGCTTGACAGCAGCAGGAATAGTACTTTAAGTGTCTTGCTTACAGATTTCTGCCTTTGTTGGCAGCTAAACAGCATTACCATATGTCCTTGTGTATGTATACCCAGATTTTCAGCAGCTGTTTTTTGGGAAAAAAAGTGCAGGTAATATGTGAGAAAATATGGTAGGTAGCTGGAACTTGGCCTTTTGATGAGATTTAATGTGAACACCAAAAAAAAAAAAAAAAAAAAAAAAAAAAAAAAA
>NW_017729031.1:96091848-96096978 GCF_001723915.1 Gavialis gangeticus
AAAAACACAAAAAAAAAAAAAAAAAAAAAAGAAAAAGAAAAATCCAAAATGGTTCAGGAAGGTTTACAAATTACGTTTCCTAGCCCTTAAAGTTTGGGTGGCACCAACCAGCTTTTTTAGAGATGCCAGAAATTGCATATATCTGTGGATTCTTTCTGCAAACAGAGCCTCTTGAGGACTCTTTACTTTTGATGATATATTTTTAGGATATTACTTGGGGACTTGTCACACATTAGACTTAGCAGTTAGCACATTTTTAATGCACTTAAAATATGAATGTCCATGCATTTGAACAGGAAGAAAGTGCTAGTAGCTAGGGTCCTCACTGTGAGGTGCTGGATCTTATTGCAATTTGGGGTGAGAAAAGAACTGTCACCATCACCATCATCATCATCACCAAGGGCATGAAGGGCAGCTTACAGAACCAGGTCTAGGAGTGCATCACAGCCTGGATGGTAACTCAGGGGTGCCAGTGGGACTCGCTGCAAATCCACAGTAAAATCAACTGCCTGAAGTCACAATAAGTTCAACGTAGGGATGCCAACAAGGTCTTGGATGCAGTGAGGGCCATTGTCCTTTACTGCAAGGAGTTGTCAAGGATCTTCAAGGTGGACTATGCTGTTGCTTCCTGTCACATCAAGCACTGCATGCTCATGGACACTGTCTGACAACAACAAAAATGATAATGGAGTCAGTCCTCTGCCACCTGCTAATGAAATTGCCTTGGAGGAACACAAGGATGCCTGATTTAGGGACTTGTTCACCAGCTTGGCCTGAACCCAGACCTAGACCTAGGATGTACAAGATAGGGACAGCTTAGACAAGACCCTCATTGAGTAGGCAGAAATAGACAGCCCAGCACCAACCACTGGTAAGCTTCAGCAACTCCAGTAGAAGAGAGGTTTATAGTACGTTTGGGGACCCAGGCAGATGAGGATGAGTCATGACTTGGGGGCAACTCTGGGCTTTGGGGTGTGTCATGGCTTGGGGGTACCTCAGGTAGCTGAGTAATAACAGAGAGGGCAGTTACCATGATGATATTCCACTCAAGTCTTGCTGTCCTGTGAAAATGACCAGGCAGAGCAAGATGAGTTGGGTTTCACGTCGTACTGTCTTAAAAGTTGCACACTATCTTAGAAGTTTGCAACAATTTAAAGGTCTGCTGTTCTGTCTATGCCAAAGGTGGGCAAAATGTGGCCTGCAGGCTGGATGCGGCCCACCAGGCCATTCTATCTGGCCCGCGGGGCCCCTAAACATTTTAAAAAGTTAATATTTATGTGCCCGTGGCTGCCTGTGGCCCTTGATGGCTTGCCAAAACTCAATAAGTAGCCCTCTGCCTGAAATAATTGCCTGCCCCTGGTCTATGCACTACTGTCTGCACACTTGTCAGTGTCTTAGTGGGATTGCAAGATTCATAGACATTTCATCTGTCAACCTTGGTTACACTTTCAGAGCTATTACTGCTTTTTTTCACTCCTTAGAATTTTTCCCAGCACAAGAAAGCTTGGGAAGTTCCAGCATAGATGCTGCCCCAAGGTCATGAAAGGACACTTCCAGCCAGAAAATGTCTCATAGCCAGAAACATCACCTGGACCATCATCTGGGCACTGAGCTGCTACTACTGAGAGCTGGCTTTCTGCCTATGGGTGCTAGAAGGACCAATCAGAGAAACCACTGAGATCTCTTCAGCAGGCTTTTGTGGTATCTTGTGTTTAATGAGAAGCAATTAACTGTTTTAAAGATGCAGCACAGCAAATGAAGGGTTCACAGTCACCAAGAGGTTCCCTCTCTGCTTCCTCTCCCACCTGGCAGAATGTTGTCTAAGAAAATAAGCCAAGGCCTCCTTGTTCAGAACGCCCTGGAGGTGCATCTGTCTGTGACATTCAGCTGAGAGTGCCACTTCAGCCCAGGCATCATCCAAGTGCCAGGGGCTTCCCCTGATGTGGCTCTGTCCGTAGCATTCCTGGTGTCCAGGAAGACTTCACCCCTCACCTCATATATTGTGGAGAATGTAGGTGGCAGCCACAAAGCTGGGAATGTTCTTTACAAGGCAGACCCCAGAGACCTCCAAATTGTCTTTAGGCACCCAAAAGCATACTCCATCACAATCTGACAGCTGCTTAGCCCTTTTTGAGGTCCAGCTGGCTGGTGTATGATTTCATCAGCCAAATCAGGAGTAGGTATTCTTGGGTCTCTGATGATCAAGAGAGGAAGTCATCCCACCCAAGTCTGTGCTGGATGCACCTGAGGCAAACTCCTGCAGGTCCATAATCTCCAGGAAATCAGAGTTTCTGAATATGTGGGCCTCATGTACCCACCCCAACATTAACCATTCGACATGGATGTTAGTGAAGCACCCCTGCTGGTTCATGATTGCCTGGAATACAGCCAAAAAGAACTCTTTGTGGTTTATGTAATCTGAGGCACCATGGGGTGGGGGGGAGGCACAAAATGAGAATGTGGTCATATGGTCCCTACACAGTTCAGGAACCTCAACTGTTAAAACACAGCTATATGCTCCTATGGGTCCCTGAGAGAACTCCTCAATCACGGCATTGCACTTTGTGCACAGCTGTTGTTGCCATTATCTGCCCTATGCCAAACTGGTTGGCAATGGAATGGAGTGTGAACTGACTTCCAGATCACCAGGGCCATGCATCTCTTGATGGACATGGGGCTTTCAAGTCCAAATGTCCTAGCATTAGAGATGGGTGGGGGAGGGGCAGCTCAGTGCAAAGGTCCATGAATATACCATGAAACATCCTAAAGTTTCATCATTACTGCTCATCATGCCAGGTCGCTCCCACCAGTCCAAGCTCACCAGGAGTGCCCAACATCTGACATCAGGTCTGCAGCTGCAGTTTGTACGTCATCATCTTGCTGGCCTACTTGCAGGAGGCACACGATGCCCATGGTAGCATCATGGTCTTCAAAGTAGTGCCTCACCAGGGTCAGGAGCTCATGTTGCTGAATCATAGGGTACCTGTGGAATGCATCAGCCAGGGCAAGAATTTGCTTAGTTCCACCACTTGGCATCTCTAGGAAGCTACTGGAGATACAATCCAATCTGGGATAGTCAGTCAAGGAGGGATTGGAGGTCCTGTGCCTGGCCAAGGAGGGATCGGAATTTTGCTCCCTCAGAGTATTGGCCAATCAGTGCTTTTCCCTGCTGTCAGCTGTTTTTGGTCACTGTTGGAAATACACAAAAGAGAGGCTGCAGTTTGCTGCCAGGATGCCTGCTCGCCAGTCCATTAGTGGTGGAGAGCAAGATGCTTGGAACATATTCCAACTTGATATTGCAAAATATTCCTCAGATTTAGCATGTTAAGTGCCCCGTGTGGCAAGGCCTTTTTACAAAAGGACAAGATACAAAGCAAAACTACAACTGAAAAAACAGAGATACTTGCTAATTGGGATCCTTTCTCTGCTGAGAGTGCTGTGAGTTTTGATGAACCTGTTGTTGCTGTAGGCATCAAAGCTTTCTGGGGCAAATCAAGTCATGCAGAGCAGCCAGGAGTCCTAATGTTAATGTAATAAGCCACAGGTACAGGAAACATATATATGGAATAGTATTCACTGTAAAGAAAAAAGGGATTCCTGCAAAGTGGAAGTGATCACTGACTGTCAGCCTTTCATACTATAGAGAATTAAAATCTGATGCAATTTAAGTTTATTTCAGTCTTTCATACTATAGAGCAGGGGTGATCAATCTCTAGCCTGCAGGCCTAATCCAGCCCGTGGATATATGGTATGTGACCCACAGGGCTCCCCACAGGTTGGAAAATTTGATGGTAGAGGAACAGTGGCAATTAATACCAGCACCCCTCTCCTGCTGTCAAATTCCCAAGCCCTGAAGCTGCATCAGAGCTGGACCTTGCCCCATTCCCTTTTTGTGGCTGGATTGGGGCCAGGCCATACCCCCTTCTTCCCAAGTGGCTGGGCCACACCTCCTTGACCCGCATAGTTGTATCAGGGCCAGGGGGCAAAGTTGCAGGCAGGCCAGGTCCCCTTCCATCATGAGGCTGGATCAAAGCCAGGCTCCTTCCCACTCCTATCCATGTGGCTGGATGGGACCCTGCTGCACCCCTCTCTAGGCACTGGATCAGGACTCCCATTTGGATCTGGTCCCTGGATGAACCAGGCACCACCTATCCAGCCTGCTGGGCAAAAAGGTTGAGAACTACTGCTTTAGAGAATTAAAATCTGATGGGATTTATTTCACACAGATGGATGAGCTCATATGCAAATGAAGATTTAAGGGTCAGGATCTCCAACGTCAAGCAAGTTTGGGTGCTGAACTTATGTTCAAATTAAAAGGCTCGAATTTTTTTCAGCAAAGCCTGATCTCTCGTCCATGAAAAAACATACCTTTTTAAAGGTATTTCACATTGGGCACTTAAAAATAAGGGTCCCAAGATTGCTAATCACTTTAGAAAATCTTGACCTAAAACTTTTTATTTGCACAGTTCCTGGAAGTAAATGTTGAGGCAGGACCTTTGTAATCATAGCTCATATTAAGATGGATTATTATAATCTTTCAAGTAATGGATTTTTCTGGAAGGAAGAACTGATAGACCTTCCTTTAATTTGACTTTTGACTCTTCTACCTTGTGCCATGTCAGTGAGTTATCAGAGAAACAACTGGTTTTATGTTTCTGGTTTCTCAAATGTTCTAGGAATTGCTGATGATTAGGTAAGGAATTCAGCACTTGAGCTTCAGAATGTGATGGAATATCTTCCAAGAAGACTAAACATGAATGCTGATGCTAAATGAAAAACAAATTATGGTTAAATAACACATTGGAACCAGTTATGTATTTTACCCTCTCTGTTTTTTATTTAAAATCTAACATCATTTAATGTCTCCATCAATGACCTGGAAGATGGGATAGAGTGCACCCTCAACAAGTTTGCAAATGACACCACGCTGGGGGGAGTAGTAGGGATGCTGGAGTGTAGGGCTAGGATTCAGAGTGACCTCAACAAATTGGAGGTTTGGGCCAAAATAAATCTCATGAGGTTCAAGAAGGACAAATGCAAATTCCTACATTTAGGACAAAACTATCCTATGCACCAGTACAGGCTGGGGGCTAACTGCCTGGGCAGCAGCTCTGCAGAAAAGGACCTGGG
>NW_017729031.1:96097582-96097957 GCF_001723915.1 Gavialis gangeticus
CAGTGCCTGGGCTTAGGGGGGCAGCCACGGGGGGCTCGGGGTGCAAGTGGGGGATGGGGCCAGGTGGGGCATTCATCGGAGGGCTGCAGCAGCTGGTGGGGGATGGGGCCAGGTGGAGCAACAATCGGGGGACTGGGGTGAGGCATGTGGGCCTTGCAGGGGAGTAGCCCTTGTAGGGGCCATTTGGACCCTGCTGGGGGGGGCTGTAACCCCTGTTGGGGGGCCATAACCTCTGTGTGGGGGCTGCAGCCCCTGTGTGGGGACCACATCCCCTATTGGGGGGCCGTAGCCCCTGTGGGAGTGCAGCAAAATATATATTCATGTATTCAGGAAACGTGTTTAGAGTTCACTTTATTATTATGATAGAGATGCTGG
>NW_017729031.1:96102957-96103328 GCF_001723915.1 Gavialis gangeticus
GACAAAACTATCCTATGCACCAGTACAGGCTGGGGGCTAACTGCCTGGGCAGCAGCTCTGCAGAAAAGGACCTGGGGGTTACAGTGGACAAAAATCTGAATATGAGCCAGCAGTGTGCCCTTGTTGCCAAGAAAGCTAACGGCATCCTGCTGCTGTGATGGGGGTGTTGCCAGTAGGTCAAGAGAAGTGATTATTCTCTTCTATTCAGCACTGTTGAGGCCACATCTGGAGCACTGTGTTCAGTTTTGGACCCCTCACCACAGAAAGGATGTGGACAAATTGGAGAGAGTCTCAAGTTGCAGCAAGGGAAGTTTAGGTTTGATATTAGGAAGAATTTTCTTAGTAGGAAGGTAGTAAAACACTGGAACAGG
>NW_017729031.1:96108328-96108640 GCF_001723915.1 Gavialis gangeticus
GGCAATAGCTGTCCAGATGGCTGGGCAGGGGGCACACATGGCAGTAGTGCCACACAGAGGCCAACCCTGCAGCCATAGCCAACTAGCAGCTGGCCCAGAGGGGCAGATGCCTCTACTGGCTGTGCAGTCCTCATCCGGGTGTGGCAGGCTGCTGCAGTGGGGAAAGGGGGCAGGGAACTCTCAGGGCTGCTGCAGCAGTCCAGCTGGCACAAGGGGTAGTGTCGCCAGTAACCAGTTGGTTGGGCCCCAGAAGCTCCTGAGAGCAAGTGGCCCTGAGTTACTTGCTAGAACAGCTTTTTGTACTGCTGGGAA
>NW_017729031.1:96113640-96114151 GCF_001723915.1 Gavialis gangeticus
GGGATGGTCCTGCTTTGAGCAGCGGGTTGGACTAGATGACCTTATGAGGTCCCTTCCAACCCTCACTTTCTATGATTTTATGATTTAGTGCTTAAGGGGTGTCCAGATGAGTGCACCACGTACCTCTTGCCCCATCTCAAACCCCTTTGAGACGGGGCAAGAGGCACATATGGGAGTGAAAAAACATTCCCCGAGCTGCAAGTTTGCAGTGCGGGGGCAAAATTAGATCCCTGGATATCCAGGGGTCTAAAAAAACAAGAGTTAAAAAAAAGCAGGGCAGGACATGGTCCGAGACCATGCCCTCAGGCACCTGGAGGCTGAGTCCTCCACAAAGACACTCTGGCTGCCAGAGCATCTCTGTGGTTGGCCCTCATGCTGGTGCTTCAGCACCAGGGCTCCCCAGTAAGTAAGGGGTCAGGGGGGGCTGGACGAGGGGGGAGGGGACTATGCGGATGAATCCCACTGCCCTGTCCACTCCCCCAGCCCCCCCAGCCCTGCCCTGCCTGGCCCT
>NW_017729031.1:96115605-96118110 GCF_001723915.1 Gavialis gangeticus
AGCCAGGCAGGGTTATTTTGCCCCAAGTGGCACAATTTGCTCAACAACAAAGTGCGTGTCTGACAACATGTGCTGAGGCAAAAAGCTCCAGCTCAAATTTGCACCGCTTCTATCTGAGCTGCTACAAGTTCACATGTTTGCATGTGTGGATGTGCCCTAAGAATCTTACCCTGCCTACATGAAGAGGAAATGTGGTGGGGAAGTTATATAATTACTCCATCTTTGAAACCGTTTTTTTTTTTTCACTTGAAAATCCAAGTAAACCCTTTCTGAGAGAGAGAGAGAATCAGAGTCAGACAGAAGGAGTCAACACATGAAAAGGAACCACGTGGGAGCAGTGGAAATAGAAGTAGGGAGCAGGGCAGGGCTGCCCAACTGGCAGCCTGTGGACTCCATCTGACCCCTAGGTGTTAAGCTGTAGTCACTGGGCTCCCAGTATGGCATTATTCAGCTCAACACTCAAGTGGCTGTTGCTGCTGGGATTTCAGTGCTCCTTCTTCCTTCCTCCAGCTTCTCTTTCCTGTGCCCACACAAGTGGACAGGGTAGCAGAGTTGAGGGAAGCTATTATAGGGCATCATGGAGGGACCCCGGGACTCTGTGCAATGTTGGGCTATCAGCACATTAGAGGGGGTTGTGCCTGCTGTGCAGTGTAGCAGTGGGAGGATGGCATTTGGCGCTGCATGACCTTTAGGATGGGAGGGCTATGGCATAGTACAGCACTGGAGACACTCACTCTGGAGCATGGCATGCCATACAGCCCAGTGGGCAAGCGGCTTAAGCAACATGTGGCCAGGTGGGCTTGCAGTCCCCAGCCACTCAGAAGCTGGACAGCCCTGAAGCAGTGGATATTTTTTTCAGATAAAATGAGTACAAGAACAATCCATATTATGTCATGTTAAGTACAAATGGCTAAGGTTTTTCAAAGTAACCTAATGGAAACAGAAGCTTGATTTTCCATTTATTTTCACATAGTGTATACATTAAACAGCACAAACTGTAGTTCATAAAGTACAGTGCATGTCACATGATAATTCTTGTTAATCTATGCAAAACAATGTGCCTATAGGTAAACTATATCCCTATATTGGGGATTATACACATAAGAGAAAAGGAAGCCAGTGTTTTCACTGTAGCTGATTACTGCTCCTATGAACATTCCCATTAAAGAAGAGATTGGCTAGAAAGAGATATATTCCCTTGCAGAAAGATGACACTGTGATTGATGAGTGGCATGGTAAGGTGTCCTGTTGTGCTATGTATTGACTGTGGATAAAATGGGTTAATAAGGCAGGACTAATAAAAATCACAAACCATTGCTGCTGCTCTTTTGGAGAAATGAGGAAACCCTTCTGTAAGTTACTCCTAATCATTTATTTGATCCATTTAAGCATGAATTGCTCCCACAGTACTTGAGAAATGAGCAGCAGCAAGATGTAGTTTCATGTGGGCAGACTCACAATCAAGCTTCTTTTTCTTCTTTCATGGGTTGACAACTTCTCTCATAGCCACAAATTCTTTACTTGAGACAAGCAAACCAGCATTTGACATATAAAGTGTACTTAATAAGGAAACATTTCCTTAAGAAGGTAGTGTAGTTTTTATGCAAGTTAATGCTGCCCTTAGGGTAACAGTAATTTACAATACTAAAACAAATTTATTATATCTATTTAATATTACACAACCTGAAATAGTGACTTGTAAGTGTTGTGGACCTGTTTAATCCAATATTAATGGATTAGTTTTAAACCTCTTATTTCATAATACACGAAATTAAAATAACTTGAGAGATTCACAGGAGGACATACAGAATGAGATTGCTAACTTCCTGGATTGCAGTGATATTGTCAGTTCAGCATGTGTTGTGAATCTCACGGAGTTGGAAATACGTACTTGGAGAAGAGCTCTTTCAGTAGGCACAAAGGCCAAGTCTGATGATAGTGGGCGCATCTACATGAGACATTTACTGCCGAGTTGACTAATTAGCTCCACAGTAAAACATCACCATCTACACATGGTACTATTAGGACAAAGTAAATTATTTAATTCCCCCATAGGATAGTACTGCCAAGACACAAGTACTATTCTATGGTGGAGTTATTTACTTCACTGCAAAGCATGTGTAGAAGCTGATAGGGCTGGCTGGGGCACAAGGGTGCTTCAGTGTGGGGGCTGCTTGCTGGCTAGCCCCACACTGAAGCACCCTGGGGCCCCATCCAGCCCCTCCGTAGCACATTGAGCTAGGTCAGAGCAGGGTCCCCTGCCAGCCACAGCTGTGCTGACCCAGCTTAATGTGCTGCAGTCCCTGCTTTGAGCAGGGGGGTGGACTAGATGACTTCCTGAGGTCCCTTCCAACCCTAACTTTTCTATGATTTCTGCATCAGTGCAGAGGCAGAAAAGGATCTTGGAGTCATTACTGATGCCAAAATGAACATGGGCTGACAGTGTGGGGATGCAGTCAGGAAGGCCAACCATACCTTGTCATACATCTCAAGCAGGTCTGAGGA
>NW_017729031.1:96123110-96127903 GCF_001723915.1 Gavialis gangeticus
TCTAGTGGCTGTTTACAAACTAGTCAGAGGGGACCAGCAGGCATTGGGGGAGTCCCTGTTCCCCTGAGCACTACCAGGAGTGACTAGAAATAATGGCAGAGGGTAGATTCAGGCTAGATATCAGGAGGCGCTACTGCACTGTCAGGGCAGCTAGGAACTGGAACTAACTTCCAAGAGAAGTGGTGCTGGCTCCTACCGTGGGGGTCTTTAAGAGGAGGCTAGATGAGCACTTTGCTGGGGTCGTTTGACCCCAGTACTCTTTCCTGCCATGGCAGGGGGTTGGACTTGATGATCTGCTTAGGTCCCTTCTGACTCTACCAACTATGACACTATGAATTTAGTGCTTAAGAGTCCTACCCTGCCTACATGAAAAGAGGAAATGTGTTGGGGGAAGTTATATAAGTACTCCATCTTTGATCTCCATCATGTAGATGCTGTACGAACAGTTTATTCAGTCAAATTAATTTCATGTGTAGACGCATCCAGAGTGAATCATCATGGGTACAACAATGTTGACTTGTACTAGCTGTGGCTCTGGAAAAACTCAGTAAACTTTTTTCTTAAATCCAAGCCTGCAACAGCAGGTGGTACTCTCAACAGCTTCTAATGCAGATGGCCAATTTAAATATAGATCTGTTTCCCCTTAACCTTTCTACTGTTTAGCTCCAGTAAAACACTCTACTCTACCCTCTGTTTTTGCTTGGGAAATCTGCTGCTACTCTATTATCAAAGAGCTGAGAGGTATTATTACAGTGCCTGACTTGAAAGCACTAAAGCAGAGCCTGAAAACCAAGCTGTCCTTAAACTGTTTGTTAACTAGGATTCAGCACAGCAGAAGTGGTCTTGAAAAGTGCACTGGCTGGGAGGGGTAAGGAGAGGTTTCCTCCTGGTATGCTAGCTGCACTATTAGCTAGTTAAACAGGCTACTGCACCAGGAGGTAATTAAATTGTCTGTTTTGTGACACGTTATGCTAGTAAACTTGGGATTAATCTGTTCAGCTGTCTACCTCCAGCTACTTTGAGACAACCTTTTATCTGATAGAGAGCAGAAGACTGAGGGAGAGGTCACCTGAAGCAGCTTTAAGAACTTTTTAAAATTGCAAGTGAATTATACCCTTGTACCTCCAAAAATGTAGACTTCAACATTGCTCTGTAGTGACCTCTTTTGGAAGAAACCAGAACAACTCAGAAGTACTGAGAGGAAAGGCACAAAATGGCATGAAATCTACAGTGTGATAAAAAAAAAATGCTGAATGTGCTCTGTGCATTGGCTTCCTGCATGAACTAAGCCACTAACCTGGCTAAAGCTCAGTCCTTTGTTTGGAAGCTTGGTGTCAATAAAGGCTGAAGTGAAACTAGTCTTCTTTTGTTTAGGGAAAACTAACTTTATAATGAATGGCTTAATTATTACATGCATCTAAGATTTTTCTTTCAGCTTTTTTCCCATCTAAAAAGTTTATATAACCTAAGCATTCATGAATCAGAATGCATTCTTCCTGGAATCTGAGACTGAAGGAAGCAGCTTGAACTGGAAAAAGGACTGTTCAATAGCCTGTCAGAATCATGAGCTGAATATCCCTTGATTGGTATTCAAAAGTTTTAAAGCAATCAGAGTTTTGGGCTCTGAAGAGGAAGAGGTACTGGCATTGGAGGACTTTAGGACAAAGTTAAAAATTGAGGTCTTGTCAGGAGTGGCTAAGGTAGCTTGGCTTAGTGGCTAGGTCAAAAGGCTCTGGTTGGATATTTGGAAGTTAGGCAGGTGTCAAAAGCCAGAGTTCAGTAATTGGAGATGTCCGATTCAGGGGTAAGAGCTAGAGGCAGAAAAAAAATAGTACACTGAGGTCTGGTGCTTAAGGTCTACAGTCAGAACATCACGTCCAGGCATCAGGAACTAGAAGCTGAAAACCAAAACATAATCTGAGGAGCCAGAGTTTAGAAGTCAGGTCTATTAGTTACTTTCAAGGGATCAAAATAACCATAAGCCTCCCTTAGATGGGGAGGCTACTGAGAAAGTAACAACTAAATTCTCGGGACAAAAGAAAGGCAAAATAGGGACAGGAGTGATGGTCAAAGGTTCAAATCAAGTGCACCAAGGGGGTTCATTAAGCAGAGCACTGGTCCTCAAATGAGTCCAAGGAGTCAGTGGACACTGGCCAGTGAAACTGCCTGGAGATGTGAATGGACCAGGGGCAAGAAAACAGCCCTGTAGTCCCAGGGGGTCCTCCTGGCCAGAGTCTCCTTCATAGTTAAACAGGATCATTTGCTTGGCTAGAGTGAGTCTAGAAGTCAGGAGTCTGGAACTGTGAACCAGGAGACAAGGATGCCACTGGGGACCTCAGCTGGTGGTCCTCCATGGAGCTGTTGCCACCGGCATGTATGGGACAAGCTTCATAGACACCCCGGTCTCCTGCCCCTTCTGTGGGCAGCGGGAAACCCTGGCGCACATGACCCTCAAATTCACCAGGCTACAGCCCGTCCACCTCCACCTCCAGAACCTCCTCCTGAGGTTTCTGGATGAATTTCACCCCCCACCCTTTTGTTTTTGGTCACCCCATCTGTGGCCCCACCAAGTCCTGGGACCTCCTGGTCAACCTTCTCTTGGCCCTGGCCCTGGTCCTGGCCCTGGCCCTGGCCCTGGCCAAGTAGGCTCTGTACTTGACAAGGAAAGAGGCTGTGGCTGGGAGGGTGCTCAGAGACTGCGGGACCACTCCTCTCACTTGTCCGTGCATGTTTTCGAGCAGAGCACCAGTGGGTGGCGTCCACCAGCTCCTTGGATGCCTTTGAGGACCACTGGGTGCAGCCCAGGGGGTTCTGCTCGCTGTCCTCCTCTGGGGAACTTCTTTTCACATTTTGAACCTTTGACCCCCATGTCACCCTTTTCTTTCTTAGTTGTCCCACAAAAAAAAAGTTGTATCCTTCACCCTTTGGCCCCACACAATGGGGGCTATTAATTAACTAGGTGGGCCTCAAGGCCCATGATCTCTGGAAGATACAAATAGGCAGGTAGCTGAGAAAATGCTGTTGTGTAACCCTGCTGGGAAAGCTAACTTGTTAAACTGCAGAGCAGTGGCTTAACTCCTGTGGTGCCACCCTCCTTACAGGTGGCATCCAGCTACCCTTGACCTAAGTTTCTTTGGATGAGCCTGATAGAATTAATTTACTAGATTGAGCATGTGAACATTGCTTGTGGATTCCCATGTTTCTCAGGTCTATAGCCTTCCCAGCTGAGCAAATAACAGAGTTTTGTCTTAACTTTTTTGGGATCCAAAATCTGAATCACCAGGAATTCCTCCTGCCCTTGAATGGTTGTTGGGGTTGATGCAGAACAAATTTTCTGTATGTGTTTTCAAGAAGAATACGTGAAAATCAGGATGGATATTCATGGGTTTTTGGTTGTAGTTGTGTTCATCTAAGGACACAGGCAGGCAAGGTTCTCTGAGTAGATTGATATCTTGTATTAGACCAACTGAGTAGTTGGGAAAAAGTTCTTAGCAAGCTTTTGGGTGCAGTCACCCTTCTTGAGGCATAGGGAGTCTCTGCTGAAATTCCAAGGAATGAGAGAAGATAAAAGTATGGCAGGATGTCAGTGAGAATGTAAATAGGTGGAAATTAGAAAAACAAAAGGTAAGCAGGGAGGGGAGGGGGAAGAAAGCAGGGGGGAAAGGTCAAAGGTAAAACACTACAGTGGTAATAATACAAGGTAAAAAAGGCTATTTTTATGGATATTTTTTATGGATGGATATTCATGGTTTTCAGTAGCTTTAATTTGTAAAGACTGAGTTGATCTGTTCTATCATTGGGATGGCTTCTTGGTACTGATAGGTGAGTTTGGCTGATGGCTGCATGATTACAGGGTGATAATCCCTTTCTTCCCCAAGGAGAAAGAATGTAGTTCCTGGTCCTCAACCCACAAACTTGTAGGTTTCTTTAGTGGTGTCAACGAGCTTCCCCAGTTTTGCCTGGACCTGGTGGTGATGATTGCTGTGGCTTTTGGCACTTGGAAGGTCTTGAAAAACAGTAGGTTAAAACAGGGATGGAAAGTGGAAGGAAGTAAGACTGGCATGTGGATATGTTTTGGGTTCTGTGGATAGTAACGAAGATAACCAATTGTCCTGCTGTTAAGTAAGGAAGCAGTGATGACATCGTTCCAGAGTCTGCTAATATGATGTTAAATTAACACACACAAGCTGTCCATCTAGGGGTGGTCCACTGATGGAGTGAGTGACTTTATTTCCAGAAGTTCAAGAGTTTTAACCAAAAGTGGGCACATCTACACATGCATTAATAACAGGTACTAAATGCATGGTAATCAGTGCTATTTTGCGGTAGCGCCAGCAGATGTCTTTTAAGTGGCCCTAATGTGCAGTAGACTAATTGTAAGGTGCATAATTGCATTAGCATGGCTTTTACCATGATGTGCTAATGAGCAGTAGAATTAGTTTACTGCGCTTTTAGCATCCTGTGTCGATGCGCCCATTGTAAAATAAAATGGGCTCTGCTCCAAGATAGTGTCATTAGTAAGCTGTGCAGTTGAGGTATTTCTACCCTAATGGTATTACTCTGAACGTGAAGAACTAGAAGAAGGGTCAAGAGAACTCAAGAAAATCTTAGAGGCAACATGGAAAGAAAATAAATTGTGTATCCCATTCCTTATCAGATCAATGTCACAGGAAGTGACACAGGAAGTGTCAGTCACTTTATCAGGTCTGGGTTATTGACTTATCTTTACAGTCAAGATTCTGCCCATTGTTTGATGGGGTGTGTGTGTGTATGTGTATATATATATATATATA
>NW_017729031.1:96127913-96130838 GCF_001723915.1 Gavialis gangeticus
TATATATATATATATGAAAAATGTGGCCAAATTTGGCCTTGCATTTTCTTAAATTTTTCTAAAGGATGAATCATTAAATTCCCTCTAATTGTTCAAGAATTTTGGAGACAAGATGGGACCCACTAATATTTTTATTATTTGGCGTTTGCTTATATTCTAGTTAACATTCTACTTTTTAATGCTGTTTTATGGAAACATGTAAAATAGATACCTTTAACAATGTATTTAATTTTGATTTAGATTTATGTGGAAGCTGTTAATCAGATCTTTAAATTAGCAAGCTTGGATACTGCTAGTAGTGTAGCTATGGCAGCAAAACCCACCTTAGTATCCAGGTAAATATTAAAGTTCAACATCCTTTCTATATCATTCTATCATTTGCTGTAGTTCTGCTGTGAAATGATATTCCCATAGTCTGCTTAACATTTCATGTGAGCCTTGTGTTAATGCCTCTCAAATATGCCTCTCAATCACAGCTACAACACTCCAAGCCTACCACAACTTGAAGGTTATTGAAATTCTCCATCTACAATTGAAAATTCACAACATGAAGGAAAAAGAACCCAGACACATATGAAGTTAAACACAAGTTATTGTGTTATGTGGCATTTACTTTAGGCTGTGGCTGCGTTCTCAGACCTGAAGAAGGGCACTTTGTGCCCTAAAGATTGTCTGATATCTCTCATGATGATACAGTTGAACCAATGAAAGATATCGCTAAAAGACCCCTCACTTCTCTCAAATATATGTCATTTTCTTGCTGGCATCACACTGTGGTAGTCAGCACTCCAGCCAGTTATCTCTCAACATAGAAAGCACATAAAGTCTAATACGTGCTTTCGCATATCAGTCCTCTGGAGTCAGTTTTATGGTCAAATGAAGTAAAACCTGCTCAGTTTATGCTCTCAGTGTCTGCTCTCTATACAAGAGTTGGGAACGATGCTGAAAACAAGCAGGTAAAACAAAAGTTTCTTTGCACATAAGTTTTTGCATACATTTAGGCATTCAAGGAATTAGAAGCTAGTTCCTTGGGTGCACTGGAAGAGTCATGGTGTTTTCCCACTCAGTTGTTTTAGTAGTGGAAGGCTAGGCTGTTCCTTTTTGGACTACATCTACTGTACTAGAACTTGCATTTAACAATACCTGTGAAGCTTGACATTTCCCCTGTAACAGAGCAGTTAATCATAGGTCTGAACAGAGAGTTGCATTATCTCTGAACTTCACAGCTTCTCTCCGCTTGGGGGAGCTGCCTCGCAGAGATGTTTCTTGACTCCAGGAGCTAGCATAAGCTCCTATTGCTGTGTCTGAATGAGTTGCCTTTTAGGTGGGTAGAATTTAGGGATTATCTTTCATCTGATGGCTGGGACACACCCTTCGGTAGATCTGGCATGCCATCTACTAGAGGGCACTAGTGGCAGAGGCATACTAGCTTTATACACATTGTACATTGGATACCCGCACTGGTATGAAAAACCTCACTTTAAAAGTTTGACATTTACAGAAATATATAAGCAATTATTTAAAAAAATCCCCCATTTAATAAAATATTTAAGAACCTCATTAATTTTGATCATATGGTATTTTTGGCTAGCTAGGTTGCTAAATGTGTGTTAAGCTCTGATGAAGAGCAAGAAATTACCTTTGCAGCAGCAGTGGTGTCTCCTGAATGCAGTTAACACCTTATCAGTGCAGATAAGGTGTGAAAAATTGTCTTTCAAACTACACTAGTGTCAACTGAATGCAATTAGCACCTCTACATGTGTTTAAAATCATGACTGCAGGTTATACATTTCAGCAGCCTGCAATATATTAGCACTTAATCCCATCTTGGTGAATCATGGAAAAAGCTGCAAAACAGTGAAATGAATACAATTAAGTGGCATTAACATTAATTTATTTTTTGCAGGGTAAATCCAATCCCAGATTGGTGACAATGATCCAAAGAGCTCTAATAACTTGCTGATAGAAGTATCTTGTATAACATGTACAAAGGACAGTACCAGAAACCTGGTTTACTTTTTTGTAGATTGACACTTTCAACCGTTTTTGTTAAATTAATATTTTAGTGTGATAAACCCATGCCTTTTCCAGCTTTCTTAATGTATGGATACATGAACAAGTTACCATGCTGTAGGTTAGGGTGCATATTTACTTATTCCAGAATATCTTTGTATGTGCATGGTCTTACTCTGCAGGTAAATGTGAAGTAGATCAACTTCCAATGAAAATGCAGTATGCTAACTTGAATTTACCATAGCATGAGAACTGCACATGTGAAGTTATTACAGAGTAGCTAATATGATATTAAGCTCATACCCTAGTTTATATTCCAGTAACTTGTTTGTTTGCCTGTTGGTTTAGTATCACTTATGATAGTCACTTCCCTGCATTGGAAAGCAAAAATGGGAAAGATATGTAGCTCAATAGAGTTTAGATTTAAGGGTTCAGATCTCCATTTTGGCCATGTCTTCACTAGTAACAAAAGGTATCTTTTTTGCTTTGGGACAATAATTTTGTGTTAGCTATCTTGTTTTGGTTTTACCATGAGGTACACCAACACAGGTGTCCACCACAGGCAGGAGGCTGACACTCTTCAAGCTGCTGTTTGGGTCCACATAACTGGGCACATATTGGATCCACATACTGCCTGTGTCTGACTTCAGCTTTACTGTTGCATTCCCTTGCCACTAACTATATGTCCAATACACCTCATAGGCAAAGTGAGAAACACCAAGACAAGTGCTGAAACCCCAGTGGATGGTGCACATTAGGGGTGTGCGAAATGAATCAGTGAATGGAATCACTGTCCCTGGTTCAATTTGGTCAAATCTGAAGATTCAATGCTGATTTGGAGAATTAGTGTTCAGACACAGATTTCACAGATTGCATAGACATTAAGGCTGGAAGGGACCTCAGAAGATCATC
>NW_017729031.1:96130849-96153013 GCF_001723915.1 Gavialis gangeticus
TCAGTTGCAGCCTTGGCTTTTCTGGTTTGCTCCCTGCAGAACCAGACCAGTGCAGAAACAGCTTTAAATTTTTTTTTCTATATACCTCGAGGTACCAGGCATGGCTCATAAACACTGTGTTGCTAGAACAGATGGAGCATCCCACAGGAGCGTGGGGGGCCCGCATGCTCAGCAACAAATCCGGAAGTCCACCGGGGAGCATGCTGGGACCCCCCTCCACATCCCCCTGGCTCAGTGATCAGCTGCAGGGGGATCCTGGGTGCCCCCCCCCCCAAGACCCAGGAGGCACCATTCGCTAAGCATGGCTGGTGTGAGGCCCACCCCCAGTGCATTCCCTGGTGGACCTGGAAATGGACCAGAAGTGCTTCTGGTCCACTTCTGGATCTGCTGCCAAGTGCACTGGAGAGCTCCTCGTACTCTTGTGGGACACTCCATGTGCCCCAGCATCACAGCATTCACAAGCCACCTGGTACCTTGAGTTATGTAGAAAAACATTTAAAGCTGTGTCTATGTCTGAATTGCCAAATCTTTCCAAATCTCTCTGATTTGATTTGGAGAGATTAAAGGGTCTCCTGATTCAATTTGGATTCAGAATTTCAGCCACCAAATCGGGCCGAATCGAATCAGGGACTGAAGGTTTGCACAGCCCTAGTGCACATCCTTTCTCATCCTTTTTCATCCTTGTAAGTGTTCTCCACACGAATGTTTGATGGTCAAAGGAAACCATTACAGGCTTTTTTAAGTTTATTTTTTTTTCTCTAATTACATTTTAGACAGCACTGCCAATAAAATAGGTAAACAAATACCTCCAGACAGTTCCCTGTTTCCTTACCACTCTTGCGCATGCTTTGGACCCAGAAGAAGAATTGATATTTTTGAATCCCTTCTTTGAATATTTATAAAAAGGCACACTATAATATTTCCATCTTCAAGAAGATCTGCAATGGCCATATTTATTTTTTATTTATATGTTCCCCTTTAATGTTCCTTTTCCCCTGCTTCTTTCCCAAATAAATATGGATAATTGTAGGAAAGCTTGATGTCTTGCATAGGATTACATCCTCCTGTTAATAGAAGACTTTCACCTCTACTAATTTATTTATAATTTTGTTAAGGACAGAAGAAAACAGTACTGCCATCTTTTTAACCTCCTAGGTAACTCAAACTATAAATATTATCCAGTGATTCATGCAAGCAACCAAATAACTTGAGTTTGAACTAAAACGTATCTTTGAAAAATGACATTTAATCTTCTTTTAATTTGTTCTTGGCCATTCTTTATTTTCTATGTATTGTTACAATGAATGGTGTCCAAAACTATGAAGAAATAGTAACAACCATTTTGGAACTGATTTTCTCCTTATTTGGAACAGATATTCCCCTTGTTCTGAATCTAATTTTAAATCTTACTCCTGATTACTTGAACTATGCATTGTTATTTTCCATATATTTATCTTTCACCTTCCTAACAACAATAGTTTACATAGGACAAAAAACCCCAATTTCTATCTCGGTGTAGGATGAACATATAAGGCAGATGTCAGCACAAGAAGACATTTCCTTCTGCCTTTCTCAATGTAGGACAAGCAGTTTGAAGTGCTGGTTAGAGGTAGGTGGGGAAGTCCCTTCTGCAACTCCCAAGCAGCTGTAAATTTGCAGCCAGAAAGGAAATGTTTTTTGTTCAGCTAGGCTGTAAGTACATCAGAAGAGTGCAAACCCTCTTTTGCACAGTTCTTTTCAACTGGAGCTTTGTAGTTACTTTGTCCAGCTGTCATTGGGAATATCAAGCAGCTAGCTATCTGGTGAAAGAGCATAACCACCATGGACTTTCCTGTGGTGGTCAATACAGTTTTACTAGAGATGATCCACAAAGCCTCTTTTCCTATGCCTTCTTTGTAGCAGGGCACAAGGAGTCCCCAGCAGGCATGAAAGAGGGAAACAGGTGACATTTCCTCTGCACTTTCCAGAGGCCTTTCTCTTTTATGCAGCAAAACAATGTTGGTTCTTTCTTATGAATCCTTGACATTACTGCAACTAAAAGGAAAGGTCTCAGTGACTTTCATGAAGCAAGGACTCCACCCTCTGAGCTTGGAGACTTTCATGGCCATGTGATGGAAACAGAATTCATCCTGTAGTATATATGAAGCATGCAGGGACAGTATGGGTATCAGGGAGACACATTGTATTATTTGTTCTGTAGTCTGCTCTCTTACCTGGCATTTCACACATTTTAAATAAGACCTGGTCAGTAACCCAGAATGAAACTCTGGGCACCCAAAATTACTATTTACATTTTAAATCTTTAGTGATACCTCCATATCCTCTATTATACTCGATGTATATGTTTTTTATTTTTGTATGTATTACTTCTTTCATTCCTCTCTTGTTTTTTTCTTTCTCATTGTCACTTTCTTATTTGTAGATTCAACCTAAGTAGTCATAGGACATTTCCTTTTCTGTCCCCAGCAACATGTCTCAGTAGCTATTTTTCCTAATGTTTCTATCATGATTGTGGTTATGAATCTTCTCTTGGATTGTCCTTGGCAGACCACTACCTGCCTGCTGGATCGGAGTTCAATGGTAAAGTTTTCAAGGAGCCATATTGTACTTTGGCCTCAGTACAGCCTGAATATCTTTGGTGTGGATAATTTTGCTACATGCAATATCCAAGCAAAATAACCCTGGGAACATAAGAGAATGTAGTTGGAGAAGTACAGGGAAAAGATTTAGTCACTTCTGACTGTGATGTGATTACTGGGATTTGAACAGTGATGTAAAACTTCTAAAACTCATTTCATGGGTAGGCCAGAGAGGTGGTAGTCATCTCTTGGAAGAGGGTGAGTGCCTTCAACACCTTATTAAAATGAATGGAATCAGGATCAGGCCCTCAAAATTAGCTTGAAAAGTTGTTCTTCATAGTCAGCCTCTCACTTTGTGCTTAATGGGTTTGTGACGTGATTCAAATGTTCAGGGAGAGCTTTATATTGCTAGACATCTTGATATTTAAATTTTGCTGAACTAAATGATCCTCAAAATGAAGCCCTGCTCCTTTGCTGAAGGTTTACTGGCTGGGTCCAAAACCGGTGAAGTCAATGGAAAAAAAAAGTTTAATTGACTTTAGTGGACTTTGGATCAGGCTTATATGAGCAGTCCTGTTACTCAAGTGAATAGGGATTACATGCTGTTGCAAGATGCATTGTCTACACCAGCATGTCAATGTTACTGTGGCTTAGGAAGTGGGTGTGTTAGAGGGAATGTGAATGGGGTTAAAGGAAATATTACTTTTAAACTTTTGAGGTCATGGGTTATACCAGTAAGTTATTGGAAAATATCTCATTTACTCTGAAGTACATACCTACATGTGTATCCTCTTATCATCCCATGGTAAACGGAAGGTAACACACAGATGCTTAAACATCAGTAAAAGAGGGGAGGGCTAAGATAACAAACTAATTTCCACTTACTTTCGGATAAGAGTGTGCATGTGGGCAGTTACTACAGAGCCACTGCATGGTAAATTCCCTCCTACTTAAATCTCACAGTAACCTATATGAGTGCATATGTTCTGAGGGGAAGAAGGGATGAGAAGAGCTCAGATTTATCTCTGTGAAGTTGTATAGTGTAAAAATATTTATAAATAAAGGCTGAAGTTTGAATGTTGATGTATGAGAATCTAATACTAGTATGCGTATGTGTATAAGAAATCAGACCAATATGAGAGCTACAGGTATAATGGCATAGATGACAGTATATGGAACATTTCATTAATTTCTCTGGAACCATAACAAACTATGCATTATTTTAATTTTAGCATGGGTGTTATCAAAGGAAGTATAGATTGATAGATTAATGATTTTGCTCATGATGGAATTAAAATATATAACCTGATACTCCCGCTGAACAAAGTAAGAATGGGAAGCACTGGCAAAAGGCACCACTCAGCACTTTACTGAGTTAGGTCTTAATATTACCTTTTTCAGGTCCTAATTCAGGAAGGTGCTTAACCCTAAACCTGAGAGAGGGACATGACAGTCCCTTTAAAGTTAGAGGGGTCATATCTTTGTACCAAATTTAGGCATCTATTTAAATTTGTCTCTGAAGTAGGGCTTTAACTCTTATGAGAAACTGACACTTTTGTGGGGGGAAATCACAAAAGAGGGAAAAAGGCTTTCATAATTGATAACTGTTGAAATAGAAAGAGTTGTGTCACTAAATCCCAATCTATATCAGCTTGCAGGACAGGAGGAGTTTCTGCATTAAGGGTAACAAAAATTAAGTAGTAACTGAAGCACGATATATTGTGTAGGTGGTGTTTTATGGACTTATCTGCTAGAAAAATATTTTTCTCTTTGGGATACAATAGTGAGAGTTATATAATATGTGTCTAAGCACTGACCAAATGAAGAGGTATATTTTCTCTATGAGGCTCTTTCAAAACACAGATGCATGTTGCTCTACACAAGTCTGTTGGGTACTGTAACTCTACTGGCAATTTAATGCAATTAAATGGATAGACTACAGGGAGTTCATTAGTAAGTAATCTGAAGGCTAAAGCTCTCAGCTAGTTCAGCTCATGTATACTTATTTGTGCTTGCCAGATTCAGTCAAGCCAAACCCCTTAATGGGAAATGTCAATATTATAATTTACTCTTTTCCCATTGCAGCATATTATTTACTGGGGTGATTTAATAACTGTGGGTGGGATTTGCAAAAGCACCTATGTAGGCTCTTTTGAAATTTCCATCTTGCCACAATATTTATTTTCAACTTCCTGTACCAAAAAAGCATATGAAAGAATTTAATATGTTTCCCAAAAGTTTTTAGATTCTGCCCCTGTTAACTACACAACATTTAATTACAGGAGACAAGATTCTGATACTGACTGCAGCCCCAAACAAGGGGAGAAAAGGGAAAATTTTATGCTCTTGCTTGGTCTACCTGCGTTTCTAGGCCCTTGAATCTGAATGAGTTGGACTAAAAGTTGCCAAATACCTACTTAGTTCAACAGGTTTGCAGAGAGATGAGAGGAATGGCAAGAGCCTTTATTATTTTTTGTTGTATCTTTGGGGCATTGGGAGGGTTTCATGCAGGTGTTATTGCTCAGGTAGCAAATAGTAGTAAATAGTTCTTGAGTTCTGGAGCTGTGGTATGTATAGGATACCAGCTATACCCTTTACCTCTCTCCTCCCCACTTAAATTGTTTTGCCAACTTCAGGCCCAATATTCAGGAAGTATTAATTTATGGCCTGTACAGGTATATAATAGTGTGTTTCTGGCCTGCAGGGGAGAAGCAGGGAGAGGATTATGATTCCCATGGCAACATTTCCTGTGTGCCCAGGGCAGCACGCTTATGGTAGCCCATGTTTTGTTGCACAGGTTAGGCATATATATTCATAAGCAAATAAGAGAAAAACCTGTATGTAGCAGGACTTCATCCTAGGGGTGGCTGTAATGCCCCCTGGTGGCCTTGTGGATCCTGCTTGGAGCCTGCTTTAGGGTACCCTCCATTCTTCTTGTCTGCCGTGCCTTTGTTGGAATAATTGAAATAGGAAAAAGGAAGCTGCTCCTGGGGCCCTACAGTGGATCTCATTCAGATCCTACTAGTGTTAACGGTCATGACATAATTGGGGCATTTTGCCCTGAATCCATATCAGGTTACTTCAGGCGTTTACTCCCTTGTTAGGGCATCAGCTTTCTTGGCTTCCACCCCTCTGCTCTATCTGGCTTGTTAGCCTAGGCCCAGTGCCCTGGACCTGGTTTCTGGATTCAAACCTCAGTCCCATCTCTCCCAGGTGCTGGCCCCCTTGGCCTTTTGTCTATCCCTCTCCTTGAGTGTTGGGCTCCTGGCCCTAGTGTTCACCTCTTTTGGGCTGTGGGTCCCCAACCCTAACTGTGCCTCTCAGGTGGTGGGCTCTTGGCCTTATCCCTATCTTGCTATCTTCTTCTCTTACTGGGCCCTTGGGCCTGATACCCTCTTAGGCTACAAAGCAGTTTGCTCCTTGTCCAGGCAAGCTCTAGCCTGGTGTGCCTCTCTGGGACTATAGGACCTCCTAACCTCTCCTATCAGTCCCAACTGGTCCACTGCTATAATATAGCAAAAAGGGCAAGTAACTTCTTAACACAAAACTTCCCTTCTGGGCAAACAAACATCAACAAAGGAAGAAACTCTACTGCTTTAAGAAAAAGCCTTCTCCCCTCCCCTTGGGCAGAACCACAAACACCAGAGAAGTCCTCAGGCCTGGGTTCTCACTGCTCCCTGTCCTGCCCCCTGCCCCCCAAGCATTTTATCCTGCCTCCAGGTCCCTTAGAATTGATAGCTTTTTCCCCTTTTGGGACATAGCCCTCTGCAACCTCTCTGCTCTTTATTTGTGGATCCAAATGTAGCAGGATCCCAGGCATTAGTTCAGCCAGAGCCATAGTCCTCTCTATGCAGAACACCTTCCCTGGTAGTCTGCTAGCCCTCCATAAGTTCTCCAGCAACAGCCATCTCTCAGCAGAGCTCTTTTCACTTTCAGCTCCGGGGCTAGACTGACTATCCTGGCTCAGGCTCTGGCTCTCGCTCATCTGTATTCCAGGCTTGGCCCATTTCCAGTCAAGTGACTTCCCTGGGTTGGCTACAGGTGTTCTTCAGTTGGGCTTGCTGGCTTCACCAATGGCAGATTACTGTTACTGCAGCAGTGCCTAGCTTCCCATGCAGGGCTCTCTCCAGATATATTATTGCAGAGCAGTTATCTCGGCAGCTCACAGCTTACCACAAACCTGAGGCCTGCTCTTTTGAAGCTCCTAAGGAGCATCCTTCCTCTATCTGAGACTTTCCGCACAGTTGTTCCCCCTTTTAAGCTAAGGAGCTCTGGGCTCTAGGCTCCTGTTGCACTCCATATTCCTCTAGCTTATCCATAAGAACATATAGATATATAATCTAGGTTTTTTGCTCTGTCCATAACTGGCATGCATGTATCTAGACCATGGTGTACCATTTTTACCAAAAACCACTTAAGTGTAGTGATTGAATGTTACCAGTGTCCCAGATTTATCTTTCAGGGCTCCTGAAATATTTTGATTTTTAATTTAATCAATAAGCAAAAATGGCATTTTTAATTGCAATGTACTTGGTCAAGGCATATGGCTAAACAGAATATCATTTTCTCAGTATTTATTACAAGTCTGATGGAATGAACGTTGAGTGCCATTGAACAGCATTTGGACAGAAAAGTCAAATGAATGTAAATTAGAAACATGTAGAAAATAGTTTTGCAGGGCCAGAAAACTTTTTTGATATTTCATAATGTGTCTTGTCCTTTCAAAGTATTTAATGAAAAACTCAGAGTAAGTTTCTGAGCAGGATCTTAAACCCGGCACTGACTCAGAAGGGAGTGACACCTGCAAGCACCAAGCTGGTGACTGTTCCAGGGGTGGAACTCTCTTTTGCCCTTTCCTTCTCTCTTATGTTGACTAGAACTGTCTCTCTGAAACCCTCTGTGAAATATAAAGGTATGCTGATTTTGTGTGCAGCTGCAGAAAAAGGCAGGTAATGGAAATATTCAGGTAAGGTATGACTCTGTCTAGAATTTTGTTGGTGTTTGTGATCAATTCTGTTTTAGCTTGTTCTAAATTTCTTTTGTGGTGATCATACTTCTTTACACACCTGACAGCAAATCACAATATCCTCAAGAATTGAACTGGCATAGATTCCCGAATTGAACTGGCATAGATTCCCCTCCACACTCAAAAAATTAAAAAAAAAAAAGACTTACATGCTTTAAATGGTGTGTAAAAGGCACCTGAACCTAAAAGGTACCTTACTTTTAAAAAAAATTCCCTAGGCATGTTGTGTTGCACCTTTGTGTATACTCAGAACTAGACAGGATGGAGTACATGGTACCTAGCTCACACCTAACTTTGATCAAGATCCAGAAATGTACTTCTATTCTGTGTAAATACTTTACGGGGCTCCAGCCTGTTGCTCACAAGAATGTGTAACACTCACTGATAGGATCAGGCTTCTGACAAAATAGAGTTGTAGCTACTGTTTGTGTGTTTGGAGTGGGTGCAGTATGCTTCCAGACAGCATTTTCTGGGCACTATGACAGTCATATAGATACAAGATAAGCTTTACTTTATTTTGTTTCAAACCTCAGATTTGAATCATATTTACAACATGATTTCCAGCCATCCCAAACTGATTTTGTTTACTGTTCAACATGGCTAGAGGTATAGCATGGAAAAAAATGAATCTGGGGCAGCTATTATTCATCCTTCCTCCTCTGTCCTTCTGCATTCTTGATTGTGAATGCAGGGAAGCAGCAAGGTGAGAGCTGGGCAGTGTCATGGACAGAAAAGTGCTAGGCAGTGTCATGGACTATTCTGGGAATTGTAGTTCTCTAGACTGACAGTGGAGTTTGCTGCTGGGAGGGACCTATTTTTTGCTGATAAAGCCAAAGGGCAAAAAAAAATAAATGCCGACTTTGACAGTAAAAATGGGAGTCAGTTCTCCCAGCACCAGCAAACTTCACTGCTGCTGTACAAAACTATGATTCCCAGAATGCCTGTGCCAGCAATATGCGTCATAAAGGCAGGCAGCAGTGAAGCAATCAGTAGCCCCTGGGCGCAGATAGAAGTTACATTTGTCACATGATCAGCCCCCTAAAAATGCTTTACAGCTGTGCTGTGACACATGTGCATGGCTGCAGAGTGCTTCAAAAGTAGCTGATCATGTAACAAATTAACCCTCATCAAGTGCGGGATCAGATGAATGCACTCCACTTTGGAGGACCTTAGGGAACTTCTGTTCCCTAGATTCAATTTGTTGCATGATTGGGGCTGGGCTGATGCAGCCCAACCCTACCCATGGTGCTGTCTACAGGAAGGGAGGAGGGAGGGGGAGCGAGCTGTGGGCTGGGGTTTACCTGGCCTGAGCTGGAGGGGGGGCAGGTGGATTGGATCCCCACCACCTCTCAGCTCCCTCCTCCAACCTTCCCACTCTGGCTCAGGCTGGGCAAACCCCAGCCCACAGCTTGCTCCCATTCCTTTCTCCCCACTCCCTTCCTGCAGCGCCATGAATTTAAACGGGCCTGCGCATCTGTCAGTGCCCCCTGGGTGAGATACCCCTTCCTCCCCTCCCTCCTTAGGTAGTGTTTGGGGTATAAGCTTTTGCTCTGTGCTATCCTACATTATGCTACTGAATATGGCAATAGTGTGAAACTTGGCACTTTTGAATGGTTTTCACCTGATCCCAGGCAGCATTGTTTTGCTAACATCTGAAACTCAAAGTGAAACAGGCTGACACTAGTCAGATTCTGTGAACTGAAACTGCAGAATCTGGAACTACTTTAATTTATTCTCCCACCTATAAGCATATCTCACACCTATTAACATGTATACATTTTGGTCCTGAAACATTTTAGAGAAAAATTCTCCATAATATGGCTAAGGAAATGGAAAGAAAGATATAAATCAGGCCTGGAACCATTGCTCATTCATGCTACTGCTGTTTCATAAATCACTGAGATAAACAGAACGTTCAAGCATGGCTTGTATGTTGTGCTTTGCTGTGCTGGCCATAGGTATCTTACTAAATGGCATTCAAGGGGTTAAAGTCATGCAAACAGACAAGGACAACAAAGAAATAAACCCAGAGAATAAACCAACCAAAGCAAGCAAATTGAAAGCTAAAGCAAAAAAAAAATAATATCTAATTTATCTAATTTTCTGAGGCATTTGAAACCCTCCTAAACCCGTCCACACCCTTCCAAGCACAACATGATATGTTAAGGTGGAGTTTATATTTTGGTAGTAGTCTGTTTCCATTTTTTTTTTCTTTCAAACTAGATGCCAAGGATCTGGTAAGCTTACTTGCATATATTGAATGCAGGCATATGTGTGTGTGTCTACAAGGCACGTGTGTGTAAGCAACTGGTTGTATGCATGCGCACATCAGAACCTAGGCACAAGAGGATCCACATTTTACTTTTTTTTGTACATACTGCATTAGTTTGCATTTGAAACTTCAGTTTTAATTGCCATCTAAGTTAGAGGGTGGGCAGGAGGTTTTGCTGTCAGAATTCGGCCAAACCTCCAGATTTTAGTCCTGGAAGGGGCATGTGGAATCTTGACTCTGAAAGGCCTCCTTGCACTGGGAAATGAAAGGTGGAGTTAATTTCTTCAGTGATTATTTGCAGCTGTTTTCTGTCTATGGCGTTTTCTGTTTTATGGCATCTATGTGTCTATGCATGTAATTATACAGAGAGACAACAGGCAGATATGGCTTTAAAGCTTTGGTGCCTCTTAAGCAGAATGTAACATATCTTGCAGACCTTGCAATAAACTTTATTTGAGGGAGCCATACAGGTCAGAGGACAACAGCTTTCCACATCTAGAGAACTTTATCCTCTCCTCCCCCTACTTTCCCTTTCTCCCTGTACCTTCTGGCTCTGGAAGTGCACAGGAGTAGTACCTGACACTTGATGCTGCTGAGGGGAGATTTTTTGTTGCAGATGTCAATGTCAAGCAGGCAAAAACTGTTCCTGATCTTGGTGCCAAAAAATGGTACTGTCACTCTACAGAACTATGTCTCCCAGAATGCCCTATACCCATGGACACTCACTCCTGTACCACTAACACTAGTTGCTGCTGGGCCTAGAGCCAGAAAGTGTAGAAGAAGGCAGACCTGGAAGTGGAAGGATGAGAAGGGCAGGATTACCAACTGTCAGTAAACGTACTGACTGTCGGTAACAAAAACAGGCTAAAAACAGCTGTCAATAAAGTTGGTAAATAAATAAAGTTGCCACTAATAAAACACTAAGCAGCTGCAGCTTGACTGAAGCTCTGACAGACAAAGCATAACAGTGCCACCTAGTATCTGAACAGGAGCACAGGACCCTGCAGGGAAGTGTTGTCTTAGCCATATGTTGCTGCTGCTATGTCCCAGGCTGTCTGTAATACTGCTCCGTCAGAGGTAGGCTTCTTTGTGTCTCATGCTGGCACAGGGAGAATGAGGCCGGCGGGGTAAGTTGAGGGAGCAGCATGTTGTAGGGTGTCAGGTGGAAGTGAGTAGGGGCTCCTGACCAGAAAGGGAAAATATAGTGTATAACCATTGCTCCAATCAAGGAAGGTTGCAAACCCAAGAGGTTTGTTTGTTTGTTTGTTTGTTTTTTGCTGCAAACTTTTTACTGACAACCAAAGGGGTTTTTCCTTTTTTTTTTTTTACTATGATTGATGTTAAATCCCTAAATTTAACTCACTCCTTGTAGCTGGGGCCTGACGACAGGGCAGGGCCTGGCAGAAGAGTTACAGTTTCATTATGTAAATATATTTCAGAAAAAAACATGTGTCATTAAAAAAATGTTTGTCTGTAAAAAACTTTCAGATTGTCAGTAAAAAAAATCTTGGCTTGGCAACTCTGGGCAAAGGCCCCCCCACTCAATTCTGACAACCCTTTCTTAGGGCCTTGTTAGACCTTATGTTGTAAGTCAAATAAATTGTAATTGGCTTAGCGTTGTTTGGCTTAGTGGAACAGTCATACAGTAGGACGACAAACCTGCTCTGACTGTCCTTTACCTGCACAGCTATGACTTGCCACTAGAGGTTTGGCGAGCAGGGGCACAACTAGAAGCAGAACTGGCTTGCTGCTCCTGCTAGAGCAAGTGAGCTCCAGGGTTGTGGCAAGCACAGGGTGTGGGGGAGGAAATTCCCTCACTTCTTTCCACCCATGCATGGAACCAGGGACATACTGGTCAACTGGATCACAGCCTGGGTCTTACAGGTAGCAGCAAGCTGCAGGGAGCTGGGGATGCTCTGCCCAACCATAGGCAGCCCAGGTCTCCTGGGCAGCAGCAAGCAGCAGGTGGGAGGTGGGGGAATTACCCCTGTGCTTGCTGTGCTGTGGCTGGGCAAGGTATCACTTGGGCAAAGATGGGGCAGGATGGGGTGAGTGGCATAGCTCTGTAACTTGTTTGCTCTGCAGGGCAGGAGCCATGGGACAGAAGTGCAGTGCCCAGCTCCACTGTGCCCAGGCATTCCCTCACACGTATAGGGATACCGTGTCTGGCTGAAGCAGAGCCTGGGCCTCCTGGAGTGCAGCAAGCTGAGGGCCGGGGGAGCAAATTCCATCCTCCCTTCCCCTCACACATGCAGGGAGCCAGGGACACTTGTGTGGGAACAATGGGGCAGGATTGGCTCATGCAGTGTGAATGAGTGAACTCCAGAGCTTGACCCTAGCTCGTAGTCCTGGCCCAGTGGCTACACAGTAATGGAATAGGAACAAAATTAGGTGGATTGGAGGTAATCCTGCCCTGGAGTGTCATAATTTTAAGATAAACAACAAGTGCTTTAAGCCACTTAAAATATGCCAATATGGACCCAATCCAGGGGCTAGGAGCTCCATAACTGCCTAAAATTAGTCTGTAACAAGGCCCTTAGGCAGCACTAGAACATTAGAGACAGGAAAGTAAGTTCAAAACCGTTTTGTCTCTCAAGGACGGTAATTAACAAAATGTTTTTGCTTTTTGTTTAATTTCAGCAAACTGTCCACTAAGGATGATGCATCACAGCCAGCCACTCTTCTAAAAAATATCTGCAAATATCTTTTGTCTTCGGAGGTAGGAAGAGAAAGGGTAGATGGCTTACTTTCCTCTTGTCTTTCATTCTGAGACCAGCTGTTTCTCCACCCTGTATTGTATATGACTTGGTAACTATCAGGTAACTAGTATGTGTGGGCTTATATTTATGCCACTCTACATGCCCACTCTACACTATAGCCCACTGAAGTCAATGGAAAAACTCCTGCTCATTTCAGAGGCCTTTCCATCAGGCTTAGGACCTTCCCGGTTCAAACGTTGCCTTGCCTGATAGTTTCAGTTGGAGTGTAAAATTGCTCTGGAAGCAGTGTGACAGCATCATATGCCAGCAGTGAATGGGCAAATTGGCCTGTATCAGCACAAAGCAACATGTGGTTACCTCTGCAAGGTAAGCTTCAAGTTTACAGGTGGTCTCAGTGGAAAGTAGGAAGTATTAAAAGCAAAATGGTCCTAGATATAGCTTTAAAAACACATTCAGTCCCAGAATATGAGCCAGATTTTTCATAGAGGCTAGAGCTAGATTGCTGGGATTATTTGGAAATTTGACTATAAATATCAGAAGGGGAGCTAAGAACTCCTGAAAATATGTCCTGGAGTGCAGGAATTTGTAAAGGAAAAGTCATGTGCAAGGAAACCAGGAAAGAAAAATGACACATTTGCTCCATCTTGTGGCAAAAGCTATAGCTGCACAAGTACCTAATTGTGGAAAAGTATAAGGAATGCTGATGTTTTCTGACATTGTTCGACATGGAGATTAACATTCAAAGTTTAGCCAGTCTGTACTGACAAACCAGGCACCAGTTGCCTTTCATTGGTGTTACTTCTTTCAGCTAAAGATCCCAAGGTGTAAGTTTGAATAAAATTTGCTCTTAGTTTGCACTCTTTCCTCCATATGTGTCTGAGAATACAGGGTTGCTAGTGAAAGGCATGGCAAGGATGAGGGTAGAGTGCTATGGAAAAGCATCCACTGTTTCCTCGCTGTTGGAAGGCATGGTTTCCCTAAAACCCCAGCACAGCCTGAACTCCTTGAACAGAATTGGGTGGAATTATGGCTTTTGCTTAAGTTGTGGAGCATATGGTTTTTCCAGCACTCTGAAACAAGCAAGTTTTGTTTTGAGATTTTGACTTTGTTTCAATCTGCAATTTAGTACAATACTTGTAAGACTGGGGTTATTTTCTCAGACATGTCAAATTGAAAAACTTTGAACAAAGTGCTGTGAAATGCCGTGAAGTCAAACTATTGATCTTCAGATAGGCTTCTGGTTTCCATTCCTGATTATACTGCATACTTCCATTATGACCTAGGGCAAGTCATTTATCTTTCACTGGGTGGAACCTCCTAAAAAATAGATGATGATATGATGCCCTGATAATCCTGCAGGTTGGTCTATGCTGGTTAATCCCTGCTTTATAGTAAACAAACATTTGAATGCTTAAGTGGTAGTGGTGCAAATCGATGCATTTTCTTGGAAATCATATGAAACTCACCTCAATTTATGAAAATGAGCATTTTAATTCTGCAGCATTATGGCATGATGAGTAAAATGAGAAATGCTGCGGTTTTGCAGCATGACAGTCTTTAGCGTGACAAGGCTTTTGACCTTACCCCAGAGGCCCAGTCACCTAACTCACACTATTAGAAAAGAAAAACCACCACCAATTCCATAATTTTTATAAGGATTTGAAGGAGAAGTCTTTCAAGTACTTGAATTTCTAAGCCATTTTGGAACGGTTGCCTAAGCCATTTTGGAATCAGATAAAACCAGCCAGTGTGGCACAAATATGGCCTAGCTAGACCAGGACTGTAATTCTGACTTCTTGGATGATCACCTGAAATGAAAAAGGATACAGCTCTGGGGCTGACTCATAAATGTGATCAAGTTAAAAATGAAGACCTGTATTTATGACAGATCAAAAGTGTTTTTTTCAGAACAGTTTATCAATGCAAAGTTGGGTTCTAAGTGAACATTTCTTTTGTTGTCTTTCTGCAGAAATTACATTTTTCTCAAGAAACTGGTTGGTAAGGCTCAACTCACTTCAGTCAAAAAGCATCAGATTTTCATTCAGAAATGCTTCTACTCTCCTGCATAACAGCTGTAGTTCAGGAACTCATGTCCCCACTCCCTTCCTCAAGCCAGATTTCCTGGGTGTTCTACATCTCCCATGATGCACAGCTACCAATCTCCAAGAAGAAAAAACATTGCAGTGTATCATGGGAGATGTAGAAGAGTTCACCCTGTAAAGAAACAGAGCAGGAGGCACCATGTTAATGTTTTTATACTGAACTGTTTTGACTTTTCATTGGAGTTTTTCCGTATCCAACTTGACAACATAAATATTTTTTTCCAGAGGACAGGAAATCTTTCCCATTATTTCTACATACTACAAAACCTGAAGTGAGAGAAGTGTAATTGAAATGAGGATGGAGGTTCACAGTACAATCCTCCCTTTTCCCTGCCATAATGCAAAATATTATGGGCCAAGGATTTATCAGGAAATTATCACCGAAAATCTCTTTACCTGATGGAAAAGTCTTAAAAGAAAATGATAACCTTGATGAAAACATAATATCTCATGAAATCCTGTTCGATAGGTTCAAAACACTCAAGGAACAGGGTTGTGCTCTCTGAAAGAGCATCATTCTCTTATGTTTTTTTGGAGTGATTTCTTTAGATTCCTATTCTATTAAATTCTGTAGGACTTTACCATAAGGGTTGCTAAGTCCCATAAAGGTAACATTGTACACCATTACTGACACTATGCATGTGCCTGATGTCTGCTCCAGCCCATGCTAATTAGTGCACATTGGAGCAGATTCAATTCATCATTAAAAATTAAGCTTGACTGAGCTTTAGTTATAGCTCCCTCTGCCATTTTGAAGCACAGGATGCTGAATACACATGACGCTGCGGGCACTTTAATTAGAGGAGCTCTAATTAAAGCACCTCCCTGCTCCA
The DNA here is from genome assembly GCF_001723915.1 of Gavialis gangeticus. Lineage (NCBI taxonomy): Eukaryota > Metazoa > Chordata > Crocodylia > Gavialidae > Gavialis > Gavialis gangeticus. The sequence goes on from NW_017729031.1 coordinate 96,146,382, forward strand.
CCCCAGAGCACATGTAAAAATTCTCATAAACTTCAAGCTGTTGTTACCAGCTGAACACCTGGCCTCCAGTAGTGAAATGTCTCATGAATGCTAGAGATAACTTGATTGTAAGTCATAGTAACCTAATAATAATAAAAGCACTAGAATAATAAGGTAATAGTAACTTAAGTAGAGGAATAGCAATAATTACTTTCAATTTATATTATATAATTCAGTAGTTCAATTGGAATGACTTGGCTGGGGTCTGAGACAACCTAACACTGGAGCTGCAACTGCAGCCACTCCTTTCCAATGCACACTAATGCTGCAGGAACTAGTCTTAAACCTCTGACCTTTAGGAAACAAGGACCAGCCCAGCCCTCCACCAGACAACAGCTTATGAAGCAAGACAGAGTTACAGAAAAAGGGACCCCTCTGTAGAAATGCCTTCCCTCCCCAGCACTTAATTGGCCTTGGCCTCCCAACCTCTGATTGGGTCCTTCTACCTATATAAGGCTTCATGTTTCCTGGGGAAGCTGTCACGATAATAAGGCTTTCTGTGTCTTTTGTGTGTTCCATTGGCATCTCCCTGCATTTGCACCCTAAGTCCAGATCTGACTGCCCATTGCTGACCTTGCTTAGATTTCAACCTTGACTCTGCCTGGTGTATCAGATTGTTGAAACTCACTTCTCACAGGTATCTGACCTTGTATGTTCCGTGACTTTGCTCTGTCTAGCATTTTGGCCTTGGCTTTGACCCTCTGGTGTTGACCACAGCTACTCGTTGGATGTCAGCTACCAGCTTGTGCAAACCACCAGCCAGACTGTCTACACCGGGGTGGGTAAAATGGTGGATCAAGCCTGTGGTTGGACTCCATTTCCCAGCAGCCTCTGCCTGAATGGCTGGGGCCAGTTTCCATGGATACCCCAGCAGTAGCTGCACAGTGATAGCATGGACCTAGGGTTTCCATTGAGACCAGCCCCAGCAGTGCTGATAGGGCAGGCAGGAGGATGTAGAGCTGCTCCATAGCCAGGCTGGGATCCTGTGGTGGTGACAGCAAGGTCTGGAGCTGGGGTAGAACCATGATCTGCTGCCTGCATGCCCTTGCCTGAAGCATGTAGGCTGCAGATTGTGCCTCTGCCCCAGCTCTGGACTATGCTGTCACTGCCACAACATCCCAACCTGGCTGCAGAGCAGGTGCATTCCCTGCCAATGGGGTGGCACTGGGGGGAAGCTTGGGGAGGCTATAGTTACCCCAAAATTCCCCATACCTCTCCATAACCACCCCTCCCAGGACTGCTGCCATGCACTATCACAGTGCATTGGCTGCTAGGGTCTCCATGGAAACTGGCCCCAGCCATGTGGGCAGGGGCTGCTGGGAAATGTAGTCCACTGCCAGCCGGATCCAGCCTGTGGGCTGGATTGTGCCTTTGCCCACCCCAGTCTACATCTTGCTATGTGATGAGCACGGGCAAAGCTCCCCACCATCTGGCTGCGGCACAACATTGCCAAACCTTTCCATTGCTGAATGCTGCTGAAGCCCCCTGGTTGCCAACCCCTAGTGTAATGGATTACATAGAGAACATTGTCTCAAGTAACGTATGGCCTAACGTAGGGCTTCTTGTAATTTGGATGACTTGCAGCTAGGTCTAAAAATCAGGACTTCTCACAGCTGCTGCCAAAGCCATGGTGGAAATGGGGCCAACACTCAGGGGGTTAATGCCACTTCTGATCAGCCTGCTGCAGTGTTTTCAGTTTTCCATCTCCATGGGGGTGCAGATTGGTAGCTGTGGGGTCAGCTGTGGCATTAACCCCTGCAAACTTGCTGTGCTGACACAGAGGTTCTGGCAGCAGCTGTAAGAAGCCCCATGGTCTGGATCCAGTGGTGGGTCACTTGGTCTGCGAGAAGCCCCACAGATTGGATCTAGTCTGCGAACTCAAATGAGTTTGACACTCCTGGTATGGAAGAAGTGCAGTAAATCAAAGGTTTATCACATCACATCTTTTTTCATAGTCTCAGACACAACCCAATGGCTGATGAATCCAGAAACTATGATTCATAATGAAAACGGCTTTTGTACTTAAAAAGAATCCGATTCTCTCTGTCTTCACTGTACCTACACTTAAGAGTAAAACCTTTTCAATGAAATTGGAAAGAACAGTTGGATTGTTCTTAGTCATGTTCAGTGCTATGAGAGTAAGTGGTAAAAGATGGGGCGGTAAGTGTGATATATACATATTTTTTTGTCTGTGTGGTGCATAGTTTAACCTGATTGTCTTCACTCACAGAAGCTGAAGGGCTAAACCACAACCTCTCCCTACAGCACTGTGTTCTGTGAAAGGCTTGTATGTTCCAGTGGAAATCTACTATTATATGCTCTTTCCAGTACAGGAGCAGCAGGAAGAAGTGAATGAAAGCAGAGCAACCAAAAATATTCCCAAGCCTTGGGGCCAATGTAAGCCTTCTGATCTAATAAACACAGAGTGACTTGAATTATGTAAGCTGTGAAAATATTGGTGTCATAGAAATACCAGAACTATAGAAAGGGTTGGAAGGGACTCCCATACATCATCTGGTCCAACCCCCTGCCTGAGGGCAGGATTAATTTTTCCAAACCATCCTATACAAATCCATTGTCCAACCTATTAGCAACACTCTACGTGCAGCCATGGCACAACCACAAGACATAAAACTCTAACCTGCCACAGGGAAAGCAGTAGGTCTATGGTGGCCAAATCCTGCTACTGCTAATGTAGCTTAAAATACACTCAAGGAACAGGGTTATGCTCTCTGCTACGTAAGAAGGCAAAACCTCCCACAGTCTGTACTAGTCTGACCATGGAGTAAAATTCCTTCCTGACCCAGATATAGTAATTGGTCTGACCTTGAATGGAAGAGCAAGACGCTCTAACCAGCAGCCTCCAGGTTTAAGTCTCAGCAGCACACCCCAGTCCAAATCCCCACCTTTTGCTGCAGCTAACACAATACACCTGTGGACAGCAACCCTCCCCACCCCAACACAAGAAGCAACAGAAGGGAGAAAAAAATCCTTTTCAGCCCCATGTGGCAGCCAGAAGCATGGGAACTACCAATAATGGAACATAGGCATAGCTACTCCTACAGCATCCCTGACCAGCCTCTTAAGTATCTCCGATGCTAGAGGTTCCACAGCTTCCACAACTTTCCACTGCCTCAGTATTTTAACAGGGAAGTTTTTCCTAATATCCAATCTAAACCTAGTTAGTTGCAACTTCAAGTCATTGGTCCATGTCCTGCTCTCTGCTGCAACAGAGAAAAGTGGTTTCCCCCTCTATATGGCAGACCTTCCTTTAAATATTTGAAGAATGCTAATACATCCCCCCCTTAAGTGCCTTTTCTGCAAGCTGAACACGCCTGTTTCATTCAACCTCGCCTTGTGTGATGTGCCTTCCAAACCCTTTATCATTTTTGTCACCCACCTCTGGACCCTCTCTAACTTCTCCAAGTCCTCTTTAAAATGTGGAGCCTAAAACTGTTCCACAATAATTTAGACGAGGCCTGACCAGTGCTAAATAAAGAGGCACTACCACCTCCTCTTGCACAAAGTGCATCTTGTGATGAATCCCAAAACCACATTCATCTTTTGTACAGTTGCATCATGATATTGGCGATGTGTAGGAGGTGCACGTGGGTGCACCCCCTGAGATTGGCTGTGCACCCCCCAGAAGCACCAGCCGCAAAACCAGAAGCGCACTTCCGATTTTGCCTCTGGCTTGGCAATCGACCACTGGGCCCCTCCCCCCGGTTGGTGATTGGCTGCTGAGGGTCCTCTGGTCAGCGATCAGCCGCTGGGGGGACCCCCAACCCCATCAGTGATCTGGTGCCCCCCAGATTCGGGAGGCACCAATTGCCCATGAATCATGCTGCAGACACATATTGCATCTGTGATATACCAAGAACCCCAGATCCTTCTCCATAGTACTGCCATCCAGTTAGGTGTCACCCATTATGTATTTGTGCTTTTGTGGGTTTATTTTTTCTTCCTGAGATGTAGCACTGTGCATTTGCACTGTTACAGAACAGTACAGAATTATTTTAATTTAAAGTCTTAAAGTATTTTTCAGGTCACATATAATTACACTATTTTAAAGAAAAAATAAAGAAAAACTATTTTTCTGTGTGCTGTGAGTTTATCAGTTTTTTTCTTTTAAGAAAACTAGGCAGTTTTCCAGATATTTCTTATACACAAATAATAATACCAACTAATACACAAAATCATGTTGAATTTGGAAATGCTACATCTCACATGAGGCAGTACCCACTAAGAAAGTGGTTGCTTGTAGTACCTGGCACCTATTTTAGATATTTTTTCTAATGGATGTTAATTTTATTATAATTTCAGGAGAAGCTAGTAAAGAACTCTAAATTTAGGGTGCATAAGATTTCTTTTCCTTATAAAGATTCTGGCATTTTTTTCTTTGAGAAACTTGCAAGCCTCCATTATTTGCAACAAACTTTTGATGTCTGGCAAGAGAAGTCCCTCAGGCCACTGAAGTACCTCGCTTTTGTCCTGTGAAGTTCCACTCAGCTTTTGCTGAGATACAAACTGCTACAAATTGGCTTTTCCCTTTTTGCACTTGTTTTCATCAGAAAAGTTTTGACAGCCTGGCTCCCTGTTTGAATGCTTTATGTTACAGTCTTTCCTTATATGTTCACAGACTCTGCTTGCCTCAGGAACTCAGGTTTAGGGGTCCAATGCATAAGATGGATGAACAAAGGAGGAAGAATTAAGGCTGCAAGGATTAAGTCTGGCATTTCCCATCTTTTAAGTATTTAACTTGGTATCCTAAATAATATTTGTTTAATGTGATTTTTAATGTAATCATTATTTACATTCTCTTATGTGTTAGCTCTCAACAGGCCTAAGTAGCCTTCTGAGGCACGTCCAGACGAGTGTGTACATGCAGTCTGTGGGATGTAAAAGTGGGGTGGCGCATGTGCACTGCCTGAAACCGGAGCCTGGTTGGCCAGAGCCATGCTCTGCCTGCTGGCCAGCCTCTGCACACCTGATTGCCGCCGCTGGAGCCCTGGGAGCCCCCCAGGACAAGCTGCTAGGGCCAGCCTCTCATACCTCACCCAGGACATTTTTCCCCATGCTGACAACATGACCAGGAGCATGCGCCAGGGCAAAAAACAGCAGCATGAATTTCTGCCCCTGCTTTTTTCCCCACGGCAACCACACACCCCTGTTTGTGGAAATGTGGCCCTTGGGTTCAAAGTATGTTAATGTAAGTACCTTGTGCAGAAAAACTTACACACTCAGGCCCTCATGCTGTCATTAGTGGCAGGCTGCTCCAAATGAAAACACCAACACGGGTAATGGGTGTCCTCCTCCCCTACATGGCTTTAAAAAAGCCATCCTATAACTTTTAGTTTCCTTGAGTGGCCTTTGGTTGAAGGAGTTCAAAGGGTGAGGTAGCAAATCCTGTTTTTGAATTTTCAACTTTCTCACCTGCTCAGCTGTGGGTTGGATGCCACTAGTCTGCTCTGATGGTGACTGGGTTTCAGAAAAAATGTTTTTACTTATTCATTCCTGATATTTGTCATGTAGAACTACTTCCTTTTCTTCCCCCTCTTGTAATGAAGCAAAGTAATACAAAAGTTTAATAAAAAATGCTTATCAGTGTTAGGCCTTGTGTGCACTAGGATCTTAGCCATTGGTGCAAATTTCCATTGAGGATACAATTTACACCTCTATGTCCTGTTTGAAGAATTGAACCTTATCCCAGTCTGAAGCCAGGGTGACCGGCACTGGCATAAATCAGGTCTACACTAGGGTGGGGTTATCATTGGTGTCTAAACCCAGTGTAAACCGGGCTTTCGGGCACCTTTCTAGAGATCTTCAGGCTGAACAGAAAGACAATGGCTTTATTAGTTGATGGATTTCCAAGTTTTGAACCACATTCAGACCTCTGTTATATGAGTAACTTCAGAAGAACAACAGTCCCTTTTGTGCTCTTTGCTTCCTGTTATTTGTCTGCTTCACTGATATGCAATAAATGGGGCATCTACTAATGTAATGGGCTCACAGAAAAACAACAAGGCACAAAATTATCTTCCTCCTTTCCCAGACAAATTCCTCATTGCAAATTAAATGAAAATTGTATTTATCTATTAAGAACTGGTAAAATAGTAATTCTTATATAAGAATTGTAATGTTAGTAATTAGTGCATAGCTTGTAGAGGATACATTTCCAGATTCTTGTGTTTTTCCTCCTGTTAAATGTCAAAAAGTCTGATATTCTGACTTATGCTGAATAGTGCTTTACTTTACAATGGCCCAGGAAAATTGGTGAGAATATTTGGAGAATAAAGTTGCATTCAGAATGGATCAAAGGTCCACTAGAACCTAATGATGATCAAGCTGGTATGGTTAAAGCACACTAGTGTTTTACAGCAGATGCCATGCAAAGGAGTAATAAAATTAGCTACTCTCACCCTCACTGACTTGGTATCCTTTTACAGCTAGGTTAGCTGAGAACAGTATTTAGTCTGAGTCTGGACTGAGGCTTAAATTCACACTTCTGAGGCTATAGCAAGAAGGCTTAATCTTTATGGTGTTGTACCCCCATTCAGCATGAATACTGGAAGCTAAGTTGTACCCTGGAGTAC
>NW_017729031.1:96158013-96160734 GCF_001723915.1 Gavialis gangeticus
TAGGTTAGCTGAGAACAGTATTTAGTCTGAGTCTGGACTGAGGCTTAAATTCACACTTCTGAGGCTATAGCAAGAAGGCTTAATCTTTATGGTGTTGTACCCCCATTCAGCATGAATACTGGAAGCTAAGTTGTACCCTGGAGTACTGCACAATATTTGCAAACATCAAGTATTGTCAAGCTCTCAAAGCACAAAAGCAAACTTACAGTCAGGATATCACAACTTCTTCACTGAACTCCTCTTAGGAGTGGATCCTTTGAATCTATGCACAGGCTGACCTTCCAAATGAACTGAAGATTTTCCTGAAGACTGCAGGATTGGGCCCTACATGACACCAGCATAGGAAAACTGCCAAAGCTCAGCAGAGCTGCTGGAGTCCTAGACATGATGTCATCTAGTAAGAAGCTCTAAACCAGAAAGTGAACTTTGATATACTTTCTTCAGTGGTACCTGAAATTAAATGTAGACTCTACCCAAGGTAATAAATCAAGAATAATTGAACCAGTACATTTTTAAAACTGAACTCTCTTTTTATATTCAGTTAATTGTAGAAATTAAAACCAAGTCAGATAGAAACTGAAAAATGGGAATTACTGTGTAATTTGCCTGGTAAGCAGCAAATACTGTGCTTGATTAGGGTCTCCAACCTGGTAAATTCATAGAAAACTCCCATTTACTTTAGTTCCCTTTGGATCAGGCTTGCTTTAGGGATTTTTGTGGGCTCTAGGCTTCCTACCACAAACCTAGGAGCCTGTACTGTCGGCCCTCTGACAAGAGGCAGCAGCCATGTGAGGGGTGAGATGCGAGGCCCTCAGCTTTGTGGGCATAGGCCAGCACCCCCACAGAAACCCAGCAGGGGTAGCTGATCTGGGCCTGTGTGGCACTGGGGCTTGGATTCAACCTCCTGCTCCAGTTGCTGCTGCTTCTCAGTGTCCCTGGTGTGGCAGGAATGGCCTCTGTGAAGCAGCAGCAACTGAGGAAGGGAGTTGAATCAAAGCCGCAAAGCTGCATGGGCCCAGACCAGCTACAGCTGCTGGGGTCCTGCAGGAATGCTGATCCATGCCCTCAAGACGGGGGGGCCTCACATCTATAGCCCAGGTAATTTGGGTATATACTCCCCTTCTCCAACTGAAGAGGATTGTTAGCTGGCAGGTGTGCTGTGGGTGGGAACTGCAGACCGCCCAGTTTCCCTCCGTCCCTATAGAACCAGGCCAGGACAGGCAGGGGACTTAACTATATACACATTTATTCACATTAACTTATCACAAGGGAAAGGAACATGGATATAAACATAGGCACAATATGGGAATATTTGGAGAATAAACACACGAAATCTAAACAGCACCTTATACCAGTGCTCCAGATACAGGTAAGTTACAGGTAAGTATCTGATCTGAAACAGATAAACCCCAAAATAAACATAGATAGCTAACAGATAAACTATAGATAAGTATGGGTGAACAATAAATAAGCCACAAATAAATAACAGATGAAATAATAGTAACAGGGGGTCCCAGCAGAGCCCTAGGACACTACTCATTTACAACCATGAGAGTTCACAAAATATAAGGCATGACATCACACCAGTTATGGTGCAAGAACCCCAAAGATAAACTTAATCCCAAGGGGAAACCCCAATGCCCTTGGGCTTTTCCCAAGCCCTACAAAGAAGCAGGTAACTTTAGGGGGGCCTTTCCAGTGGGAACTCCCCTTTCAGGAGCCCTTCGCTAACCAGGGGGAACTCCCCCTCCCCTGTGGGAATCCTTTTCCCTACAACTCATGGCTCCTAGGCCTCGAGGGTGGCCCTTGTCCTCTGCGCCAGGCTGCTCTCTTGCCTGTGGTGGGCGTCAGTGGGGGGTCGCTGTCCCCTGGAACAGAGCTCCTCTATGCACGGCTTCTGGGGCCTCTGGCTCAGCCCTGTCTGCTGGCTCAGTAGCCCGATCACCGTCTGGCTCCCTGGACTCAACCTTTTTCTATGGGTCGGAGGCCTGGGCTGCCTCATGTAGCACTAGGTTCAGTCCACGCCTGGACCCTCTGTACAGCACCTCCTGCACTGAGCTCCCAACCTTGTTCTGGGGGTTGAGGACCTGAGCCGCCCAAGTGCTCCAAAGGTCCTGCTCTGTGCACCAGCCTGTGCACCGTGTCTCTGGCCACACACCAGAGGTTGCAGACTTGAGCTGCCTCACGCAGCTCCTAGGGTCTAGACACCATGTGCTGTGCTGCACACTGAGAGCCTAGCTGCTGGAGCCATCTGCCATTCCCCTCTGATGGAAGTGTTCAGGAGAACACTTCTGGGCTACTGCTTCACCCTGCTGAGCAACTCTCCTCAGCTCTTCTAAGCCCCTCTCTTCTCTGTCCTGGATGTGTTTTCCTCATGCTGGGCATGCGGCTCCTTTTATACTCTCCAGGGCTCTGCCCCTGAAGTCTTCCAGACCTGAGTGTTGCAATCTGCAATCAGGTGTGGCGGGGGGGGGGAGAACTCCTCTCCCCCTCCCCTCAGGAAAGGGGGATGACTGAACTCTTGCTGCCTCCTGATTGGTGGGCGGGGCTTTGAAAGACAAGCCTGCTACACATCCAAGCCCCCACCTGGACTGTTGCCTCTTCACAGCGGGCAGACAGTCTAGGCTCACTCTCAAAGCAGAAAAGATGCAAGGCCAGCACTCCCCACCCCACCCAGGACCCCATCAGCAGTAGCCAGTTTGTGCCTGGGGGGGGGGGGGG
>NW_017729031.1:96160912-96162767 GCF_001723915.1 Gavialis gangeticus
GGGGGGGGGGGGCTCATGGGTGATGGGGAATTGGAAGGGTACATGGCCTGGACCTCTATCCTCAGCAGAAAACTGTCCCCAGTGCCCCCTGGCACTGGTGGGGAGAGTGGGCACATAACCCAAATGCCCACCCCCCCAATCCACCAACTGAAGGAATGAATGCTGACTGGCTTCAAGCCATCTGTTTCCAGGTGGGCAGGGGAGCACACACATTGTCCTCCTTTATCCCTTATTGCACAGGGAGGAGATGCTCTGCTTCCTCCCTATGGCAGACCAGGGGCATGGCACTTAACCCTCATAGGAAACTGTATAGAAATTCTCTAAGGTGCTTTACCTGATTTGATGAGGGTTAATTTTTTGCACATTCAGCCATTTTAAAAGTGCTCTGCAGCCATGCACATGTGTTATGTCATGGCTGTGGAGTGCTTTCAGGGGCCACATGACACAAAACATAAATTGTGTCTGTGCACTATGAGTCTCCTGGGTTCCCAGGCTCCTGAGCTAGCTGTCTCCTACAGCTGCTTGGCTCTTAGGGAGCAGGCTTCTCAGGTTTCATTAATAAGGCAGCCCCAGAAACCAGTTGTCTCAGGCATCTGAAATATTTGAGGTCCCCAGCCTTGGGGTAGTTCACTTGGCAAGGCCATCAGAAAGCCACAGACCTTGCAAGCTCCAGAATCTCACATGGCAGGGCTAGGCTGGAACTATGAACCCTGATGGGTTAGTAGGAAGGCAGGCAGGCAGGGTAACTATGTTTCCCATTAAAAGTAGAGAGAGATAATTACCCATGTTAGTCTGAAATCAGGAAGAAGGCAAGGTAGATTTTCACCTTATAGACTAAATCACAGATTATATAGTATACATTTTAATAAGCCTAAACTCACTTCATCAGATGATGTGAAAGTACATGTACAAACCAGTTTATAAAAAAGAGAGAATAATTTTAATACAAAAGACAGGAAAAGAAGGGGGAGAGGGCACAGATGGTGCTAGGGAAGAGGCAAATGAGCAATAAACCCTTAGGGTTCATCCCCATGAAAAGGAACATGCATTTCCCTGGGGACAAGTAGAAGCAGCACACCTTTTGCCACTGCTACTTGTCCCCAGGGAAAGCCTGTGCTACGCATGCTCTGGTATGCGGCAGGTTACCTTGGGTGGGGTAGAGGAGGCTGGGACCAGCGCAGTTGCTGGCCCCTGAAGTCCTGCAGCAGGGAGTGTGGCTGGCAGCCAGAGATTGGCTTTGGCCAGCTAGGCTTTGGTTTTGACTGATGCACACTGGTGCCATGTGCACCACCCCACTTTTTTTTTCCAGCATGAAATGTTTTGACCCCAGGATCTCCCAGGGTCAACCCTGCCCCAAACTCTCCCCCACCCCAGCATTGGAAAGTAGTAATGCAGGGATTGCCTGTATGTGCAGCATGTAGCATCGCAGACAGGTCTGAGGCACCACATATCACATGTCCAAGCTCATCTGGATGTGCCCTATGGGCACATCCAGACGGACATGCATGTGCATTTCCCTGGGGACAAATAGCAGTGTCACATAGTTGTGAAATGATGTAAATTAGCACTGTGGTGAACACCTGCATGTGTGGTGTTTGCAGTTTGTGGCACTGAAGAGGGGCCTGTGGGACCACAAACTGTGCATGTGCACTCATCTGGACACACCCACAGAGACAAAGGGGCACAAAATCTAATCTAGGTAATGGGATAAGAATCTATAGTCCCTGTTTAGACCATACTTAACACAGCCTAGTCTATGGATGAGGTCTTGTTCTGCAGGTTCCCGTCTGAGTGAGGTTAAAGTGTTCTGCTACAGGCTTGTGTGTCTTTATGAAACTGATGTCAGTTTGGTGTT
>NW_017729031.1:96162799-96177385 GCF_001723915.1 Gavialis gangeticus
CTTGTTCTGCAGGTTCCAGTCTGAGTAAGGTTAAAGTGTTCTGCTACAGGCTTGTGTGTCTTTATGAAACTGATGTCAGTTTGGTGTTCATTTATTCTTACATGTAGGAATTGCTCTGTCTGTCCAGTGTAGGCAGCAGAAGGGCACTGTGAGCAGGTTATGGTGGATATGACATTGGTAGATATGCAGATGAATAAATTTTGGACCACATTATTTGGTCCAGGGACGATGTGGTTTGTATTGATGAGGGGCAGAGCTGGCCATCTGGGTCAGTTGCCAGGCCTGGTAGCTCATCAGAATGGGGTTTAGGTAGCCTGTTGCTTGAGAGCACCTGTTTGGTGTTGGAGGTTGGAGGGGGCTGTCTGTACACTGTGACAGGTTTGTCCCCTCTGGCTACCATGAGATGGTAATCCTTTTCCATGGGGGGTTGGAGGTCATTATAATGTGTTCAAGATGGATGCTGCAGGTGGCAACCAGAAGGATCCTGTTAGTCTTGTCCCATGGCTGGTATTGTAGCAGGTCAGAGCATGGCCTGAGTCTGGTTTTGTTGACTTAAGTGTCTATGGTTTGGGGATTATATTGTAATTGTAGGAAGATCCTTAAGGTACGCATTCCAGTCAGTGGGATCAGAGAAAATGTAGTTGTAATTTAGAGTTTGGCCACAGACAATGGATCAGTGGTTTGCTTGGTGTTATGAAGGTAGCTGTGGAAGTTGGTTGGTTTCTAATACCATGTGGTAGCAGTATGGCCATTGCAAACCTTCACCGTGGTGTGTAGGAAATGAATTTGCTGAATGGGGCATTCCACAGTTAGTTTGGACAAGTGGAAATTACTGAAGTCTTGTTGTAGTAAAATGCCTGTTTTCATGAGCAACCTTCAACTACCTGAAGGGTGGTTCCAAAGAGGATGGAGACAGACTGTTCTCAGTGGTGGCCAATAACAGAACAAGGAACAATGGTCTCAAGTTGCAGCATGGGAAGTTTAAGTAGTAGGAAGAACTTTCTCATGATGACGGTAGTAAAATCCTGAAACATGTTACCCAGAGAGGTGGTGGAATCTCCATCCTTGGAGGTTTTGAAGACTTGGTTAAACAAAGTCTTGGGTAGGATGAAGTAGTCGGGGATGGTCCTGTTTTGAGTAGCAAGTTGGACTAGATGGTCCCTTCTAACCCAAATTTTCTATGATTTTATGAGATCTCTGACAAATATCTAGGATAGAAAATGTTTCAGAATTAATATAACCATTCAAACACGTGGTTGTTTATCTTTTCTGAGCTTTTAAAGGATTTCCCCACTACTTCCTGGAAAAACATTAAAGAAATAAAATTACTCATTAACACTTGCATGTGATATGCCATTCTGTCTTTTTCATGGTGGTTGAAGTTAGTATGGTAAATATAGAATTAAATTAAATCTTTCATTTTGGCTCTGGATTTTCTTTTTTTTTTTCTGGATTTATTTGTCTTGGTATTGACAATAGCTATAAGCAGGGTCTTTCAGAGCCTGATCTGAAGCTGATAAAAGGTTGAGGAAAGACCCACCATTCTGTACTTTAGGTTAATGTCATGTACTCATAGGCAACTGGTAAATGACAATTCGTTGTTACATGCTTTTCAAAGTCTAATTGCTTAAGGTTTTCTTTCAGTACTTCAAAATTTCTTAATTGTATTAGGCAAGGTCAAAATAACTGGTTCTTTCACATCCTTGAAACCTTTTTATACAAAGGAGAGGATTATGCAAAAATATGCTCATCCTCTCTAATAAATGATCCCTCTATTATTAAAAAGCATGCATTCAGGATTGCTGTGAAGCATTTCATGGCACCATTATGTACTTGAAAACCTGAAGCCTGCAGACACAAGTGTAAATTATAGTCAGGATGATCATCAGAATGCTTTCTACAGAAGTCTTTTCTTTCCTAAAATGAATAAACCCCAAATCTATAAATATTTTAATACTCAGAGTACTGTGAACATTCCAGGTAGAGGTTCTGGTGCATGTATGTTCGTGTGCATAGATGTGTATGTGAGCCACTGGTCTCCTGCAACTATTGCTGGTCATGGTGACCAGTACTGTCCCACTGTTTTCTTGATACTTGCTGTCTGTCTGTATCCACACGTTTTTTTCTTGTCTTCAACTTAGACAATGAGCTCTTTAAGGTAGGGACCATGTTTTTTACAACTTTGTTTGTACAGTGTCTATATCTGGCCATAACTATGAAATTTCTAGACACTAAGGTAGTAATGCTTTGCTGCTGCTGCTGCTGCTATTACTGCTACTACTACTGTGTGCTCATAGACAAAGATCAAGGCAGTTACTTGAGCACTCTATTTTAATTTAAACTTCAGCAATTAAATATAAGTGTGAGTGTACACAATATATTGCTGTCACAGGGGAGCTACACAGAACAGACCCTGAGGGGCCAAGGGGGAACCCCGGGATCCAAAACACGACCAGGAACACAAGGGGAGCAAGAAAGAAATGGCGATTCCCTTACCTGCAGCTGACGCCGCGGCAAGACAGGAGGAGGTGGCGGGACCCGCGTGGCTGTTTAGCCACGTCTTTTTGAAATTGTGGCCCGCTGCAGTTAATCATGATCGGAGCCGGCACGGGAGAATAAAGAGCGACCAAAGGGAGGAAGATGGGGAGGAGAGCAGGAGCAGAGCCACAAGCGGAGGTGCCCTTGGAGCCCCGCTCAGAGGCGAGGAGGAGGCCAACGAACTACCACAAGGCAAGAAGCTCCCCTGAGGCTGCTGGAGGGAGAACGCCAGTGAGGAGGTGGCAGATACTCGTATTTGCAACGGCGGAGCTAGGTGCGAGGATCCAGGGACTCCGGGTGAAGAGACCGATGGAGGAGGTGGTCCCAAGGAGAGGGAGACGACAGACGATCCTGCAATCCAGGTGGGATCGGCACGGGTTTGGGAAGGCTCCCGAAGCCCATGCCGGCGGGGAGCGGAGAGCGTGAGCAGCGAGAGGGGCTGCAGGAAGCAAGCGCCTACTGAGCTGAGCCACTCGGCGAGGGACCGAGTAGGGTGGAATTGGAGGGACCAGGAGTAGTCTTGTGCAGCGCTCCGAGAGTACATCAGCCGGACTGAGGGGTGCCTTAGACAGAGTTAATAGGGGGAGGAATTCTCTGGGCCAGGGAGCCCAATCTTTGTTCGTAACTAGGGAGTCTTACTGGTAGTGTTTTCCTTTAGTTTCATTGTTCTGTTGCCCACTTTTAGAGGGGTAGGGAGGAAGCCTGAGAAGGGTCTCGTAGCCAGCCTGGTTCAGGGTCAGGATAGACCTTCAGATCTGTAACAGAGTGCCCTTACATCACGAGAAGAGGGTCGGGCCCGGAAATGACAGCATCTCGGCGAGGCTGGGTATTAGGGCAAGGTGTAGGGGAGGTTGGAGCCTCGCAGAAGACCATAGCCCCAAGAGTCCCAACTCCGGATAGGCCCTAGTAGTCCACCCCACCACTAAAATTACGAGCAAAGTCGTGGCAGGGGAGATTGGGGTGAGGGCTACCCCAGGGCAATATATCCGGGCTATACAACACCAGGGACAAAGCGACAGGCAAGCTCACACACTCAAAGCCGAGCAGCACGGGACCGGATGTTTGAAGCCCGCCGGGTGCAATTGCCATGTACAGTAATTTTTTCCAAATCTGTACCTACCATAAAAATTACGAAACATGCAGAATGAAATGCCTAACACTTTAATCCGATGCAAAGTAAATATGCTTTATATAGTCAAACTTTCACTACATGGGTATGGCTGTATGCAAATCATCAAAAATTTTGACAAATGTCACGTTTTACTTATGTTAAAACTGCAGCATGTCATGGTATGTCATGGATCAGTAGAACATTCCTTATTGTACACCTTTATCTTACAGTGTATATAACTGTATATAATACAAGTATCCAATAGAAGTATTTAACATGTATATGGTACACATGGTGCTGGAACTGGTGCTGGAAATATGCAGATGTTTAACTGTGAGAGTAATTAACTACTGAACAGTTTCTCCAACAAAGATGAATGTAGGTCAATGAAAATTCTGTAGCTCAATCTGAAGTTATGGGCTTAACACAAGAGCAGTTACTGAAGAAGTCTTATGGCCTATGCCATGGAAGGGTCAGGACAGCAAGGCCTTCTTGCTGTCCTTAAAATCTATGAAATGTTTAAACCAGTGCAAGCCCATTGACATTAACAGGGTTGTACTGATGGAAGTATGGAATTTGACCCCAGAGGTGTTATGATGTTGGATACAGGGTTGGTTCCCAGTCAGCTGAACATTTGTTACGTATAATTATTCTAGTTTTTGTGATTGGTACTTTAATGACACCCATGAAGTCTGTTGGTCCTTCCGGCCCATCGCTTTGTTGGGGCAACCTGGAATTCTGGGAGACAGCACCAATTCCTCCCAGAAGTCCATGATGCAGGAAGACTGCACTTGTAGCTACATCCCTCCCCTCCTATGTGCCTGGCCACTTCTGCTCACCCATGTATAGAAATACTCCTCAGATCTCCCTTCTTCTTCTAGGTGCTCACACAATTAGCCCTTTTTAGAGTGCTGGGACTGTAGCAGTGTCCAGCTGTTACACATGGGCAGAAATAAAAAAGGGAATCCTTGCAGCCTCCCTACCTTTTAGTGCTAATGAAATAGACAGGGACAACATAGTCCTTAATTATTATGAATATTTGCAGAGGCATGAGCTAGGTTACAGCCTACTTTGTCAGCTGATATAAATGGACTTACAAGGTGCATCCAGATGAGCATGCATGTGTGGTATATGGCACTGCAGACCTGTCTGTGGCACTGCAAAGTGCACGCACCACACATGCAGACATTCACCACACTGCTGATTTGCAGCTTGGCGGGCTTTTCTAACACCAGGAGTTGCCGATGTCATAAAAAGCCTGCACCTGAAAAAAGCAGGGTGATACATGTGGCAGCAGCATGCACCACCCAAAACCAGAGCCTAATCAGCCAGAGCCATGCTCCGAGCTGCTGGTGAGGTGGTGCATGCCTAATTGCTGCTGCTGGAGCCCCTGGAAGCCCCCAAGACCTCAGGTAAGGCTGCTGGGCCCAGCGCAGGTGCTGGCTCCAGCCTCCTCTATCCCACCTGGGGAAACTTGCCACACTTCAGAGGGTGCATGCATGTGTGTTCTTCTGGGACAAGTAGCAGCGGCACAACTATATGCTGCTGCTGTTTGTCCCCAGGGAAATGCATGCATGCACTTTTCTGGACATGCCCACAGAGTGCAGGAGAACTATATAGAAAGGGATAAAGGAAGGATGGGAAAAAGGGGAGGAAAGAATGGA
The DNA here is from genome assembly GCF_001723915.1 of Gavialis gangeticus. Lineage (NCBI taxonomy): Eukaryota > Metazoa > Chordata > Crocodylia > Gavialidae > Gavialis > Gavialis gangeticus. The sequence continues at coordinate 96,168,113 of NW_017729031.1, forward strand.
GAAAGGTGAAGGTGAGCTAAAGGGATCAAAGGAGGTAAACAAACCAGTTAATCCATTGAGGAGCATAGGTGTAATGATATAAATAGGGGTTATAAAAGCTAGTTTCGGTAATGGGATAAGAATCCATAATACCTTTTGAAACGTTACTTAACACAGTCCAGGCTGTAGATCAATTCTGGTCTTGCAATTCTGTGTTCAAGTCAGTCTTTAAAGTTTTGTTGTTTAAAAACAGCTGCTCTGCAATTAGTGATGCACATGTAACTGAGATGGGCCAGTGTTGGTTGCTACAGGTGAAACCCTAGCTTGGTTAAAATGGTGCAGATGCTCAAGGAAGTCAGCAAATATCAACTTTTGCATTATTCTTCTTGTACTGCTTGCCTCTAGTATGACAGCAAATAAAAGAATCCTGTTTTCTAATATCAGAAATAGATAGTAAAAAAGAGTAAAAGGAAAAAATGTTATGCTTCGCCGCATCTATATTACATTACAGTTTCTGTTACTCCATTTCTCTAATACAAATCAAGCACTAATACATTCAAAACAATGTAATTTATGCAAGCCCAAAGATGTTTAAAGTAGCCCAAGAAATGATACATGATGGCATGACCAAGAGATTGTAGGATAGGCTCAGGTGTGTCAATGCTGGATGATAAAATCACAAACCAGTATGTAGGCTCAGGGAAGGAAAGTAAAGATGTGCTTATGGCACTTGTTTATTAAATAAAGATATATCAAATATAGGACTAATCCAAAACAAGGGTGTTGGACTTAAAGAATCTTTAAATAGAATGTATGGGGGAAAATTGCTAGGTGGCAACTGCCATTTTCTAGATACATAACTAGTACAAAACCAATAGGTTGGATTAATCAAACTAAAAAATGAATGGAAGTTTTTGATAAATTTCAGAATCAAATATCAATTCCAATTCTACAGTCATGAGGGAGGGAATGGATGAAGGAATTTGTGTGAGGGAGCCAACAGTTTATGTTGTGTTCCGTGGTCAAAGTTGACATTTACTCTTTGGTGCTGCACAGGGGGATCTGGTATACTGCAGTTATTTACTTAACTAAGCACGGAATTTGCTGTGTGGGAGACTTGGGTTTGATTCCCAGGCACATACAGCAGCAACCATTTGCGGCACCAAAGTCTGGACTCAGTCTGGCTTTTGGGTCCTGTCTTAATCGTCTAAAGTGGCAGTGGTAAGTCTGGGTAGCTTCCACTCCTCCATGCTCCTGCCTGGGTGTACGTGTTGAAGGTCATGGTGAGCTCTCATGTATATGCTATGATCCAGAAGCATTAACAGTTGCCTACTACAAACACAGAATAATAGGGAAGTGTGATCATTTTCTACTGCAAACTGTAAATTAATATTTACCTCATGCTTTATCCTAATTCTTATGAACAGGTTTACAATTATGTTAAAGCAATTAAAGAAAAGGTAACTTTGAAAGGAATTTACTTTTAAATGCAGGAGTTGCAGCCACAGAAAAGAGTCTGGAAACTTCATTTAGAAAGATAGAAGAGTATACGCATCATAAGGAATGAAGAAATCTGTGCCAAACTGAGTGAACAGTAAGATGGCATACAGCATTTGTGGGGGAGGTTTGAGCTCAACTCAGGGGAACAATGGGCCAGATCTTAACCTTGTATAACATTGGCTGCAGTGGAGATATACACTAGAGGTGTCTTTATATATGTTCTGAGGGTGATGGGGTGCATTTTAATTAAAGTGGCTCCAAGACCTGCTTTAATTAAAGCGCCCACAGCAGCTCATGTATGCAGTGTCCTACGCTTCAAAACGGTGGTGGGGATGTTTTAACTAAAGCTCGTTCAATGAAGCATGGGGGTGCTGAACACCTGAGTTGTGGAGGTTGGCAGAGTATGCTAATTAGCATACCGCATCAGATTCCATTAAATGAGCCCATATTCATTTTTATGGAGTCAAACAAGGAATGTTGTGCTCATCATATATTTGAAATTCAACAGGAAGCCTTATGGAAAATAATTTATCTGGCACATGGTCATAGTATTGCAACCGCAATACATCGCAGTACTTTCTGGAAGTGTTTAGATAAGTTAATGGGCTCCTTATGGCATTTGAAGAGACAAGACTTGGCATTCCTCAGTCCGCGGCTTGATGAGGGGAACATTCGTATTTAATTAATATAGCTTTGCAATAATGGGAATGAGACTGTAGGAACCTGAATGAAGAGAAAACAACACCACACAAGTCCAGCAATGCAGAATGAAATTATCAGTGTAATGAGCCATGAAATGATCTGTTCTGTTGTATAGGAAATTAACCAGAGCTCACATTATAGTCTGTCATGGTTGATAGAATTCAGTCAGGATTGCCCAAGCAAGAAAAGGGAAAGCATTTGCCTTGCTATGGAGACTCTGACATGTGGCTTTAGGAGGACTTTTAATGGATTTTTTTTCAGCCCCAGGACACTGAAAGGGTCTACAGACTGTTGTTTCCATAGCAAGATCATTATGATTATTCTTTTACAAGCTCCTCTACCCATTTATCACCTCTGAGACAGGGAATTTGGTGGGTTGCCAAGAGGAAAGCATATTATCAAGGTGCATAGGTTTTCTATAGGGAAAACAGCCACAATTCTGTATGCTCTGGTGTGTGTTGTGATAATCATATGGCATTTGAGAGCTCAGAAGCAAGTACACTGAAACGCTGCAGACTAAAGAAGCTATTCAGAGTAGGTATAAAATGCAGAACTTGCTTCTGGTAATCACTGCTACCCTTACATAGGTACTGTTTTGCATGACTAAATTGATGCTGTGAGAGCCTGTGGTAGAGAAAGAACTGGTCTGTGAGACAGTCAAAGGGATATGGAATTGATCTAACTCAAATAGAAGTTAATGGGAATCCTGCCCTGGGTGGTATGTGAATCCTGCTCAGATCCAGAGTATTGTTTCATGATACAGGAAAAACTATTTGAAGTGTAAGAAAAAAAACTATATGAAGTGTAAGAAAAAAAATCACAATCATTTTATGCAGCTTCTAAATAGTCTTTCATGGAATCAAGGTCAGACCTTTGTTTTCATGACCATCCAAGCTATTGAAGAGGTGTTCCTGAAAATGTTCATTCACAGCCCATTTTTGGTTTATAGCTAAAAATCATTCAATCCTGAGATGAAGTTCATCTTTGGTATATGGAGTGCATTGTCAGTAGTTTATACAGGTCAGGAAACACCAAAAATTCCCTTTGGCTTAGCTGACTAGTCATGCAGCTTATATATCCAAATGTAAATACTTGAAGAGGTACTCTCTATAATCAGTTTGTGAGCATTCCCTTGGCTCAAATTTGTTCAGACAAAACACTAACTGAACACTATCAAATAGGGAACAAATCTATGCCAGTTTGCAGTGGGACATGGGGTGGAATTTAGCAAATAAATTGGGAATTGTTAGCATAGTTCATAAGCTTGGATGATATTTTGTCCTTGGTCTTTTCATAAAATATCCATTGCAACTGATGAGAACTCTGGGCACAGAGCCAGCTTAAAAGTTAGGACTTTAATTGTTCTATTATTTATTTGTATTACAGTAACTTCTAGAGACTCCAGTGGAAATCAGGGCACAATGGGCTAATTTTTATACATACATGCAGTAAGAAACAGTCCGCACCACAAAAAAACATACAGTCTAAATAGGCAAAATAAAGGTTAGGGGAAACAAAATATTAATATTCCTTTTTTACTCCTAAAACAAATTACAGTATATTCTGGGTGCTAAACCAGATTCGTAGTAAACTACAGAATATATGGAGAGCCACATTTTTTAAAATTAGGTGAATGGATACATTTATATGTTTAATCTGCATTTACAAATATCTAGTCCATTATAATTGCAAAATTACCCCAAAGTGGCATTTATACACACAAATGCATGTTTTGTGCTTGAACAAAATGTATGAATGCATAATATCCTTGAATATGTGTGAGTACCTGCAGCTCTCTTTGAAACTAGTATCCTAAAACTTCTCACGGAACCTGGGATATGAGTAAATTAACCCCCATGTTGATTAACTTTCTCAGTGCTTTCTTAGGAATTTGAGGTATGTGACACACTTACAAACATTTGGGAAACCGTTAATGTCGTTTTGGAGAAAATAGCAATGGGAAAGTTTCCAACATGTAAAGTAACTTTTCGAACCAGCTATATGTCGTGAACATTTTGATTTCATATAAAAGCTATAGTAGAATCACTAACAATGATTACATTGAATTGACATAGTAACAATTTTGCAAGTATATTAGGTACAAAAATGTAATGAGGATTCAACTGAGCCGTAGGCCTTGATAAGCCGATTTAAAAATGACTCCTCAGAAAATGAATTTGGAAGTAACTATGCAACCATATATCCTAGGCATGGATCTGCCTTTTGATCCCAGAGACAAGGCAGCAAAGACAAAGTAGTAAGGCTTTTCAACATTGTGTTAAGACAATTGTTTCAACTGGTATACGGATGAGAAATATCCTGTAATCTAGAGCTGAGCAGATGAGGAAATGTGGAAGCAATGTATTTTTTTGGAATATTATAGTAACAAGAGACTTTGTTAAATGTGGTAGAAAGGGAGACCCCCTAAAATTTAATAATATAAAATTAAAGTATAAACTACAATTCAACCATAGTTGACTGAAAATATAACTCTTATAGTTTCATAAAAATGACTTAGCCTATTCAAATTTATTCCTTCTTCCATTGAAATTGGTGATTCATTGATTCATTTTGCAGCAGCATCTACTCTGCTCTTCCTGTACTTGGATTTTTTGATCAGAAGAATCCTACATAGGAAACTGAAGTGATGTAATTTTTCATTTTTTTTATGCACTCCAAAACTTGTTTTAATTATACCTTATATTAATTATAAGTAAGGTCCTGTGAATAGTGAACATCATGCGACTTTGAAAATATCTCATGCATTTGATGAAACTATCGTTTCTATTGCACGGTAAGGCACCATTCTAATAGCTATAAAACTTCACCTAGATGTCTAAGGTGCCTTACTAATGACTTCCTCCATATGCATGAGATTATCCATAAAGAACTTTTGAAAAGGCCAATGTATTCACATTTTCCCTTAATAGCAGTTCATATGTGGGGCCTGATCTTGTACCTTTGACCTCAATGGGAGTTTTGACCTTAATGAACCACTCACTAGATGTTGACAAGTAATACCAGATATAGTCAGCACCAATCTTATGATGGATTGTTGAGCTCTTGCAGTTCCTGGTTTCTGACTCTTTTATCAAGGTGATTGTTTTTGTTTTTTTTTAATGAAGGCACATATTTTACCAAAACAATTGAAGTGGAGTAGTTGTGCTCTGCAGGCTGGATCTAGATGCAAGTGGCAGCAAGGCTAGTTGTGGCAGCTGAAATAGCATGTCAGAAAGCCACAGGAGTTAACACAGCTGTCACTTGCTTCTTGTCACTGACATGTCCTCCCAGTGAACATCTGTACTCTGGATTTTGGTAGCAGGCCTCACCCCTGCTCACCTTGTCCCCAAATCCCAGACGCCTGTAGAAAACCTTCAGGCCAGATGAAGCCCTTCTTTGGATTAGATTATTTTTGCTAATGATGTCTTCTTTTTCTGTATTATTTGTTGTGAGGAAACTTCGTTCCTGAGAACTCTGCTAGTTTCAAAGACACCTGCTGTGTGAATGACAAATGGATCCTGTGTTTGGAGCTCTCTGTCCTGTTAAGCTTGCAATATGTTTATATATTTCCTAGAAGAATGCTGACCTTATTTAAAAACATTTAAATAAAAAAATGTATTTTGCATTAAAAAGTGAAACTATCATTGTTACCCTTTAATTTAGCTTCCAGTATTTGTAATAAATTGTGATGAGCTCAGATCAGGACCCAGGGCCCAGTTGGTCCCAACTGGATGAGGAAGGCAATTCATCCCTTGAAGGCTGCAGGGAACCACCCATCCTAGCTGGACAATTTGGGGCAACCAATCTCACCTGCTCCAATCTTTACAAGCTGGGCCCAGTCCTTGGTACTCTGTCTGGGTAAAGACTCTGATACCTGTTTCTGGCCTCTTTGTGCTTCCTTAACTTGCTTATCATAGTTCTGGCTCTGACTCTTAGCTCACTGTGACTTTGGCTTTAACCTCTGGAACACCCTGACTTCGGCACCTACTTCTGGCTCAAACCCAACTCAACTTTCTGTTTCCTGTGAACCTAGCCCCTAGACTTCACCTGAGCATTAGGTGAACTTCCCAGGCCATATGTGACCCAGTCACTAACACAAATGAATCATTAAATGGTCACTCTTCAACTTTTTCCAGGAAGTACAGCAGAATACTGTATTTCTTTTATTTGTTTTTGTTGTCAATCTTTGTTGAAAAGAAACTAAATCATTTGGTAGCAAATCATTTTAGATGTAGTCAGTAACGATATAACCAAGTGCAAAGGCTCTTGACGTGTTCATCTAATGATCAGCTTGAGTTTTAGATTAAATTTCTACTATTAACATATCCCTTGTCCTTTCAGTAAAGTTTTACAATTTTCTGCACTGAGAATCTATATGACCTTTGCAACACTTGTCTTCAGAGGACAAGCATAACACTGTTAACATTGATCTTTCTACAGTAAATGTACTACAGTACCTTTTGCAATGGCCCTTATCCTGCCTTTGAGTACAGTTAAGTACTTGAAAATCTATACTTAGCTTATTGTATAGATAACCTTACACGAAGGTTGCTTTATTTTGCCACAATAACCAGTCAACAATGATGAGATTTTCTGGGACAAGTTGGGTGTCAGGAATGAAAGGCAGCATAAAGGTGATGACAAATGAAACAAAAGAGAAAACTCTTCCTCTAGACAGACACCTTTAAAACTTATGGGCATTTTCAGTTATTTTATTGCACCAAATAAATCCATTCCAAGAATTCTTGTACTATTTGTATTGTAGAGGTGGCCCCACTGGAGTCAAAGACCATTGTGCTAGCTGTTCAATGAACATGTTATAAGAGACTGTCTGCCCTTCTAAAAGCTGGAGTTTATATAAACAAGACACAGAAAGGGGAGAAGATGGGAGACTGAGGCAAATTATTGTCCAAAGTCATGTAGGAGCTAAGATTCAGAACTGATCCCCTATTTTCCAAATCATAGTGCTTGGGTCACAAGACAATCCTTCATCTCATAAGCAGAGAATAAAAGTCATGTCATAAAATCATAGAAAATTAGGGTTGGAAGGGACCTCTGGAGCTCATCTAGTCCAACCTTCTGCTCAAAACAGGACCAGTCCCAACTACGTAATTCCAGCCATTCCCTTTGTGTAGCTGCGTTTTGAAAACCTGAAAGGATGGAGCTTTCACCACCTCTCTTGTAACTTGAGGTAACTTGTTCCAGTGTTTTATCACCTTCTTAGTGTGAAAATTCTTCCTAATATCTCATCTAAACTTCCTTTGCTGCAACTTGAGACCATTGCTCCATGTTATGCGTTTGCCACCACTGAGAACAATCTAGCTCCATCCTCTTTCATACCTTGCTCCAGGTAGTTGAAGGCTGCTATTAAATCCCCTGTCAGTCTCCTCTTCTCCAGACTAAGTAAGCCAGATACTTTATTTTTTTCTCATAAGTCATGTCCCCCAACCTCCTCACAATTTTTGTTGCCCTCCGCTGCGCTGGCTCCAATTTGGCTACATCCTTTCTGTAGTGGGGGGTCCAAAACTGAACACAGTACTCCAGATATGGCCTCTCCAGTGCTGAATACAGAGGAATAATCACTTCCCTTGACCTACTGACAACACACCTAACAATGCAGCCTAGGATGCCGTTAGCCTTCTTGGCAACAAGGGCACACTGCTGGCTCATATACAGCTTCTTGTCCACTGTAACCCCCAGGTCATTTTCTTCAGAGCTGCTGCTTAGCCAGTCGGCCCCCAGCCTATGCTGGTGCATGGGATTGTTCTGTCATAAGCACAGTACTCTGACCTTGTCCTTGTTGAATCTTGTGGGATTTTTAGGCCCAATCCTCCAATTTGTTGAGGTCACTCTGAATCCTAGCCCTACTGTCCAGCATATCTACTACTTGCCTCAGCTTGGTGTCATTGGCAAACTTGCCGAGGATGCATTCTATGGCATCTTTCAAGTTGTTGATGAAAATATTGAACAAAACTGGTCCCAGGACCAACCCCTGGGGCACTCCATTTGATACCGGCTGCCAACTAGACATCAAGCCACCGATTACTATTTGCTGAGCCCAAAGCTCCAGCAAGCTTTCTATCTACCTTACAGACCATTCATCCAGCCCATACTTCCTTAGCTTTCCTGTGAGAACACTGTGGGAGACCATATCAAAAGCCTTGCTGAAATCAAGGTACACCACATCCACCAGTCTCCTCACCCCCACAAAGCCAGTCACCTCATCATAGAAGGCAATGAGGTTGGTCAGGCATGACTTGTCCCTGGTGAATCCATGTTGACTGTTCCTAATCACCTTTTTCTTCTCCAAGTGCTTAGAAATGGATTCCTTGAGCATCTGCGCCATGATTTTTCCAGGCACTGAGGTGAGGTCTGTAGTTCCCTGGATCCTCCTTCTTCCCTTTCTTAAATATGGGCACTATGTTTGTCCTTTTCCAACCATCTGGGACCTCTCCTGATTGCCATGATTTTTTAAGGATGATGTCCAATGGCTCTGCAATCACATCAGCCGACTCCCTCATCACCCTCAGGTACCTCCCATCCAGCCACATAGACCTGTACACATCCAGCTTTTCTAAACAGTCCCTAACCTGTTCTTTCACCACTGAGCGCTGCTCACCTCCTCCTCAGACTGTGCTGCCTGGTGCAGTAGCCTGGGAGCTGACCTTGCCTAACTCTTCTTGTTATCCTTCACATTCCTTGCTAGCTGCAACTCCAACTGCGATATGGCCTTCCTGACTTCATTCCTGCATGCCCAAACAATGCTCTTATATTCTTCCCTAGTTATTTGTCCAAGTTTCCACTTCTTATAAACTTCCTTTTTGTGATTTAGTTTACTGAAAAGTTCCCTGCTAAGCCAAGGTAGTCTTCTGCCATACTTCCTGCACATCAGGATGGTTTGTTCCTGCACTATCAGTAAGGATTCTTTGAAGTACAGACAGCTTTCCTGGACTCCTCTTCCCTTCAGTCTGGCTTTTCAGGGGATCCTGCCCATGAGTTCCCTGACTGAGTCAAAGTCTGCTTTTCTGAAGCCCCGGGTCCTTACTCTGCTGCTCTTCATCCTTTCTTTCCTCAGGATCCTGAACTCAATCA
>NW_017729031.1:96187425-96189727 GCF_001723915.1 Gavialis gangeticus
CCCGAGTTGCCATCCACTATTACATTCCCCACCAATTCTGCCCTGTTTGTGAGCAGCAGGTCAAGTACAGCATGGCCCCTAGTTGGCCACTCCAGCACTTGCACCAGGAAGTTGTCCCCAGTACTCTCTAAAAAACATCCTGGATTGCCAGTGCACTGCTGTATTGTCCTCCCAGCAGATGTCAGGATGATTGAAACCCACTATGAGAACCAGGGCCTGTGATTAGGAAACTTCCACTAGTTGTTTGAACAAAGCCTCATCTACCACTTCCTTCTGGTCTGGTGGTCTATAGTAGACCCCTACCCTTGTTGCTTTCCCCTCTGACCCTAACCCAGAGAATCTCAACAGGCCTATGTTCAGCTTCATACTGGAGCTCTGAACGATCATATGGCTCTTTGACATAAAATGCAACTTCTCCTCTTCTCCCCTGCCTGTCCTTTCTGAACAGTTTGTGCCCATCCATGACAGTGCTCCAATCATGCAAGCTATCCCACCAAGGCTCTGTTATTCCAATCACACCATGTTCTGTGACTGTGCAAGGACTTCATTCTTCCTGCTTGTTTCCCAGGCTCCATGCATTCATGTACAGGCACCTGAGCTAACTAGTTGATTTCCATAATTTCTCAGGAAGTATGACAGCACCTTCCTTGTTGCCGTCTCCTGCTTGCTCTTCCTCCAGGTCTCCTGCTTCCCCACTTACCTCAGGGCAGCAAACCTAGTTTAAAGCCCACCTCACTAGGTTAGCAAGACTATCTGTGATAACGCTATTAACTCTCTTCATCAGGTGGATCCCATCTCTTCCCAGCAATCCTTCTTGAAAGAACATCCCATGGTTGAAGAAGCCAAAGCCCTGCTGGTGACACCATCTGTGCAGCCAGGTGTTGATCTGCAGGATGCACATGTTTCTGCCTAAGCCCTTTCCCTTGACTGGAAGGATCAACGAGAATGCAACCTGACCCCAGACACTGTCATCCTTGCACCCAGAGCCCTGTAGTCCCTTTTGATATACTCAGGGTCTCTCCTGGCAGTATCATTGGTGCCCACATGGATGAGCAGCATGGGGTAGTAGTCAGAGGGCCAGATGAACCTTGATAGCCCCTCTGTGGCATCTTGGACCTGGGCTCCAGGCAAGAAGCAGACCTCCTGAGACAACAGGTTGCTAGATGGCTCCCTCTGTCCCCCGCAGAAATAAGTGTACAACCACCATCACCCGTCGCTTCTTCTTGGTGATGGTCATCTTGATCATTCTCACCTTGGTGAGGCCTGGCCTGTCTTCTACTGATGAAATGTGCCCCTCCCTCTCCTGTTAGGCCTTCATATCTGTTCTCCAGATGAATGACTGCAGGTAGTGGTGAAAATCTCTGCTTGCTGCCAGGAGTCACAAGCCTCCAGCTTCCACCTTCTTGGGTGTCCATGTCCTCTCTCTTCTCTAGCACTGCACCTGGCATTTCTTCCTCCACAGTCCTAGAGGTCTTCTCCATCATCAAATAGATGAAATCCTCATGGCAGTGGATGCTTCGGAGCCTTGTCACCTCCTCCTGTAGTTCTCTTGCCTGTTCCCTGAAAGACACCACCAAGAGGCACCACTCATACCACTGGCACTCCCTGACCTGGCCATCACTGGAAGGAACCTGTAAGCCACAGTCCCCACAGCACCAAACCTGGACCTGTGTGGATCCATCAATGGTGAATGGTCTTGCCTGGACAGAAGCCTCACAGGTGCAAGTGGAGGCAGTGGCAGTGGCTCTGGCATTGTGATGTCCTCCAGCCATTTCCCTGGGTCTCTTAATCTGCCTTCTCTCTTACTGCTCTTCTTCCAAGCAGACCTTCCCTAGCAAACTCACCTGGAACTAGCCTGTTTATTTCTCATTGGCCCCAAAGGGTTCCTTTATTTCCTGCTTCCTCGTGCCAACCTGAAAGACTTGCCCCTTAAAAAAAAAAGTCATCTTGAACTGTTTTAATTTTTATCCCCTTGTCTCTGCTTTTGTATCCCTACAGTTACATTGTAAAAGGCCTTCTCTTGAATATACATGTTCATAGATTTCATAGATTTCATAGACTTTATGGCTGAAAGGGACCCCGGAGGATCATTGAGTCCAGCCCCCCGCCCAAAAGGCAGGAAGTCAGCTGGGGTCATAGGATCCCAGCAAGATAAGCATCCAATTTGCTCTTGAAGGTGTTCAATGTAGGTGCTTGAACCACCTCCAATGGCAGGCTATTCCAGACCTTGGGGGCTTGGACAGTAAAAAAATTCTTCCTTATGTCCAGCCTGAAACGGTCTTGTAGTAGTTTATGACCGTTT
>NW_017729031.1:96190504-96197040 GCF_001723915.1 Gavialis gangeticus
TGTTGCCCTTGCTTTTCCTCTGGCTCCGCACATATCTGAAAAAGGACTTTTTATGGTCCTTGATGCTCAAAGGTAGTTGGAGTTCAGTTGCAGCCTTGGCTTTCCTGGTTTGCTCCCTGCAGGACTGGACCAGTGCAGAATATTCCTCCTTGGAGGTGAATCCCATCCTTCATCTTTTGTAGGTCTTTTTTGTAGCCTCAGGAGGTCTGCTAGGTCCCTGGAGAGCCAGGGGGGTTTTTGTGCCCTCTTGCTGCCTTTCCTCCAAGATGGAATAAGACTTAGTTTGTGCATTGAGGATCACTCCCTTGAGGACCAACCACTCTTCTTGAACTCCCCTCTCCCTAGGTTCATGGTCCCTTAGGGCCTGACTGACAAGCCTCCTGAGCTTGTCAAAGTCAGCTTTCCTGAAGTCAAGGATTTCCGCGTTGCTGTCTGACTTGCCAGCTTTACAGTGGATGGTGAAGGTGATCAGCTCATGGTCACTGTCACCCAGCTTCCCATCGATCACTAGGTCACCGATTAGGTCATCCCCAGTAGCCAGTACCAGGTTGAGCAGCGCTTTGCCTCTTGTTGGCCCATAGACTTCTTGAGTCAGGTAGAGGTCATCCAAGCATGAGAGGAAGATTTGCAACCACTCGGATTTTGCTGAGTGATCCTCCCATGAGATGTCTGGGTAATTAAAGTCACCCATGACAACCATGGTCCTGGAGCATGCGGCCTCAGCCAGTTCCCAGGCGAACTCCTGGTCAAGGTCAGGACTTTGGATGGGAGATCTGTAGTAGACTCCCACTGTTGTGTCCCTTGTGCCATGTTTCCAATAGATTTTAACCCAGAGGGTCTCCAGTTGTCCACCCTGGTCACCTATATCAGCTTGGAGGGACATGTAGCTTTCCTTAACATACAAAAAGGGGCTACAACCCCGCCCCTTTTATCTACATGATTCCTCCTGTACAGGGTATAGCCATCTATACCTGAGGTCCAGTCATGGGTGGAGTCCCACTAGGTCTCTGTTACCCTTTGACATCATGATTATTTGCATTGAGCAGGAGGACAAGCTCCTCCTGCTTATTCCCCAAGCTCCTGGCATTTGTGTACAGGCAGGTAAGTGTCTCCTTGGGGGCTCTTGCCTTGCCCGCAAATTGTATGTGGGCTAGGGCAGGGGTGGGCTCCCTTAAGTGCCTTGTCCCGCTGGCTTTGCAATGATTGTTCAGCGGGCCAGCAGTGGCAGTAGTCCCCCCATCCCCCAACAGTCTTAGTTTAAAGCCATGTAGAGCATGTCAGCCAGTCTGGCTGAGAAGAGTCTCCTCCCCAGGGGAGAGAGGTGGAGGCCATCTCTTCCCAGCAGCTCACTGCCTCTCTCACCAAAGAGTGGGCTGTGATCATGGAAGTCAAAGCCTTCCCGATGACACCAGTGCCGCAGTCTTTGGTTGACTACGTGGATCCTCCTCTCCCTCCTCAGCCCATAGCCTGAGACTGGGAGGATTGACGACAACACCACCTGTGCCCCCAGACCCTTTAGCCCTGCTCCCAAATCCCTGTAGTGCCTCATGACTTGGCTGGGAGCACTCCCAGCCATGTCATTGGTGCCCACATGAATAAGGAGCATAGGATAGTGGTCTGTGGGCTGGAGGAGCTTAGGGATCTTCTCCGCAATGTCCCGGATGCGGGCCGCTGGGAAGCAGCAGACCTCCTGGGCTAAGGAGTCAGAAGACACAATTGTACAATACTTCCTAGCTCCATTCTTTATTTTAATCATTATCTATTCACTCAACACTTACACAAGGGATGATTTGATAAATATCTTGCTATGTGAGTAACAGAGGAAAATAAATATCCCAGCAATAACTCCCAGGATGGCACTTTCTGGTATTAGCTAGATGTAGACAACATTTTTCTAATAATCATTTAAGAAAAATATTTCACAGAGATATATTGATTTATTTTAAAAAACCTGAAAAATTATTAACTATTTCAACAATATCAAACTTTTTTTTACTTTTATCTTAAAATTATATAAATGTAATCTAATAGAATAGAGTTCTGTTAAGATGAAACTTTTGACCCTCTTGAAACTAAACATTTTTATTAAGTCAAAATATTTCAGAATATTTCATTTTGCAAACATTTCTGAATATTGACTTTTCAACTCAATCTGAATAAACTCAGATTTTGAAATTTTATTGTTTCCTAAGAAATCAAAATTCCATATTTTTTGTCTAGACATATTTTTAAGAAATCAGAAACTCTGGTTACTATTTAGATTGGTGATGTCTAAGGAATCACAGGGTGATCTGGAAAGCAGTGATTTCAGTTTAGTATGTAACATTCTTCCTTCATAGCTGTTGTATCTAAATCAATAAGCCCAGGATTCAAAAGCCTGGCGCAGATAGTTGCTGGGGTCATCTTTTAAATAAAGCATAAAGCTGTGTAGGTGTTAAACATTCCTTGGACAGTTTTTTTACAAAGAGCTGAGCACCTTGCATGACTGATCCCACATAGCACAGTTTACAGAAAATCTGTATTTTCAAAATATTCAAATCAGAAGTATTGACATTATTGTTTCCAGTGTCTTCCCTGCACCAGATTCATGCTCCTTTAGTGAAATGAGGCTGAAGAACAGGACCTCTGAATAGGCAAGTGACTACATTTTAAAAATTTGTAAAATATTTTTTCCATATAATTGTTACATTGAGATTTTTTTTAAGTTATAGTTAATCAGGATTAGGGAAAATCAGTCTAGTTTTTAACAATTAACAACTAAAGTCTAAACTGCAGAAAAAATATGCTTATGTGGAACAGCGTTCACTGTGCAAGGTTCACAAGCATAAAAATGGCATAAATATTAGGAAGCTGATCTTCTATATACCAAAAGCATTTAACATTTTTTTCTGGAAATCTAGCTCAGCAAAGTAGGACTTGGTGGGAACAAATTTCCCATCCCACAACAAATTTTTAAGATATCTAATATTTCCCCTGGTTGAAATTGGAATGAACAATCAAAATCTGAAGTATTTCCAAAATGATAACAATAAAAAATATGTTCTCTAAACAATCAAAACTTTGCTTTTAATATTTTTGAAAGTTTTGCTTTCATTTTAACATGCTTTCTTTTTTAACCTTTTTAATGTACATGTTTTAACATAAATTCAGTACATGTAAAGGCAAAGGTATTTTAGGCTAAAAAACTCCTGAACTAGTTTGGTTTGAAAATATTGAAACAGAATGTACAGACAATTTCAAAGTCTTTTCAACATAATTTGAGTAAGGGAGTGCTAATTAAATGGATTTTCCTGTAAAGAATCTGTGTTTCAATAAATTGACATTGTGTGGGAACAGAATGATACATAGCAAAATTCCTGAACAGCTTTATGAGTATTATTTTTAAAACAACTTTAAGTATTTAAAAGATCTAGACACATTTAGTAAACAGTGCATGAATCAGAATTGTAGAAAACATTGGTTTCATAAATCTATTTGACTCAGCTACATTTTAAAATTTATTTAAAAATGGAAACATTAGCAATTTAAAAAAACTTATTTTCAGTTCCTTTTGAAACTTTTCAAGGAACCAGAAAGTCTTATTACATGTCTCTGTTCATGTCTTTTTGATTGAAAGACACCAAAATTTCCTATGACTTTTGACTCTGATTGGAAATTTTCAATAAGCTTAAGTAAAACAGTGACATCTAGTGCCAGAAACATCTTCTTTAAGCATTTTGTTCAGGCTCACATCATTTGAATATCTTCATCTGCCAACACTTCAAACAGTACTTTTTGTGACAGACCTGGTCCTGATATATAATTTGATATAAATACTGAAATACAATAATTTTGTGAGCCCTGTTGGTGACCATATCAGTGAAGAGATTACAAATGGACTGATTAGATATTCCAGTGTGACTTGCATTCATCTGACTTATGTTGCAGAATATTTATTATATGTCTATAAATTAACGGAACCTGTGTATAAAGACAGCATAAGCTTCCCAGATAATGGGCCAACACTGGAAAGATAATGGAGGAAGCTGTTGGCCTCAAGGATCAAGTTGTAGCATAACCTTCCAAGGTGAGTAGTGGGATAAAAAAGCCAACTAGCTCCTTTTAAAATGAAGCTCTGTTTATGAAAGGGATTATATGATGTAATAGCAGGAAACTACACTTGTGACCCAAGAAGTTTTTTT
Organism: Gavialis gangeticus; assembly: GCF_001723915.1. Classification (NCBI taxonomy): domain Eukaryota; kingdom Metazoa; phylum Chordata; order Crocodylia; family Gavialidae; genus Gavialis; species Gavialis gangeticus. The sequence continues at coordinate 96,194,686 of NW_017729031.1, forward strand.
ACAGTTCTGTGTTCCTCTTCTGTCTCATATTTCCAACCAGTTGCAGAACACTGAGTTAGCAAAGCAAATGGATATAAATCAGTGGTGCACAACCTTCCAGGTCCAAAGTCTGGGTGAATGGCATGGAATTGGTTTGTGGGTGATCCACACGCTCACCTTCCCACACAAGGTAAGCATGTGGGAGGTGAATGTGTGGCTGTGATTCAGCATGTAGTCCTGAACCCATGCACCCTGATCTAGTGGCATGTTTCAGGTCAGTTCATAACATGAAATATTTCAGCTCAGTTGAAGTTACCCCCAAATGAAATAATGTATTTGATTCTCCCACATGAAAATGAATAAATGTTGTGATGTTGGAAGGTTCCCTACGAGTCCGGCCAATCTACAACTTAATTCCAGTCTGAATTTGAGAATCTGTTGCCCAAACTCTAATAATAGCTGGAAAAAGCATCTTAAATACCTGTATATTGTTTTCTTGAAAGAATAAGGGAGAAATTAATCCTAACGCCCAGGTCTTGCATACTGGTTTTAGGCAGGCAGCACAACAGAGTGATTGGGCTTTTGTATCTTAAGTGCATTGTGCCTGTTTCCATTTCACAGCAGTTCTCATCTCCCTCCTTTACTTGACACATGAAAGTCAGTAACAAGTTACAGGGATCCGATTTCTCTCCCAAAGAAATGTTTGCTGAAAGTAGGAATGTATCTGAGTTCATGTTCTGAACCAGATACCCCTCTCTTTTTGCTATTGGTACAGTGTCTTCAAATCATAAAAAGAGCAGCTCACCTTCTACTCAGACTGGATTTTCTCAGGCATATAGGTATTACAGTGGATGGTGGAGAAGGAGGGAGATTCCCAGGCTCATGTCGTGTGTGTCTCATTTTTTCCTTTCATGAATATTAATAAGGGTTATATATGAACTCAGAGGCACATCTCTATGAGCATGCACATGCAGGGGTGTGTGTTTTCCACTGGGCAAATAGTAGCAGCACAAATATGTGCCACTGCTATTTGTCCTTAGGCATGCCCCTGCACGTGCACTTGGCACATGGCAAGTTGACTCGGGTGGGGTAAGGAGCCTGCCAGGGCAGCAGCAGCACCGACCCAGCTGCTTGCAGCCTTGCTGGCAGTGAGATTGTGGCTCTGGCTGGCCAGGCTCTGAAAGCTGGTGGCACATGCTGCTGGTACATGTGCCGTGCTGCGTTTTAGTGGCATTTTATTTTTTTGATACTGGAATCTCCCGTGTCCAAAAAACTGTCACACTGCAAATTAGCAGTGCTGCACATGGGTACTTTGAAATATCTCAGCATAAAGTGTTACTACATCTTATTCAGGAAACTTTTTTTAGGATTTATCCTAGGGCAACGAACATGAATATCTGTATGATTCCACTTTGTCCTGGGATAAAATGGGTTATCCCATGATAAATGCTGCATCTGTTGGCAGCCTCTAATCCACTGCTTCCTTTTAAGGTTTTCTTTGAGTATGTGATTTGTTGGTGGATGTGGTGGCCCTGATAGGAACAGACGGATGGTCTGGATCATCCTCTTCAAGGGGAAAAGTGTTAGACAGTAAGGATGTGATAGCGGGGGACACTTTGGGTCAACTCAAAGGCCCTTTAAAAACTGCTCTCCTCCAGCTATGAAAAGGGCTAACATTAGTTAAGAAAGAGCTAGTAGAAATAGTTTAAACATTTTCATTGCTTGTTTCTGTAAAAAACAAAACAGAACATGGCATTTTCATATGAAAATGTAGATCTGACTTTCTGTACTTAAAAAAAAGAAGATGAAATCTTAAATAATCATGCCAAAAAGTTGAGAAGGGAAAAAAAATTTCTTCCTGTTTTTTTGTGAGAAATAATATGAAAAAAATTCTTGACCAGCTTTAGATCACCACCTTGTCTATATTTTACTGCTGTGTCAAGTTACTGAAATGTGGAAGTGGAACATAAACTAGGTGCCAGGAGTAACACTCCACACTATAGAATAGTTGTGGTTAAATTTGGATGAATGCTCTCAAGAATGGAGATATCTTTGTGCATAGTTTTAAATGCATTTACTCGTGTACTAATATACTTTTTGTTTGCTTCATGTCAGTTTTCTAGAAGAAATGTTTGGTATATTTACCTGCCCTCCATTTTACTGTGGGAAAATGTCCAACCAAAACAGTTTGCAACTCCAAAGAATAAATATTTTAGCTATGCTTGAAACAAATGATTCGGGAGCAATTCAGTGGCTGAGATGTGCTTAGCCTGTAATATGAATTGAATAAGACAAACATTAGGGTAAATCATAATCATTTCACAACTAATGAATAGGGAACAATTAAATTAAATGAACACATTAATTGCTACAAAT
>NW_017729031.1:96202040-96217040 GCF_001723915.1 Gavialis gangeticus
ACTAATGAATAGGGAACAATTAAATTAAATGAACACATTAATTGCTGCAAATAGCTTCACAAGGTTCAACTCTGAACACAGCATTACCATCACTGTGGATTGCTCTTCTGAATTACTGTAAACTGAGCTGCTTATGTTGTCTATCTGAAGTACTTACCTTGCTCCAATTACTGTAACATCTGATTGCCTCACCATTTTAATGTGTTTATTTTTATCCCTGTGAAGTATGGAAGTGCTAATAGAACCCTGTTGTGTTTATGAAATGTGGAGGCATAGAGAAGTTGAGCAGTTTGCCCAAGGTTGCCTAAAAAGTCTGTGACAGGGTGGGGTATTGAACCTAGCGATTAGGGCCCTCACCACAAAGCTACCTTTCCTCTTGTTGGTAGTGTATGGGCTAATAGCTTGTTAGAATAAAATAATTAGTGGCTTTTGGGTTTAGCATAGCAAATCAGTGTACTTTTTTAGAGCCTAGAGAGTCAGGAAAGGATAGAACATCTTTCCCCTGCTCCTATTGCTTGTTTTGGCCAGCTATAGAGTTAGTAAAAAATGTTGGCAACTAAAACAGGGTAATGAAATGTTGACAAATATCAAATAAGGACAAATTACAAAAATCTGTAAACAGTTTTGGAAAATGTCCTGAACTGTTATTCCTAGGTGTTGCTGAATGTTTAAGAGTTCTGTCCAGTACAGCAGTAACATGGTAAGGGTATGGACACATGCTATGGACATGTACATTTAAAGCCCTTTCAAAATGAGAATGTTTCAAAGTACAGTAGCTAGGAGGCTCTAATTGTTGTGTGTGCATGAGCTGAATGTTTCAAACAGATGATTTATTGCTTCCAGAGCAGGGATAGAGCCCAGGTGTCCTGGTATTGAGCAGAGACTAGGGATAGATCCCAGAAATGGTATTAACCCTTAATGTGTGACTGCTCACAGCATGTTCTAACTTAAATACTGTTTCACATTCCACAGATTTTGTATGATTTAAGTTTAACATCTAACTTCACTTTTTAAGACTAGTGTTGCAGAGCTAATACTCTGTGGATTCTCCATTTTCAGTCCTTGTGCTGAGTGTGGGGATGTGGGTATTCTAAAAAATGGAATAGTGGTTTTGTTCAGAGGCACAGCCCCGCTAGCTAGCACCAGTCATTTCAGAACTCAGCTTCAACTTACGCTGTTTTATATAATGCAGACCTACAATTTTCAGACTGTTTGCTTTATGAAAGGACTGTGCTGCATGCGTATGCAGTTCTGATTAAATATACCTGGTCACAAAATCCTTAGACGCAGGGGTAGCAGTGGACATAGTCTTGCTGGACTTTCGGAAGGCCTTCAACACCGTCTCTCACCCCGTTCTTGTTAAAAAATTAGGCGATTATGGTGTTGATGTCTACACACTCAGATGAGTCGCCAATTGGCTGGACGGCTGCACCCAGAGAGTGGTGGTGCATGAGTCATTTTCGACCTGGAGGGATGTGGGCAGTGGGGTTCCCCAGGGCTCAGTCCTCAGGCCTGCACTGTTCAACATGTTCATCAGCAACTTGGATGAGGGGGTGAAAAGCACCTTGTTCAAATTTGCAGATAACACTAAGATGTGGGGAGAAGTAGGCACACTAGAAGGGAGGGACAGGCTGCAATTGGGTCTAGACAGGTTGCAGGGGTGGGCGGATGAGAATATGATGGGATTCAACACTGACAGGGTACTACACCTAGGGAGAAAGAACCAGCAGCGTACCTACAGGCTGGGGAACTCCCTTCTCATCAGCGCAGAGGCAGAAAAGGATCTTGGAGTCATTATAGACTTCAAGTTGAACATGGACCGCCAATGTGGGGATGCTGTCAGGAAGGCTAACCGCACCTTGTCATGCATCCACAGATGCACCACGAGCAGGTCCAAGGAGGTGATCCTCCCCCTCTATGCAACACTGGTCAGGCCGCAGCTGGAGTACTGTGTCCAGTTCTGGGCGCCGCACTTCAAGAGGGATGTGGACAACATGGAGAGGGGCCAGAGGAGGGCCACTCGCATGATCAGGGGGCAGAAGGGCAGGCCCTACGAGTAGAGGCTAAGGGACCTGAACCTGTTCGGCCTCCACAAGAGAAGGCTGAGAGGGGACCTGGTGGCCATCTATAAACTGGCCAAGGGAGACCAGCAGGCATTGGGAGAGTCCCTGTTCCCCCGAGCACTACTGGGAGTAACAAGGAATAACGGCCATAAGTTGACTGAAAGTAGATTCAGTCTAGATATCAGGAGGCACTACTTCACAGTCAGGGCAGCTAGGAGCTAGAACAAACTTCCAAGCAAAGTGGTACTCGCTCCTACCCTGGGGGTCTTCAAGAGGAGGCTAGATAGACACCTAGCCGGGTCGTTTGACCCCAGCATTCTTTCCTGTCATGGCAGGGGGTTGGACTTAATGATCTGCTTAGGTCCCTTCCAACCCTACCAACTATGAAACTATGAAAAGGCCCTTTTTTGCATACAATTATTCCTATGTAGCCTCTACTTAAAAATTGTATGTATACACCTGTCTAGGTATATGAGGACTGCAGAATGTAGTTATGCGGATGTACATCTGGATGATATGTTCCTTAACTCCTTGTTTGAATGGAGGTCCTATGGGGTTTAGGTAGCTTAGCCTTTAGTCAGCAAAGTGCGCACTTAATTTTAAACATGAAAGTAGACTTCTTGAAGGAAAATACTTCTATGCTTAAACATTAGTACTGATTTAGATGCTTTGTTGGTCCAGGAACTTGGGTAGCTCAAAACAAAGAATTGGGGGAAAAGATTGACAAAGAGATGAAAGATTTAAAAAGGAATCGCTGCGCCTTTGTGTTACAAAGGACAAAAGATAGAAGGCATTTATTTGGTTTTCAGAGCCATCATATAAAAATACAAAGAGTTATTTTTCAGATAAAGATATTTTTAAGATATCTTTCATTTAAAGAGTTTTAGTTTATTTCCTGGATATTTTTTAAAAAAATTGTGTGCTCAATACTACTCAGACAGGGATGATGTGAATCGTGAATGGGACTTGATGATTAGTCAGGGTTATATATTAGTTCTTGCTTGCAGAGGAGACCAAATGAAAGAACTAACTAACATGTGCTGTTTTATTTTAAGATCCTTTTTACTTAAAGTAGAGGAGGGAGGGGGGAGTTGTAAAAAAAAAAAAAGAGAGAGAACACGAAGAAGGTGATAGCATCTCCTTTGTGAGCTATCACTGTGTGCCACATCCACTTTTACCAAAGCACAACAATTTCTGATTTTGATACCATTTTAGTGTAAATAAGCAGGCAGCACAATACCCATGCTTTGCTAAGCTGTGTGCTTCTTATCACTAAGCAGCCTTTTAAAACAGATTGCTGAATTTTGTTATGCTCTTGCTTTTTGCTTGATAATTTTGGTTCATTATTTGGAAGAATGGTTTCAACCATTTCACAGAACAGGCCATTATCTTCCAAAAATGACAGCTGTATTTAATGAGCTGATTATATTAAGGTTGAATTTGTAGGAAGAAACTAGGGGTTATAAGCACTAGATGAAAATAGAGATTGGATTTTTTCCAGAAAGCCCAGGGTTATTTTTTTTGTGCTTGCACTCTATAACTTTGTTTAACTTTAGTTTTTGAGATCAAGAACATGGTTCCTTATTGCAGGAGGTTGCCCAAACATAATTAACTCTCAAAAGATGAGGTTTAAATAGCTTCAATGAAGCAGTGAGACTTGCTTCAAGTTGTACATGCTTGTGTAAATTTATGCATAAACCAAGGGGGATGATTTCTACTTATTTTGGTTTATTCTCAAAGTAGTGTGATTAGAAAGGATTTTAAAGAGTGTTTAATGATAATGGTGGCCTACTTAAGCATTCACAGTCTTTCTGATGTATACAAGTACTTATTGCCACCTCCTTTCTAATAACTGAGAGTAGAAAATTTAGCTACTAATCATGAAAATTCACAGTCATTATTAATGAAACTATTTTATCATCTCTCAGGATATCCCTAATTACTGTGGTGAATAGGAGGTGCCTTTGCAGATGATGACTATTTCTAAAGAAAGGTAGGCTGTCTAGTGATTTAAACTGGCATGTTTAAATGATTAATAAAATGTTGGGTATTTTTAAAAGGTCACCATGAACATTGCAGAACATGATGGCTTGATTAGATAGTGTTCTGTCTTTTCTACTTAATGAGACTCTTATTCATTCAGTACAATTAATAGTACAGATGTACACGTCAGAGAGAACACACTTAGTACAGTGAATGGAAGCGCATTGGCTTTGAAAAGCAATTCCTTATAGGTTTGGTCTGTGAAGTCCAATCACTGGAAAATTCATTTATTTATGCCTCTGCATGTCTTGAAACAATTTAGCCAGTGTAAATACTGATTAAATATTAAGTGAAAACATCTGGCTTTAATATGCACTTTCAGGCCAATTCAAATAAGATTGTAATGAATTCACACATAAATAAATCATGAGGCTGAACATCTTACTTAATCATAATGTTTGTATTGAAAGCCATAGAATATATGTGTGAATGTGTACATCACATGAACATATGTGTGTGTACATTTTTTAAGCAAGTACACACACACACACACACACACACACACACTATGGGCAGAATCCTATTTTATGTTAGACACTCACATAGCTGTGTAACTGAAGTTCCTGTACTCACAGTTTCAGATTCTATTTCAACCTCTGGCATAACAGAATTACCCCGCATACCTGTGCTAGCTACAAGAAGCAAAGGAGAAGAGAAAGATGAAGGACCTCCTATGTTTAGTCCAATAGCTTAGTGCTTAGGGCCCTTGCCAAGGCGCTAGCCCTGACCCAGAAGAGGTTTGTGCTCTGATCACCAATCCACAGGTTGGGCATTATCCAGCTCCTTCTCCAGCCCTCGTCTGGAAGCTGAGTCCCTGGACAGCCAAGGAAAGGGGGAATGTAGAGGTAGGAGGAAGAGATGTATGTGGTTCAGTGAGGTGAACGCTGGTTCAATGACATGCATGGCAGGTGGTTCTGGGTTCATCTGAGCTCTTTCGTCCAGTGAGACAGAAATGTCCCCTTGTTACTATTTTATCCAGTGAATATTAAATACAAGGTGCAGTAGGTCAGCTCCAAGGGGAAGACAGGGGAGGAGTATGGTTAATGTCTAACCTGTGGCCTGGTTGTTAGAGCACTTTGCTGGGAAGCAGGTGATGCAAGTTCAACCCTCTCTGCATGTAGGGGGGTTGGATCCTCCACTCCCTTGGCCAAGAACCCTAACTACTATGCAATTAGATTAAAACATGGGATGATTCTGTTCCCCCTTGTCCTCCAGAGGAAGTTGTGGGGGCAGGTGGCTCAGCTCCTCCTGTTGTTGTGCCTCTTCCTGGTGAGGATGGGGCAGGATTACCACCTTCAACTCAGAAGTGTGGGGGTAGTGTAGTGTGGGATCACTCTAAGGTGGCAGATGATCCCAGGTATCCTACCTGCTAGCACTGCTGAAGGCAGATCAGCCAGGGCAAGGACATGAAACACTTGGCCACTATGGTGATGCTGCTGCATCTCAGAAGGCAGCACTCCCTTGCCCTTCTTTCTCCTCAATCTGGCACAAATGGGAGCGTGCCCAAAAAGAAGTCCCTCTCTCGCTTCAAAGCTCCCATCAGAGTGGAGACAAAGGGGGACACGTTTCAAAGGCAAGCAAGGTCACCCAGAGCATTGGGGAGATGCTTGCTGTGGATGGCTAGCCCTTTTCCTTTGTTGAGCATCCAGGGATCAGGTGGCTCATGGCCCCATTGTACCAAGTGCCCACATGCATCACCTTTAGCAGGACGGTGGTGCCCTCCCTGTATGAAGCATGCAGGGAGTACTTGAGGGAGGAGCTGCGCAAGGCAGAGCTGCAGGTGGCCGTGCACTTCACCTTGGACTTCTGAAGCAGCCAGGGTGGCGATCGTGCCTACCTCTCCCTCACAGGGCACTGGTGCAATCAGTCAAGGCATAGGTAGTATCTTCTTCAAGTGGAGGTGATGGATGAGTCCCACACAGCAAGGGAGATCATGGTGGCCATGAACTGCATGGTGCAGAGGTGGTTTGTTGGGCAGGATGAGCTCACCCATGGGTTCATGGTCATGAACAACGGGGCCAATATGGCCAAGGCAGTGTTGGCATCTGCTGTGTGTCACACAAGTTCCACCTCATAGTCAGGGATGCCTTGGAGGGGGACAGGGCCATCATTACCAGCCAGCACATTTTGAAATGCAGGGAGGTGGTGGGCTACTTCCACCGGAGCATCAAGGAGGGCAAGATGCTGTAGGCAAACAGGCAGAGCTGAGCATCCTACAGCACAGCATCATGCAGAATGTGGAGACTCACTGGAACTCCACATATCTGATGCTGGAAAGGCTGGTGGAGCAACAGAAGGCCATCCATGAGATGGCCTTGGTTGGGGAGTTTGTGATCAGATCTTAACAAAGCGGAGTGGGATACCATCTCCCAGATCTTGGTGGTCCTCAAGCCCTTCCTTGAAGCCACTGAGCCTCAGTGCTGGCAATACCCTCCTTAGCCAGGTGATCCCTGTAGTGAAGGAGCTTGAGAATGAAATGGCGAAGTTTCAGGGGATCGATATTCCTGGCTGGGATAAGCTGCTTTCACCAGAGGTGCAGGCGCTGGTAAAGCAGCTGAAGGAGGGTATTAAAAAATTGCTGGATCTGTTGCGGTCCAGTACAGTCCATGTGCTGGCAGGCATGCAAGATCCAAGGGTGAAGGGGAGCATCTGCAGCAGCAAAACACTCAATCACTAGATGGAGGTGCTGGTGAACAGTCAGGGAGGCAGAAGGGCAGAGGTGGGGGGATATGAAAGAGGGGGATCCACTTTCTCATGCCAGGACTCCAACCATGAGCCAAACTCCTCCACCACAGCCACACCCAATGTGGGCCAAGCGCATGGCTTCAATGTTGGGGTCTGGAGGTACCAGACGCCAGCTTCAGGCAGGCAACGTGGAGGCCTCGGTGGCTACCTATCTTGCTGAGAATGTGGGGCCGCTGCACTGTGACCCCTTGGCCTATTGGGCAACCGACAGCCAGGTGTGGCAGGATCTGGCCACGGTTACCTGGGAACACCTGTCCTGTCCACTAACCAGTTTTCCAAGCAAGAGGGTGTTCACCATTGCTGGTGATGTTGTCACACCCCACCGCACCTCCCTAGCTCCTGGGTTGGTGGAGCATCTGGTGTTCCTGAAGGTGAACCTCCCGCTGCTGGGGTTCCCCGAGCTCCATGTGCAGACGGAGTGAGTGCCACTCTCTGCACCTATTTTCTTTTTTTATTTGCTTTCAGAACCTGGAGGTGCATTTTCACAGAAACTCCTCCACCACCCTGCCTGAAACCTGGAAGGCCTCATGCCTGCAAGAGGGGCTACTATCCCTGCTGATACTCAACAAACTCAAGCCTCAAATAGAGACTGTGCTGGTGGAAGAGCACTCTGGGTTCATACCAGGAAAAAGTACCACTGAGCAAATCTTCAATATCCCACTACCCTGTGAAAAGTACCATGATCACCAAAAAGAACTTCACCATAATTTCCTAGACTTCAAGAAAGCTGTTGATAGGGTGTGGCACAAAGCACTTTGGCTCATGATGAAGAAGCAGATCCCTGATAACACTACCAGAAAAACTTTACATCAGTGCAAATGGTAGAGTGCTGATTGACAACATTGTTGAATGGTTTGTGACTTCAGTAGGAGTGCGCCAAGGTTGCCTCCTCTCACCATGCCTTTTCAACCCCTTCCTCAAGCAAATCATGCCAGATGCCTTACACAATTTCACAGGAACTGTATCAGTTGGAGGGCACAAGATCAACAACCTGCACTTTGATGACATTGATCTGGTAGCAGGGACATCTGAAGAACTTTGAGAACTTACAGAAATGCTAGACAAAACTGAAAAGAACCATGGAATGGAAATAACCTCAGAGAAAAGCAAAGTGATGCCACCGACAGCAATGCTCCAGGAACACCAACAGTGATGCTGATGTAAAGATTGGCAATAAAAAACTAGAAAGAGTAACACATTTCAAGTATTACCATCACAGAAGACTTAACAAGTGAAAAGGAAGTCAAGACCAGAATAGCCATTGCCACCAGCCAACTAACAAAGCTAAAGAAAATATGGACAAGCAGCAGTATTACACTGAGGGTACTTACACCTGCTGCATACTGTGATCATCTCTATGATCCTTTATGGCTGTGAGGGATGGGTGCTTAATAAGAAGCTAGAGAACAGAATTGAGGCATTTGAAATGTGCTGCTTTAAGACACTGCTGCCTGTCTTGTACACTGAGTACTGGATCAATGAATCTGTCAAGCAAAAAATCAGTCAGGAAATTGGATCGTATGAACTATTTTTGAAGGTTGTGTGATGAAAGAAGCTGCAGTGATTTGGACACACCATGAGAAGTCCGGACACCTTTGCCTATTCCCATAAATGCAGGGTGCAGTGGAGGGAAAGAGAAAAAGTTGTAGACCCAAGAAAAGCTGGGGAACCAATGTTAAGGACTGGATGGGGCTTTAACTGACAGTGCACAAAGCTAGGCAAACACAGGGCAGACTGAAGGAGGACTGTTACAGCATCTACGGTGCTCCAGTGGTTGCAGCAGCTGACCTGACCTGGCCTGGCTATAAAGAACAGAATCTGGACCAAATTTAAATCAGTAGGCATTTTGCCATTTAGCAGGATGATGAGTTACTTTGTTTAATCAGGGCAAAAGGCCAGGTTTTCCACTCTTTATCCTGCTGTTTGCATTGCCTAGCTCATGATGTCAAGAACCTCACCGCCACTGGCTTTTTGCTCCTTCTTGACCTACACCCCCTTCTTCAATGAGTAAAAAGTACAAGGTGAGACTCCAGAGCAGTGAGGACAAGGAAAGTATTAATTGACATAGATAATTTTTTTTTAAGATTGTTCTCTGGGATTTATAGGAAATTATGCTGCCTGGAGCAGCTGACTTCAGTCAAACCCCAAATTTATATGGAACTTTTTTGTTTTCGTATATGTAAATGGGGACTTCCAGAAATATGCTTCAGCACAGCATAGCAGAATTTCTCCTATCTTACTGTGTGCCATGCTCCTGGTGAGATGATCTGCCTGTTATACTACAAGTGATTTTTACTTTCACAATTGCTTGTAGAGGGCCAAGGGATATTAAATGATTCCAATGGGAAAACATCTCATTCCTCAGAGGAAGAAAGTCAATCACAAATTAAGGCAGCTATTTTTAAAATATAGACAACTGTTTGTTCATAATTTTTTTTGATCTCGAGTAGGTAGCCTGCTTGTGAAATCAACTAAGATGACAGCACAGTTCACTGGGATAACTACAGATTGTGTGTTGCCAAATTTCACATAATGGTATTACATATATGATAGGTTTATTTTCCTATTGTTACAGTTATAGGACATGTGCAATTTCCAGTTTAAATCGCTGCATTTGAGGACTTAGAAGGCACACCAGACTGTGGGGGCTGCAAAGAAGCCCCTGCATCACTGGGCAGCAGAGATAAGTATTTTGGCCTTGTGTTGTAGCTTGCTGCCACAGTGTTGTGTTGACCCAGGGTGGGGGGAACCTTCTCTTTGGAAACGGATGCTTGTATTCTTTGTTGTGTTGAAGTTTCCACCCCAGACAAAATTTGGTTCATGATACCTCAGCTCAGGTGCAAAATGGCAAACTATCCAAATTTCTGATTTATTCCTCCCTTTTTTGTTTGAAATAAATAGGGGAAAAACCCATTTTAGATACTGTTGTTCCTTTCTAGTCATTGATAAAAATCTGACTTATTAAGTTTTTGTAGGCTATTGTTGTAGGGTACTACCTCTGTTTGGGAAACCTGAAACTGTATCTGGGTTATTACATTTTTAATAGTAGTTACTGCATATTTAAATTAATTACTTCCTATAATATCTTTTCCTATCATGAATTTCTGTTGTTACCCTTGACTCAAAGTAATTCCACTAGCATTAAAACCTAAAATGTAATGTCCTATAATGTTAACGGTTAGTATTATGAAGGAAACATTATGTTATGAGTTGTATTAGATTAGACATTCATGGTCTAAACTAAGGGCCTGATGACGGTAGATAGATATATTACGTTTCAAAATCATGTTTCAATTGAAAATTTTGCAATATGCTTTGGGGTGTGCAATCATTGGGCTGCATTCTATACTGGCGTAAGTGGGTTCAGCTACACTGACTACAAATGAGTTCTGCCCCTTTACATGAACAGAAAAGTTGATACAGTGTAGGTGGGTGTAAGTTAGATACTCTTGGGATTTTTAAGTTCATGTCTTTGGTGAAATGTAGCTTTAAAAAAAAAAGGCTGATCCTTGTTTTGGTTTGGATGGAGACTGCTGTTCACTACAGGGATTAGTCCTGGGACATTTTGGAAACACTATGATTGTGTAGCCATTGTTGCTGTTAATTTATTTTACTACATTATTTAAGAGGAATGAGCAAGAATGCACAGCTAGATTTTGTCCTCCATTTCCTATGACTGGGCCAGGGGAAAGACCCACTTTGGATTCGAGGTGGATAGGTGGCCCAGAGCCAGGTTCCAGCTGCCACCACCACCACTTGTCTCTGCAGCAGCACAGGGAGAGTACCCACAGCTGATTCTACTATGAGGATGAGTGTAGGGATCAGCATCCACAGTCAAAGCCACCCACTGCTGAATGCTGCCAAAGCCCCACATCTGTGGGCCAGATCCAGTGGTTCCATGACACAGATGCAGCCTGTGGGTCATAGATTGCCACCCCCTTTCCAGTGCATACACAGGACATTCAGCCCTTGAGTTCTAGTGGTTTTTCCAAAAGCTGCACAGCTCTGGAAGGATGTGCTGATAGCAAAAAGCCATGAAGGACAATCTTTCTCCATTACTTCACAAAATTCTAAATGTTATCTTTATATCAGTGAAAACATCATTATTTGTGAATAAGGCCCTTGGACCTTTGGCTTTACTCTGTGAAAGTCAAGGGGGTAGGGAATTCTTCTTCACCTCCCTTCTGTGTGGTTCTTGGACGAGTGCCAACCAACCTTTCTTTTAAGTATGAGACTGCCTAGCAGAGTTCATCAGGAATCACTATAAAATAAATTAACTTAGAAATGTTTTAAAGGATCTTCCAGACCTTGCAAGATTGAATGGCTCTCACTGATTTCCCTTAGTGAGTAGTACTCTAGTCTGCAAGGCAGCCCCATCAGATTCAAATCAGAACTGAGGCTGAGCTCTTGCTGAAATTCTCTGTCTGTCTGTGTCAGTTAAGCTCATCTTTGCTCAGGTCAAACCCTCTCCAGAAATGAAGATGTAACAGAAATAGCTAGATGACATATGACATTTGGTTCTGGTCTGTTGACTCTTGTCAGAGAGCTGCACTTGTCCTGTTTCATTGTGAACTAGAAGTCAGCAGTAGGTATGGTCTCCTGGTGGATTTACAGTGAACTGCCTGTGACTCCATTCTAGCTGATCATCTTCAACCAATTAGAGCCAATCTACTATATTTTTATTTATATGTGCCTGTAATGGGGCCCCTACCCCATCACTAAAGGTGAAAGGGAGCCGCAGTGAGCAGTGAAGCCAGTGATTGACAAGCCTGAGGCAGAAGTAGTGGGTCAGGTGACCCGGAAAGGGGGTAAGAGGCCTTATAAAACTAGGACTGTTTTGGAGGCCTAGGGTGAGAGGGATGTGATTGGCCAAGGAGGAAGGACTCCAGGCTATGGGGGCTACAAGGAAGCCCCTGCACCACTGGGCAGCAGAAATAAGTATTTTGATCTTGTATTGTAGCTCATTGCCATAGTGTTATGTTGACCCAGGATGGGGGAACCATCTCTTTGGGAGTGGATGCTTGTATTTTTTGTTGAGTTGAAGTTGGACCAGAGGACTGAGTTGTGGTTGTAGGGGAGGAGGAGAACACCAAGAAGGGTGCCAGGGGCATATCATGTTCTAAACCCTACAAAGAAGGGGAGTGCTGCTATTGGTGAAAGACTGTAGTGTGAGACAGAAAAGACTGGGGGCATAAACTCAGAGCCTGCAAAGGACAAGACTGGGTTCTGGGGGATCCAGAGCCCATGAAGGCCAAGGCTAAAGCTGGGGCCCAGGAGCCTAGGGTCCTGGGACAGTGGACCTTAGGTGGAAGGACCCAGCCAGAGTAAAGTGGGCCAATGCTGGGGGCCTCAGCCCAGACAAGGACCTAAGATCTGAAGCAACCCCCCCCCGCCCCACACACACACACACACACACACACACACACCACACCCTCTAGGGGCAACATATCTGTCCATTTATAACACCAAGGCATGGCAGGAGAGACAAGAGGGTTAGACCCTGAGAGGCCAGAGGGGGCGAGCCAGGTGGGATCTAAGGGACCACAAGGGGGTGACTTGGCTGCCCTAGGGCTGGACATGTCACAGTGCCCAAAAGGAACATTTTATCTCAACTCCCTTCCACTTATATTTCAGTTAAAATGTAACCTGAGTCAACCTTGATCTTGATTTAAAAATAAAGTCCATCCTTCTTGACTCATCTCTAACATTTTAAAATGAAAGGTTGCACTGGCTCGAATCCTTAGTGGGATACCAGAGAAAGAAGTAGAGTTGTTGAACCTGAAATGCTTTTCTTACATTGGAGAATTGGTAATAACTGCACTAAAATGAAGAGTCAGCATGAGATATGAATTAGAACCATTATGGCATTTAGGGGAGTCCAGACTCAAGGGTAAAATCAAGGTCTGGAATAGGTAAATTTGCTCCAAAGCTTTTGCATTTGCTATAAAAATTCCACTGATGCAGTTTGCTTCCAAAAAAGCAATGCTGTCAAATTGAAATATTGTAAAGGAATATGTCACTTCTGGTGATATTTTTGACAGAAAAATATCAAAGTTAGTCATTTCAATTTTATCTATTAAGTTGGATTATGTCAAAATGTTTTATTTAAACATTATCATTTTGGTTCATTCAGTTTTTACCTTTACATGATAATAATATTAAAATTAGCAGTATCTTGTATTATAAATCCTATAATATTTTTGTAATTAATATTGCATTATATGTTTGACACTATTAAAAAGAAGTATTTCAATTATCCTGAACCAAAATATTTTAGAATATCTGTTCCAAGGATTTTTTTTTTCAGAATGATTTTTTTTTTAAATGTCAATTTCTAGAGGAATGGGAATTCTGTTTTCTGACTAGCTCTAGTTAGCAGTACTTGGAAAGAAGCTGAATTTCTCTAGAGATATTAAAATGAACCCATCCTCCTTCAAATCAAATGCAGCTTTTCAGTATAAGCTAGTATCTTAAAGAGAACAGGATGATTTTCCCAGCATGCATAGCCTATACATATTTGTTATAGTACTACAATGAGGTTTTTTTATTTTCTTTACTAAATTGGCCACTAGCACAGGTAACCATCAGATTAAATTATCTGATTGATATAATCTGATAAAACCTGTAAGACCACTATTACAGGTAAACATAAATCAATGTTAGAGTTTCAGCATTAAATTTAATTTTTTAACAATTTTTTAAAATATTTGATGGGTTAGCTGAGTTTCTAGCTAGTATTTGTCTCTACCTCTCATTGCTTCCTACTACAAAATGAGAAGCACCTACAGAAAATTCAGAGTGGAACATTTCTTTGTTTCATAGAATCATAGAAAATTGAGGTTGGGAGAGACCTCAGGAGGTCATCTACTCCAACCCCCTGCTCAAAGCAGGACCATCCCCAGCTATATCATCCCAGCCAAACCTTTGTCTAGCCAGGTCCTAAAAGCCTCCCATGATGAAGATTCCACAACCACTCTGGGTAACTTGTTCCAGTGCTTTTCTATCCTCCTTATGAGAGAGTTTTTCCTAATATCTAACATAAACTTCCCTTGCTGCAACTTGAGACTACTGCTCCTTGTTCTGTCATCTGCCATAACTGAGAACGGTTTAGCTCAATCCCGTTTCAATCCCCCAATTCAGGTAGTTGAAGGCTGCTGTTAAATCCCCTCTGTCTTTTCTTCTCCAGACTAAATAAGCCCAGTTCCCTCAGGCTCTCCTCAGAAGTCATGTGCCACAGCACCCTAACCATTTTCATTGCCCTCTGCTGGACTCTCTCCAATTTGTCTACATCCTTTCTATAGTGGGGGTCCCAAAACTGGACACAGTACTCCAGATGTGGCCTCAGCCATGCTGAATAGAAGGGAAGAATCACTTCTGTTGATCTGCTGGCAGTGTTCCTACTAATGCAGTTAGCATTATTCCATTAGCCTTCTTCACAACAAAGGCACACTGATGGCTCCTATTCAGCTCATGTTCCACTGTCAATCTCAGGTCCCTTTCTGCAGAACTACTGCACTACTGCTTAGCCAATTGGTCCCCAGCCTGTACTAGTTCATGGGATTGTTCCATCCTAAGTGCAGGACTTTGCACTTGTGCTTGTTGAACCTCATGGGATCACTTTTGGTCCAATCCTCCAAGTTCTCTAGGTCTCTCTGAAACCTAGCCCTACCTTCCAGCATATTTACTATGGCCCCCAGCTTGGTTTCATCTGCAGACTTGTTAAGGGTGGACTCCATCCCATCTTCCAGGTCATTGATGAAGATATAAAACAAAACCAGTCTCAGGACTAACCCCTGGGGCACTCCACATGAGACTGGCTGCCAGCTAGACAGAGTCATTGATTACTATCCTCTGAGCCTGATGATTCAGTCAGTTTCCTATCCACCTTATTGTCCATTCATGTAGCCCATATGTCCTTACTTTGCTTGTAAGAATGTTGTGTGAGACCATAGGTGGTTCCTCCCAGCCCTGCACCAGCACCAGCCCCTGCACCAGCACCAGCACCAGCACCAGCACCAGCACCAGCACCAGCACCAGCACCAGCACCAGCACCAGCACCAGCACCAGCACCAGCACCAGCACCAGCACCAGCACCAGCACCAGCACCAGCACCAGCACCAGCACCAGCACCAGCACCAGCACCAGCACC
>NW_017729031.1:96223073-96227733 GCF_001723915.1 Gavialis gangeticus
GGGGGGGGGGGGGGGGGGGCTAAGCCCTGTTAGACCCGCCCCTTCTGCTGCCTATGTCAATCATCTCATTGTCGCTGTTGCCCATGTTGCCATCCACTTCTATGTTCTACATCAGTTCTTCCCTGGTTGTAAGCAGTAGTTAGCTTCACTACTTTTAGCATCCTACCTCTTATTTACTCCTGTTTGAAACAGTGGATAAGGATGGGATGTAAGACAGAGCCACACTTCATTCACATTCAGCTAATTTACAGTTAACAGATGTTATGTACATTGATAGTCTGCAGTCCGGTTAACTGGATGAAGAATTGTATATAAACACTTGTATTGGAGCTTGTGATCCCTTTCTTCCCCATTTATTCCTAAACTTAATACATCAACAATTTTCAGTAGAACTCCCATCGCTGCTATAGTAATGCTTCCTGGTAGCAATGGCAACACCATTAGAAAAGAGTTGCCACTATTATAATTCCTGCAGTAAATAAGACAGTGATAAAAATACGTGAAGCCAGTAGAGTAGCAATTGCTACCAACAGGGGGTGACATCCCATGTTAGTTTATTATATTTTGTAAATGTTATCAGCATGGATGCAATCTAAAAGCTTATTTGTATAGCAAAACTCAAACAGGATGGATCTAAACCTGAAAGAAGAAAGTAATACAGATGCATTTACAACTCATAAAAAATGTCTTGTAGAATTTTCTCATGCTGTCTGGAAGAGAACTGTTAAAATACCTAGATAGAAATAGGCTAGTGATTGTTTCTGAGAATTGATGTTTTCCCTGAAACACAAATTGAGCCTATTTCTACTTCAGGTTTGAGTAAATAAGAAGTACATATGATTCACAAATAGCAGTTGTACAGTAGGGGCTATTATTGCAGGTATAAAGTTTTGATGACAGTGTGAATGCCATTCATCCCCATGCCTATCTTCTGTATTTGCGGTAGCATCTGTTCCTCTTCTCACTGAAATTTGTGCCAGATTTCTGTCTTAAATTACCCAGAGAGCCTATGCTTATGGTCACAATATAATTAATCTGATGAGAGCTGATAAATTACAGAAAGGCTACTGATAATTTCTGGTCTTATTTTATTTGTTCAGGCAAAATAGAGGCAATATCAAATGTAATTCCCACCAGTGGGTTTAGGACATATCACTGGACTCATAGGTATGTCCTAGGTCTTGAAGGAAACTTAGGGACAGATAAATATTGGAAAGGTGAATATGTACTATTGGATACACAGCTCAGAATACTGGCATCCTGCCTTATTCAAGTCATCAGCTAAGTAGTATGGCAGGCCTAAACTAGCTTCCCCTTGTCCAGAGGCTGCAGCGTGTTGCATACAGCAACTATACAGTGTGTGCCTACAGCATGCAATGCATTGCTATTGCTTAAGATATGTAAGAGGTGGAATGAGATAATGCATTGAGTCTCCCAAAAAGTTTATTTATCCTGCTGGAATTGAGCTACCTTTTTCCTCAGGGACATGGTCCTGAGTTAGATTCCCCTCTCTCTCCCTCATGGGAAAGCTTCCTTCAAACCCAGCTCTGGATGAAAAGAGAAAATTCATTATTGACCTTAACTGTATGGTCTTTACACTTCTTTGTTCTGATACAAGGGAGGACAAACACGCTTGCTGTAAAATAAGTCAATCTGGAAGTGTGTATGTAGGGGGGCAGGATAGAAAACTTGGATAAGCTGGGGCACTTGTATATAAAACAGCACTGAGCCCCTTACTCTCAAATTACCTAGCCTCAGTGAGGATCATGGATGGAGGCAGCTTAGAAAGTTTTGTATATCGCAGTTAGCCTTAATCTGCCTCCAATAATCAGAATCATATTTTGATTTCACAGATGATGGGCTGCATAAGGTCTGGATGGATAACAGCAAAACTAAACTATAAAAGGTAAAGTGTAAACATAGTTCTAAAATCTGTGTTCATCTTTCCCTACCCCTTGAGCTGCTATGCAAAGGACTGGACAGCATACATGAGTTAGAACAGCTGACTGCCCACAGCTCCATGACCTTAGGGACACCCAGGACATGCCCCTTTGCCGTACCTGCCTGCATTATGTCCTGGTGACCTAGTTGGCCACAGCAGAGGGAAATGTGTTCACAGTATGGTACACCAGCCGTAGTCAATATTGCTTTGGGGTACTTCTGCCTTAGTAGAGTGGTGCAAGAAACTACAAATTCTGGCCTAATATATTACTTGTTTTTAAATGCAGTAGTTGCTTAGCCATTACACAATACAATGTCTTATGTTGGAACAATGGATCAACCAATTGGTTTCACCTTAGACTGTAACAAACTATTTTGGCAATTTACAGAGACAAGGTATTGGAATAGAGGTAGAGGTATACCTTGACAATTTGACACCTGGGGTGGCATGGGGAGGGGAGAGCTTACCTGCCTCAGCACAAGCTCCCACAATGCAGGCTGTGGCACCAGTGCAGGTTCTCTGGGGGCTCCCATTCTGGTATCTCCTCAGAATGAGGGCTTTGGGCTGGTGCCCTGGTCACCTCACTCCTTCCCTCCCCTCTGATGTTACACTACTGACTATGGGAACCTTGGATGTGATCTATTCTTGCAGGTCCTATGCTTCACTGTTCAGTCTGTGAAACAGGGACTACAATGGAAGGGAAAGAAAACATGTGGAATGAACTAACCCAGTTCATTTCAAAGGCTATTGGTTCCTCAGAGGTATTTTGATGAGCCTCAGGGGTATGTCAGATTCAGGAGAATGATTTTGCAGCATCCAGAGATGCAACAAATTCCATTCAAGGCAGAAAAATCATCTCATTCCACCCTGAGGTTCGATATTGGGACTCCTGGGAGGCCATCAGCATCTTCCAATATATCATCCTTTTGAATTAACTTTAAAAAGCATCTCCTTCTCAACACCATATTTGTTTCTGAGGTACTATCCACCTGATATTTATAAGCCCGGTGAGTTGCCAAAGAAATTCAAAGATTAATATAGTTGATTACCTTACCTCCATACTTCAGAGCTTTGGGTTAAACTCAGCCATTGAATAACTGTGTCTGCAAATTACATTTTTTGGAAAAAAAAACAAGACTGTGATAGCTGCTCAGAAAACACATCTCAATGATTTTATACTCTTTTACAGGTTGATTCAAATGTACAAAAAGGAACATTTGTTTCACCATTACTAGAGCTGATTTTAATAAACTTCAGGTGATCTCTGCTGTTAGGTGAATCATCAGCCAAAACGTACAAAACTGCTGTGCCCCTCTCTTCCATATAGCAAATATTGCCAGTTCCTCATCACAAAAGCTTTTTTTTTTGCAAGAAGGAAAACTCAAGATGTAGCAGCAACAGTAATAGTATTCCTGTATTGTTTAAAGGTCCAGACTAAGATTGGATGGGAGCTCCTTCATTTGTTTGCATTCCAAGGGCTTAGACAGAAGGCACATTTATATAGGTGTGACAGGCAGTGGTTTTGTACACAACTGTAAATTATACTGGATCCAGAATGGACAGACATACTGCTGTTTTGGGAAGGATGGTTGCAGTAGGTGCTATTATTACATAGTCTCTCCTCTAAGGAGTAATGGCCTGTCAGTATACCCTAAGATGGAAACGGAGAGACGATGCCTACAGTGGTGTAATTTACCAGTAAAAACCTGACTTATTCTGTTATTCTATAAATGTACTGGCTAGCAGTGCACACTTGTGCTGCTGTTACATATGGCGGTTGAAAATCCATAACAATTTGTAACAACTGTTATATGGGGAGCACTAAATGTAGTTTTACCCCAGATCTTTCCTGGGGTAATTCTACGTTGGATATGGCTAAGCAAACCATGGGTAGGAGCTTGCAGGGCCTGCCTACTTCTTGTTTACACTTCATAAAGGCTGATTACACTACTGTAAATGCCCAAATCGAAACAGTGCCCAAACGCTACATTGTTCAGGGTATACCAATACATAGATAATTGGTCCTAAAAGTTTTGCAGCTTAAATGGAAAAGATAAACAAGCTGCATAAGGAAAAAGAGAGACACAGAGAAGCTTTACTGTATGTACTCGAATATAAGATAACCCTGACTATAAAGTGACCCCCCCCAACAATTAGATCCTATATATGGAAAACGTATACATTGGTTATAATTTTCCAGGTATAGAAGCTAAGTATTGGAGGATTGTCTTTAATCGCCCAACCCCACTTCCATAGCAGGGAAAGCAGTGGTGGTGGGGGAGGGTTAGGTGGTCCCCTAGCCCTCTGCCCCTACTCACTTCTTCCCCCTTCAGGCTTCCTGCTCCCCCCTGCCACCTGCACTCCTCACCTTCAGCTCCCCGCAGCCTCTGCCTCTTGCTCCCAGACTCACCCCAGTCTCTGCCTCCCCCTCCCTGCCCCTTGCTGTCAGATGCTGCTTCTGCTGCTCCATCCCAGAGCACAATATGTGGAAGCTCAGCCCTTGCCTGGCCATGCAGAGGTGTCAGCACTGCTGAGTGGTGGGGCAGAGGTAGGATATTCTTTGTGCTCCATGCCAGGGAGAGACCCCAGGCCCAGTGGGGGAGAGGGGCAGGAGGCTGCTGTAGATCTTGATCTGGTCTCAGCGTAGGCTCAGGGCCAGAGCCAGAGCCAGAGCCTCTCTCGCCTCCTCTCCCCCCCCCTTCCCCCCCCCCCCCACTT
>NW_017729031.1:96227884-96240744 GCF_001723915.1 Gavialis gangeticus
CCCCCGCACTTCATAAGCAAATATAAGATAAGGGGCTGTTTTCCCCATGCCGATATGGGGTGGGGGGGAGGCTTGAATTTGCTTTTTATTATTTGACTTTGCTTTTTATAACTTTCTCGTTCAGCTGCAAGTGAGTCTATGAGAGTGATCAATTCAAGTACCAGAATTATGACCTTTTAGAAAAGTTCATTTTTAAAAGGAAAAAAGACCAGCTGTATAATAAATCTGATCTTAGAATTATGGTTTTGAAATTGATTGACAAATGCAATGATTTTGCTTGAAGTGTTTTATAAATGCACTGACTGCTCAGTTAAAGAATTGATCAAAGGGGTTGCTTCATTCTGAGTCCTGAATCGATTTCCTTTGTGCAATTTCTGTTTAAATTTTTTTTTAAAAAATCTGTGACTTGGATTACATTATTAATTTATGTCAATGAATAATTTGAGAAATGTGAGTTATATAACGGGATGTGCATTGCTTACCCTATAGTGCAAAATACGTATTTGTTTTAATTTACTGTTAGTGTGTGTGGCACAGAAGAGGAGGAAAGTTGATTCTGAGCAGAACTCTTACCCAGCACCCACTCACTTTTTACCTTTATGATTATTTTTGTAAAGGACAAAAGGTAGGATATTTATGTCTTTTTGCAAAATCCAGTTAGATAATTGTCATGGCTTTTCACTCAATAGTGTAACTTCTTTGGGATCATTATAAAACAGGCATAAATAATAGGAGAATCAGAGCCCTTGCATACAGGCACATGGATTGAAACTCTGGTTATAAAAGGGATATTAAAGGAGAGGGGAATGTATTCACTTGAAGGTCACAGGTGAACAGCAGGAGCTAAGAAAGAGCTGTATGCATTTTTTATTTTTGCTTTTTAAAAATATCACTGTCCTTATCTAGAGTAGGAAGAAATTAGTGGGGACAGTGGCTGGTTCAGAAACAAAAAGTGCTAAACCTGGAGTTGTCGTGGTGTTAGTAAATAAGGTTGAATGCATTTGCATTTTGGTGTCACTTGAATCTACCTTAACTGCTGCCATCTCAGAGAGATTCTACATTCAGCTGTAAGTACTTGTCCATCCTTCTCCGAATTTGGCGCAAAGAGTATGAGATTGTCTCACAGTTTACATACTGAGGATACTGAAAAGTAGAGTGTATCAAGATAAGCAGTTAATGTGATGATGCAACAAGGTGTAAGGTACAGTTCTATTTTAGTGAATGAGTGCAGGCTACCCAACAAGTGGGGCTTGACTGTAGACAATGGATCCAGTGGTCTATTTCAGATGAAAGCTGGTGATCTGAAGACAGCTGTGGCAGTCAGTAGGTATCTGATAATTACCTAACAACACAGAGTACAATATCCAAGGTTCATTCACCTGCAACTCTACCAACATCATATATGCCATCACCTGCTTGCAATGCCTTTCTGCTATCTATATCTGACAGGTGATCTCTACTTGTAAGAATGAATGAACACAGATCTGACATCAGCTGCAGAAAGACAAATAACCATGTGTCAGAACATTTCAGCTTCCCTGGACACTCCAGTACTGACCTCAGGATTGTTGTTCTTAGGCCAGCAACTTTTAAAAACCAGTTTGAACAGGACACTGTAGAGCAAGAAATCACCTACGAATGCCTGTGTTAAGTATGGTTTAAACAAGGACTATCTCATTACCTGGGTTAACTTTTGTGACCTCACCCCACTTTGTTCCTATGGGTTTACAGCTGTTCTTTCCTAGTATAGCCCCCTTCTTCCTGCCTTCCTTGTTTTTTGTATTGTCATTTCTCCCTCTTTCTTATACTTTGCTTTCTGCGCATCCTTTCACAGCATGGGTGAAGAGAACTTTGGTTTGCAAATGTTTGTGCTTTCTCTCTCTATATATATAAGTTATTCAGTTGGTCTATAAAGGTGCATATCTAGCTGACTAACTTCAGACTAACATAGCTAACTACCTCTCTTTGCTTAGAGCTGGAAGAAGACATACATTGTGCCAGCTCAAATTTCTTTCATTTGGACTTGCCTTTCAAACTCAGCTCTGACTCTTAAAATAACTGGGGGTGCATAAGCAGTGACACACTTTGCAGAGCAGAAATCAAGCCCTTGTGTTTGGGATTTGCTGTTCTCTATCTGGTTTGTTTGGTGGGTTTTTTGTTTTGGTAGATCAGCAGACTAGCCAGTAGGGGGCAGTGATGTACTGTATTAGAAATTAAATCACCCATCAGCTTGGGACATTCCTAGCTACCTGCACTAGAACAGGCACCCATCCATCTATTACAGTGCAGTAGTCTGTTAAGAATAGCACAAAGTTGTTGCTGTTGTTTCTAAGGTTGACATTCAACAATGGTTTCTTAAGAATTTTGTTTTTATTTTATTATGGAGAGTTGTGAGTAGAAGGATCTTTTCAGCAGAAAAGCTCTCGAGGAACACCCGTAATAGAAGTGTAAAGATGAAAGTAAAAGCAATTTTAGGAAATTAGTGCCTGAAAGCTATGTAGTGTGTTTTACAGTGCAGTTGAGAGAAGGAGTATATTTATTTAGCAATTGAATGTGGTCTTTGATCTGTCTATTAAAGACAGACTAGGCATAGCTGCATTCTGTATGCTAGCAAACTAGCAGCATATAAAGGGGTCACAAGCACATTTATCATCAGTGGTCATCTTCAAATGTTGGCATAGCACTTGTGAAACATAGCCCAGTATATTAGTTGCACTTGAAACATGTTAATCCACAAATTCTCGTTGAACCAATATAAATAATATTTTAAAGAGACTTACTGGCTACTGCACCATAAAACAAACATTTTTAAATGTGCTGTTTGGTTTTTGCTCATATAATATGAGAGTTCCAGCATACAACAGTAGTATAGGATTCTTTACTGTCCCTTATTTTCAAATTGATTAGATGATAAAAAATTGTAATTGTCTTTTTATTCTTTGTTTTCCTTTAGTTCTTTCTCCTCTAAAACTTCCAGCAGTTGTCAAATAACATACCTGATCACATGTAGTAGTGAATTGTTTTCACCTCCCACAGAAGACTGTGCTCCAGATTGGTCTTGCCTAAAATAGTATGACTCCAGTGTTACTGTTTATTTTAGGGAGGCTGGCTTAATATTTACACATACCTAAAGGAGACCTGAAGCTGGCAAAATGGGAGTTCATATAGCGCTCAGTATTTGACTGAATCAGGCTTATAAGAAAAGCTAATGGTGTGTGGAATATTTTTTCAACTTTACTGGCACGAATTGTTTGGTATTTCATTGCAAGGCCATAACTGCTTCATTTTAAACTTACAGTAAACTATTGATGCTGATGCTCAGGCCAGAAAGGTGGAAACAGAAGAGTGACATTTTAATTATTTCTAAACCTCTCACATATTTTAAAAGATTTTCAGTGGCCAAGAAGTGCTCTGCACCTACCTTCAGGAGACGTAATCTTTTTAATGTTTCAGCAGGTCTTAGTCTTGCTTTACAGTGAACTGTATGGAAGAGAGGTAGTCATTGCTTATTACCTGGGAAGAATAAAGGATGGAGTAGAGCCAGTCAAATTCTGGAATGGAAAATAGGAGCCCTTTCATACCTGAACCTGATATTGCTGTAATCCACTCCTCCTAGAATCTTGAAATTGTAATCAAAATGAATTATCAAACAATCTTAAATTCTCTTATGTTAGTTACTGAAATAGTAATAGCTGTACAGTGGATCAATTTTTTCTTCTCTGTAAAACTGAATGTAATCCCCCATGGAGAACACTACTCATCACTTCTCTCTCCCTGCCATCCTCCTTCAAAAAACAGGAGGCTCATGTTAATTAGAAAGCAAAATAACAGTAGTGTAGCTGTATTATCTTAAGTAACACCACAGAACTGGTAGGATTGGTGTGATCAATTAGTTTGTTTCTGCTAGGTGGCAGTAATGTACCCTGAAAAGCTATATGTAGATCCAGCTCTTGCCTGAAGTGGGAGACCTGCTCCTGTAAAAGATCTCAGGACTGAGAGATCAAGAGCAAGGAAGGCTTCTCTGTTCCTTCCTGCTGAAGTCTCAGAGTAAGTCTCAGAGACGTTCCTTTCAGAAACAGCTTGTTTTGCAGCAGCTGTACTTAGATGCAGTATATTATTTTCCCCAGAATATAATGTAGAGCTGAAAGCATGTCTTGGTTTAGTATGATGCTGCTTAAAAGTCAGGAAAAAAATGGGATAACTTATTTTTCTGTACTTGGGGTATGTCTACGGGATACATTGCCTTAGCAAAATTGAACTGCGCTGGTTCACTTAACTTAAAAGAAAGATGGGAAGGAAAGTAGATGCAATTTTCTTGTGTTAAGGGATGCTGAAGCCACCTCTTCAGAAAGACTTAGATTTCATAGAGAAACTACTTTGAACTCCAGACAATTTTTTCAGTGTCACTTTGGGATGTTGTAGCAACATAAATCTGAAGGTATTCTAAAGGTTGACCTATAGAGTTTCCATTGCAGCTGTGTTACTGGGTAAATTTTCAGGTTTAGAAATTTTGAATGAATAATTAATATAACAATCAATAATGAATAGGAGTACATAAACCACAACTAAAGGAAAGGATGACTAATGCAATCTGGGCTCTTGGAATCTGGGCTCTTGTTGGAGGAATTTGATGGATTGGCTCAGTGAAAATGTTTTCCTTGAAACTTCAGTGGATCTTGCTTATTTAGTTCATTACCACAATTTAGGTAGTATAGTATATTTCTGAAATTCTTCCCTTTATCAACAGACAGTTTTGTTTACAAAGTAAGATTATTTTTCACATGTCTTTCCTCTCAGCATGAGAAGCAGACAATAAATACCAGCATTTCCTTTTGAACCCAGCAGCCAATCCTTGATTTATGGAGAAAGAATATATTTCTGTCAATAAAGTTATTTAAAATCAGATTATGTGAGTTAGCAAGGTTATACTTTTGCATATCCCTGGAGATTGTGCAGTCTACATGTCTATGAATTCAAGATGACTATTAACAAATTGGCATACTGTTGATGATAGTGCTTTTCTTTGTGGTGACAGGTATAAACTATTTCAAGTCCCAGAGTGCAATAGAAGATACAGCCTTGAAATTTATAGCAGTTTTATACATAGTGGCAGCAGAGATTCCCAGAGATGTTGCAAACCTCATGTTTCATTTTTGTGTGAGGTTTATTAATGAAGAAGAAGAAAAAAACTGATCAGCAGATTGGCAGGAGAAAGAAAAGCAAACAACCAGGGGAAACAGTGCCACAGACAGACAGACAGACAGGCAGACAGATGTTCACAATGTATGTAGTTAGGAAATGTGCATGCTAGGTCTTTATTTTATTAAAGCTATATTCTTTTAGTTGTATTTCCTCAAAACACATAAATATTTCTGTCTGGTGAAAACAGAGGATATTTCATTTTCCATAAAAACTCTACAATGATCCTATTATTAAAAAGAAAACAAGATTTATCGTCAAGCCAAAGTAGCTCCAGCACATAGTCATTTTCAACAATCCATTGAGTCAGTACATCTAAACTGCCTTTCGTTTCTCCCTGTGGTTCAGATTAAATTGTTTATTAGAATTTTTGTGCATTATTAAAAAAAAGAAAGGAAATTGTAGCCCTTTATTTTAAAGATTGCTGCAATAAAAATTTAGATTATTCAAATTTATCAAGTGTATTGTATAAGGCAGTAACCACAGCTATTTCTTTTTAATACCGTAAGATAGTCACTGAATTTTGCATCTCGTTTACAGTCATAAATAAGCAGGCTGTTTACAAGGCATTGCTACAGGGAGGAAAGAAATGTTATATGAAAATAAAAACTTCTATACAGTGGCTGGAGAGAAAGTGAATGCCAGTTTAGCACAATTCTTAAAAACTGTATATAAATCATTTCAAAAGGAGTACATGTTTTAAATCTTTGCTCACTTAAAATAAGACACATACATCCCAAACAGTATATTGTGCAAATGCAAGTATGATACTGTGTTACTGTATTCTATTTAAAATACTTTATTGTGACCTATAACTTTCCTTTTAATAGAAATATAGACCAGCTTGAATTAGAGCTATATCTGAGTAGAAAAGCAGGGTTTACCTCTAAGCAATCTTGATGATACTATTTCTAAGTAGATTAAATATACATAATAGGTATATATCTTGAAAGAATACAGCCACATGCTAACTTTAAAATGCCTAATCAAGTAAAAGTTTAAGGACACAAATAGCCCCTTTTAAGTCAATGGGTGGATCCTTGGACCTCAGTGAAGTCAATAGGAGTTTTGCAAATTATTTTTATGGGCCCAGGGTTTTGTTCACGTAAGCCATGTCCTGAAATATGCATGCATTTAAATCCCTTAATGAAACAGGCTCTGTTAGTATGATTACAATAGGTTTAAGAACATCTTTGGTGGATTGGGATAATGAAAATCCCCTGAGGACTAATCATTCATTTTCATTAATAATCAGGACTAATATTTCATTTTCAATAACATAGCATGCAAGTGTCTCATAACCACCTGAAGAAGCATGGTTCAGATTCACTGGCACGTTCTGGCTATATTTCAGTAGTCTTGTCACACAAAACAACCGTAATTCTATCAGCCTTTCCATCCTGCCTCGTCACCTTGTGTTTTGCATATTCTAGAAAACTTTTTTCTTAAATGCTGGGACAGCTTGCTGTATTCTTCTGCCTCCAGTGCCAGATCCCTTGGTATTGTGAGTCCAGCACAATGGGCCAATGAGAGAGAAGTTATAATGAAAACATTTAAGAACTTTCCAAAACTTCCTTCCCTGCCTGTGTTAGAGATACCATCCTGTGACTTCATGGAACCAGCTGTAGGATCAGGACTAATATTTCATCTCTATACACAAAAATGTACAGTTTTACAGAAGACAGGGTTCTTTGGGTAAATCCAATATCTTTTATTTAACCAAGTTGGACAAATTCTTCTTTGCAAGCTTTTGGGTACAAATTCCCTTTAGGCTGAGGAAGCATCTGCAGATGATCTGTGCTCTTCCTGGATGGAGTAGTAAAGCAGCCAGAGGCCAGTACATATGCAAGAAAGCCAGTCAGTTAAAATGTAAATCAGATTTTTTACAGACTTGATCTTGCTCCTTTGACCACTATAATTTGGAGGACAGAAGAATATTTGCAAGGGAGAAAAACCTTTTTATGGTGGTTTGATACTGTTTTAAAGATGTTTATTGGAAAGTTCGTGGATGTTCTGAATGTTATAAGTGGAACTTCAGAGACTGACCAGAAGGCAGAATGCCAACGATACAGTCAAAATTGTATAATGAATGCAACTTGGTACATTCTTATTATTTTATAACAACCCAACTGTGCATTGCACTTCATAGAAAACGCATGTAAAAACATGAGTCCTTGCCCTGAAGAGTTCATAGTCCCAATGCTTGTTTAGTTTATAATATGGATAGTACTGTGGCATACACAGAATGCTTTTGTATTATACATGCTGGTTGTAGCAGCATTAGTGACATTGCATGAATTTAAGACCACTACATTTCTCATGAATGGTAAAGTTGCAACAGATTTACATGGTCACTCAAAGTAAGAGTTTATAGAAGCTGCATACTACTATGAATGATCAAGGGAAGTTTATAACCAAGGTTTTAATACTGTTTTTAAATGGTTAGTAGCATTTTTCAAATTCTACACTTGTCATGTCAAATGGTTTTAGAACACATTCCGTTTCCCTGGCCTTAAAAAGAGACAAAAAAGTAAATGAATAATTTTTTTTTAAATAAAAAAAGATAGTGAACAAACTTTTCTTTAAATCAGGGAATTTTATAATTTAAACATGCCTGTGTAATGACTTTTCAAGGCCAAACATGGATTGATGATCTCCTGTTCAGGGTAAATGTCCCCTAGATTTGTTAGCAGGTTCATATTTATGCCTCTAGCTTGAATGCTTGACAACTGTTCCTTAAAAAAGTAACTAGCTAGGAAATGAATGTTTTAAATTCCAGGGAATTTCAAGAAGAAGTGGTAAGGTATATAACAGCCCCATATTTGTAAAGGTGAACATGTTTTTGACAGGTTTTATAATGGCTGTAGGAAAGCAAGTCAAAGGTTTGGAAATTCATTGGTAGTTCTGGCAGAGATGAGTGGTCAGAGATTAGTGCAAGGACCAAGGGCAGGAGATGAATGTAATTTATCACATAGTTCTGTATTTTATCATATGGTTGTAGATACACTGGTAAAGAATTGATCTTGCAAACTGTACTCTCATACGTGGGGCTACTTACAAGTTGAAAAGCTTGTCAGACCTGAACAAAAGAATTTTGCGTGCTGTTATTACTACTACATATATGGCTTATGGAACTAAAGCAAATTACATCATCAGATGTGTTTGTGGTTCTCAAAGCAGTGTAAAGTTAATTTAAATGAAAATGTGGACCAGGGGTTTCTGCATCTGTAAAGGCATGATGCAGACTTCTTGCAGAACCCTACTTATTTCTTGGAAAGAAGTAAGGGTAGTGGTAGGGGACTGGAGCAGGCAATCATTGTGTCTCTGCAAGATTCTCTCTTCCCAAACAAATGGGAGACATCACTACAAATTGCCACAGGCTATTTGTCATTTATAGGGCTTAATTTTTACCTCCACATATCAGAAAAGCCCTCTTGAGAAGAATCAAGAAAGACAGTAGAATGGCTTTAGCAGGGTTCATGCTTTCCTTAGGTTGCCAGAAGCCAGGAAAGGGCCTGTTGTGGACAGCAGAAGGGGGATAAAAGGATTCATATATGTGCATCTTATCTTGGATGGGTCTCACAGATTCTATGGTTTGAGGCAGAGTGATGGCCTTCTTCTGAGGGAGATATAGAAAGTATCCCAGCCATTAAGTTTAAAAAGTTTTCATTTTGCAAAGTAAGCTCAAGTGAGGACCTTGTTCTTTACCTGGAAAACTTCCAGTTAAATCAGTGCTAGTTTAATCTCTTTTAAGAGTTAGTGCAGACCTCTGAACGCCCTAATAATGTTATTTTAATACAAATATTCATCAAAATAAAATAAGCCCCTCTTATCTTTACTATACGACACGAAAGTCTGCCATCTTAAATGTTGAGGTAATGGTTCCAAATTAGAGATGGTTAAAGGCTTAGGAAAAAAAATAATGGTAATCTTTTTTCCCCAAGATTTTCCATTTAAATTCAAAATGTCAACAACTTTCTTGTTAAAATGTTGACATTCCAGAAAATGTTGC
Source organism: Gavialis gangeticus (assembly GCF_001723915.1). Classification (NCBI taxonomy): domain Eukaryota; kingdom Metazoa; phylum Chordata; order Crocodylia; family Gavialidae; genus Gavialis; species Gavialis gangeticus. Next base: position 96,237,096 of record NW_017729031.1, read on the forward strand.
CAGCTGTGTTCAAAACTTGTTTTGCTAGATTCGTACCATTATGTCCCTCTATGCTATTTTAAATTCATACTAATTTTTTACTGTGAATAGTTAAGTCCTTATTTACTAAAATATTAGGAAAGTCATGGAGAAAAAAAACAAATGGCTGTACCTTAAAAAGGCTATCCTAAACAGATGTTGACTGCATAGTTGTTACCTTATACCCAGAAGAATGGTCACTGGGTTGATTAATACAATTCCTATTAAATCAGCGGATGTAGGCTGAATTAGACCAGTTGAGGATCTGGAATGGAATCTCTACCAATCACGTATCTCTCTTCATATTTCTCAAGTAATAAATAGCATGCTCTATTGGGGTTGTTGTAACTAGCCAATCTAGCTGTGCTTTCCTGATTTATTATTTCAACTAAACTAGATGACAGAATAATTCTTGTTTTACATGAGTAGAGTTGTGTTTATTACCAGACCATATGATATTTCCTTGCTCATTATTTGACACACATTTAGTTGACAAGCTTTCTATCAGTACAGAACAGCTTGCAAATATGATCTGAAAATGACAGACAATTTTGTGGACCCTTTAAATAAACTGCTCCATCAGAATCAATGGGGACTCTTAAGGAATAACTGAGCTTGGCCTTTGATTAGTAAATGAAAATAAGGAATGTTAACAACACAGTACCTGCTACCATTTTTTTCTCTTTTTTTGTTGCTGTGGTTACAGGTGTAAAATGATTAATATCTAAAGGCCATACCACGTCACACTGTTCACAGAAGTCCCATCCATATAAAGGGCACCAACACAAAGGGTAAGAAAGGGTCTAAGGTGTGGAAGTATTGATTATGTTTCACGCTTTCAGCAAGGGAATAGAATTTATGCATGCACTGGGTGTTATTTTGCAGTTGTATGGTATAAATGGTAGTGACTGTTCATGCAAAGTATGTTCTTCCATATAGCTTTGTTAGGATAAAGGGGCCATTCTAATAGCCTGAGGATATTATTCTTTGTTGATCTAACTCTGTAATACAAGTTTATGGTTACAGCAAACTTTCAGTTACAGAAGACAATCAATAATGGCTGAAAATATAATTTATATTGTTTGTGGTATGTTAAAAATGGTATATGGTAAATATTAATTTTCTACTACTCTCAAAAATATCTCATTTACCATGCAGGGCAGATTTGCCACTTAAAATAGAAGTTTCAAAATAATAAAATGAAATTACACAAATTCAGTATGGAGTTTCCCACAGATGTACGTAAAACAAATGTATTGGCTTCATTCCTGAAGCCATGGACTCAGTCTGACTTCAGTGTGAGCAGGGAGCCTGCCAAAATCTTCTAACCTCCTATCCCATTCTGGATGGAATAAAGCTGTGGATACACATGTCTATAAGTATTTTCATGAAAGAGCAAGATGTAGGGCAAAAGAAGCACTCTTTTATAGGCATGGCCTATATAAAAAGAAGCAGAAAGCTTAGCATAAGTCAAAACAATTTGTATATGTTTTTCCTGCCCTTTCAAGGAGATTTGATTTCATTCTGAATAACCGGAATTTCAGTCTGAAGCATGATACTTATCATGGTTTTCTAGCAGTTAAAGAACTATATTTTGCAAGCTGGTTTAAAAAAATGTAATGAGTATGTTAATTTAGTATTTAGTGATGACATGTTAGAATACATAAAAAGAGAAGAGAATCAATGTGTACAAAAGATATCATGGCTATTTCTAAAACTGTTGATACAATAGTTTCAGTATCTAAACCAAACTGAGCCTAAATGGATTGTGAAGCGCCTCTCACTTGTGTAAATTAACTTAGTATGAACACTGCATCCATTGACTATGTATAAAAACAAGTCAGCAGGTCACTTGAAAAGAAAAAAAGAACAAATTTAAAGAACATTCAGCTTTGGACATGCTAATGACTTAAAGTGTGAAATAGCAGCTTTGTAATTTTGAAACATGATTTCTGTATCATTAGCCTGTTTGTAGGTGTTCAAGTTTGTAGGTATGTCCCCAAGTACTTGAAAAATGTTTATTTGCAGCACTGCTGTGGTAACACTGCAATATCAGACATGTGGTAGAATCCTACAGGTTCTCCCTAAATTATACCATACCTGCATGCTCATAATATGACAACATTCATTTATTAAATAAAATGTGGAATAAAATACTAGATTTTACACACTGCCTATGTATTGTTTATAAGGAAAAATAGGCTGACAAAATAGGTAATTGATTCCACACAGAATACAATGCAAATTACTTTTGCATTATGTAAATGGAAAAGAATCCTAGAACACTTTATAAATACAGTATAACCTCATAAATCTGGCATGCTTGGGACCAAGCACCTGCCGGAAATTTGAAAATTCTGGATTTTTTAAACCGGCATGGTGGTCAGTCATGGAGCAGGGTGGGGGTGGAGCTTAAAAAGTGCTGGATTTTCAAGAATTCCAGATTTTTGATATCCAGATTTATGAGGTTATACTGTAATTATGACTGAGATTTTCAAAGTGCTTAAACTTTCGAAGTGCCATGCTCCCAATGAATTCCCATAGCATTTGAGAGCCTAATTCCCTCGACTAATGCAGACATTTCTGAATGAAATCCTGCACTATTTAAGAAATTGGCAGATTCCGTTCCTCTCAGTAGATCCATGGGTTGTTTTTTTAACAACAAGAGTTTGAGGGCCTTAAGCTGTAAAGTACTGAACCTCAACTTGTATTGACTTCAGTAGGACTTAAAGGTGATGAACACCGCACAGGACTGAGTCCCATGTTGGCAGGTACCAGTAAATGACAAGTACAATATAAATACAGAAACAAATCATTCAAGGCACACTATAGGACTGGATGGAAGTAGACCCCAATGGTTCAGGGAGAATTATTGAGCTGGAAGAAACTAGCTGACACCAGGAAAAGATTAAATTGTTTTATTAGAGTGGAGAGGAATATCTGGTTTTTAAAAGGGAACTTACATAGGGATATTATTATAGTAACATGGCAGAAAGATGCACTGCAGGGGACAAAGATGACAGCAGGGGAAAGACTGAAAAGAACCAGAAAAGTGGAGAAGAACATATGACTCTCAAAGAAGATGCTGTAGACTATTAGAGATGCTGAATTTGATTTGGCGGTTGAGGGGATGTTAACATAGATGCCCTGTTTATAAAGTTTCCTTTCCTGTATGTAGCTAAAGAAACAAGCAGCTGCAATTTGTGCAAACTGTGGAATGGGGAGACTTAAGAACAAGAACTAGAAAAAGTCTAAAGAGCCTAGGAAAGAAGGGAAGTTAGATTAGTGGTGTGCTGAGAGCAATGTCTTCAGCAGCTGATACAGAGATGGCAGAAGGCAGATTTATATAACTGGGAAAGGTAGGACAGAAAAGAGTGATATTAGATAAAAATTAAAATAAAGGAGTATGAGGCCCCAATTCAAGAGAGGCACTTAATGAAGTGCTATTTTTTAAGTAAACCCACTGATATCAAATGGGTCTTTAAATATATACTAATGGGTAAGTGTGTGCTTAAACACTTTCTTGAATAGGAACCCTACTTTATATGGCAGTGATTCTCAATGTTTTCAGATTCAGCTCACCCCTCTATAACTTCTTTGACTTTAGCAGCAGTCTCTGTGAATGTGGGTG
>NW_017729031.1:96245744-96257434 GCF_001723915.1 Gavialis gangeticus
ACCCACTGATATCAAATGGGTCTTTAAATATATACTAATGGGTAAGTGTGTGCTTAAACACTTTCTTGAATAGGAACCCTACTTTATATGGCAGTGATTCTCAATGTTTTCAGATTCAGCTCACCCCTCTATAACTTCTCTGACTTTAGCAGCAGTCTCTGTGAATGTGGGTGTGGGTGTGGGTGTGGGGGGCCCTCATTTTCCTTTTCTAAGGGAGATATGTCCTCCCCATCCCACCTCCTCATTTGCCTTGATGAATGAAGTCCAGGGGTACTGTGGTAGAGAATTGCTCTTCTGGGCACTCCAGTTTTTGCTGGCCATGGCAGCACGGTTAAGAGTTAAACAATCCACCAGTGTGGTTCCCCACCTGCCTCCCCTCCTCCTTCTGGCTGTACCTCGGAAAGCAGCCTTCCCAGATCACAAGTGAACTCTAGCTTCCCCTGCAAGGACCTGCCTCTGCTTTTTCAGTTGCCACTGCCATGCTGTGCACCCTACTATTGAGAGCCAGTCAAACCCAGGGGCCAGCTGGCGATAGAGGACAGCCCAAGCTGCTCCATGAAGCTGGTGTACCCTGCTCCTGCTATCCAAGCAGGTGCATTTGGGACAGCAGGTCTGGGACACCCTAGGGAGCCATGTTGCTTGGTCTGTCCAACACTGGTCAATGCGTGGCTCGGGGATGGAGTGAGCTTTCACAGGGGTGCGCAGGCTCTGATGGGCAAAACCTTCCCCCCACAGTCCTCCTGGAAACAGAAGCACATAGGACAGTTCCACTTGTCTTGTGTGCTCGGGTTTTGGGAGTCATGGTGGAGGGGTCAGACCAGGAAGAGTTGCAGCAGGATTGGGGACTCCTGCCTACTTCAAGTTTGTCCGAGTGCATGCTTGTGCTGCAGTTGTTCCTGGTCATGCTGTGGCACCCCTGAAAGGGTCTTGCGGCACCCCAGAGTGTCACTGCAGCCTGGTTGAGAACCACTGTTATAGGGAATACAGATGCTAAGTCTTTACCTACAAAAGGTTGAAATATCATAGTCATGATGCAGAACACGCTTAAATAATGTTATTTTAAGCCGATTTATATGACCAATTTCTTTCAGGATTCCATAAAGCGCTTCCTCATGCTCTGGTGACATTTTTGTTCACCCCCAACAATAATTCAAACAAAAGATAGACAAACCACTGTTTTACCAACAAAATACAATGGGCCCACTGTTGATATCTGATTAATTGGCTTGAGTGAATAGTTGTCCTCACAATTCACAACCCACTTGTAGCTCCACTTTGCTCTGCCACTTGTGTTATGATATCATCTTTTAGGTTCTACAAAGACAGCTGGCATCTACAGTGCACCCATTGTATATCATTTCTCTGTGAAGATATGAGCCAAAAGGTAGAGCATTTTTCTGCAGTTTAGGAAGTAGATATTCCCTGGTTTCCTCTCTTTCCCTCCCACAAACAGCTACCAAAGAATGATACAGAAACAAGACAGATTAGGTCGCACTTATTTGTGTTTCTGTATATAATACAAGTATGCATATACATATGTGTGCATACACAATTTGAATGACAGAGAAGAACATGCCTACATTTTTAAAAGCAACCAATAATTTTAAGTCCCTTAACTTTAGGTACTTATATTTGATGCTTTAAAAGGACTGGATTCAGCAAGTGCCTGAATACTAAGCACCTGTAATCAGGACACTTTAAGGTGACTCAGATTGGGTATCTAAAAATCACTAGTCATTCTTTTTATAATCTAAACCATGTACCAATCTATCTGGCTACATATTAGCTAAGAGAGTTCTTTTACATCTTGCACAGGTGAGGATGTGCTGACACACTGCATATGCTCAGCAAAATATTTTCTTTTACTTTAACATGCAATTTATTTTTGTTTCTTTCAGTATTTACAGCTCTTTTTTAACCTGCTTTTCCATGAAGATGCTCCTTTCAACTTTGTTCACTACAGCTTACATTGCTTAATAACTAGCACTTCTCCTTCAATAAGTATGACAAGGGGAATGTCTGTCCCTGCAGCTGACACATGCTAGCTTTGTCAAATGGCATAGGACTGTGCTGTACAAGGCACAAGTTCACGCTCATACTAGCAGCCAAACAATTTACCACTGTGATTTATGGATCTTTCTCTAGTCCAGTGACCAAACAGGATCCCTGCCTCATCCTCTGTAGCTTGTTGTACATTCACTAGCCTGGCAATCTCTTGTTGCGACTTGAAATAATGCACAGACAAGTACACAGAAAGTAGTATTGACTTGATCTGAATGTACAGTATAAAATGTCTTGGACCCTCCCCTCCTCCCCCCAACAAAAAAAAATCTAACATACTCTGCACTTAAAGACCATAACCAATATGGTTTAGATTTTTTTCATCTGCTACTTATTATCTTCCAGAAAAATATGCACATCTAACTCTCTTGTGTGAGTGAAAATGTAAACACACAAATCTGTGCATGCAGAAGCAAAGGCATGCTACTGAAATGCAGCAGTCCCTGTAGTAAAAATACCTCGTTGTTCATTAGCAAGGAAAAGCATTATAAAATAATTGGGAAAAACCTGAACAATACTTTATCCAATTGAAATCATAGGGGGGATTTCATATAGAAGGTAATTACCCAAATTAGCAAAGAACTGGGCCAGGACAGCAGTCTTAATGTGCATTCTTGTAAAACATAATCTTTAATGAGCTCAAGTTTACAGGGATTTTATGGAACCTCCTGTAGCACATTGTCCTGCCAATAAAATGTTGTAGTACTGGTTAGTTAACAATGCAATGGAAAAGTGACAAATAGTAAGTTATCAGCAGAAGATCTGTCCTTGGGGAAAAAAAGCAGAGATGCAAGTAGGGCCAAATTTAACTGGATACTGCTGGCAGAAAATTTGCCTGGAGAAATGCTAACGCCGTATAATTTGACTACCAGCTTTGGTCCATTGTGCTAACTGAGTGGAGAGGGATAGGGTTGGTTGGACATCTTCCACCAACAGGGATCTCATGAAGAGTTTCAACTGGGTCTTAGTGTATCCTTACATGGCAGAACAGTAATATTTTGAAAGAAACTTTCCTGGAAACAAGACCATTTATTTTGTAGTCAGCTAGCAAGAGGCCACTGTCTAATGTGTTCAAGCCTGTTCTAGGCTTTGGATCATGAGAGATGTATATCCCTTCCAATCTTGTAATTAACTGCTTTATATAAAAATGTCTAACCTTTTTATTTTTTATTTGCATGTTCTTGACTTCAGGCATCTATTGGCATCCAGTTCCACAGACAAACTAGGTGTAAATGATTTAAATACATTTATCAGTTTTAAATGCATTTATTTTCAAGATCATCAAGATCATCATTAAATCCATTTATTTTCAAGATGTTCTCTTGTTCTTCCCTGAACTCCTGTACCATCTTGCTGTTGTATATCTTCATGATGGTTCGTTTTAGTCAGGCCTTCTTTAAATGAAAGAGGCATTTTTCATATACCTCTGTGTACTTCTACTCATTTGCAAATACTTGTTTTTAGCTATACTCTTTTTTGAAGTTCAGCCAGAAAATAGGACACAAGTATTCCTAGTGAAGATGTACTGTTGACTTCCTTAATGGCATTCTATTATATTTAATATTTTCTTTCTACAGCCTTTGTTTGTGTTTTGAGCTGTTGCTACAGTTGCAGCAGCTGTAGCATCTCTGAAAATCAGGTCACTGATTGAAAGAACTGAAACATTTAGGAGTCTGATTTTAGGCACATACGCTCGAAAATATGGGCCAATTATTTCTTCATTTTTATTAATTACCATTAGTCTTGGAAGTCATTTATGATCCTTTTTAATTCAACCTCTCAAGAAAATATTACTTAGAAAAATGTCATTTCATGAACAATTAGCAAAAGTTACAGCTGCACAGTAAAATAGAAAGAATCTCTTTAAAAACTGTTTCAAATTGGCTGGGGTAGGAGCATTGTAAGACAAAACTGAAAGCCATCTAAATACAGCATAAATAAAGGGCAATATTAAGCCATAATGATTCAGGAAGGGGAAAGGATGCAGTGTGGTGTTGTGGGGTTCATTGTGAAGGCTGATTTTAATTAACATTTTTATTAATCATTCGGAAGCAAGGGTAAATGCTGTGTTAATTAAAACTGAAGATGAAACTAATTTGGGAAGTATTGAAAGCACCAGTGAGGATAGAGAATAAGATGGAGAGAGGTTTGAAACCAGAGGAGAGAAATAACAAAAATGAGATTCAACCTAAAAAAGTTCAAGTCAATAAATATGGGGAAAAGAACCTGAAATATACATAAAAGGGGAGGTAGATACATGGAAAGAAGCAATACCAAAAGAAACCTAGAGGGGACTATAGAGAGCAAATTAAATAGGAGCTAACAGTGCACACTGGTGGCAAAGAAAAAGCAAGTGCAGTTTCAGACTGCATGAACCAGTTGGTGCCAAGCTTTTTGGCAGGTATGGCACCAATTACCCTTTCACCCTCCCCAAGTGCCACGGATCCCTTCCTCTGTCTGATCTACTGCTCTGCCTTCTGCTGCCTGCTCTGTTGCTCCGCTTTCTGTCCTATCTGCTGCTGTGCTGCCTGTTGCCTCCTTGATCTGCCTGTGCCACTTGTGGCCCATGTGCCTCATGTTGGCCACCCCTGATGTAAACAGTTACAATTTGGAATAGAGAGGTGATATTTCTCTATTGTAGAAGCCATATTGGAAATGCTGTCTTCAGTTAATGGGTGTCTCACTATTAGGAAGATGTAGACCAGCTCCAATATGACTCTGGTATAGACGGACAAACCCTTTAAAACTGTCCCACTTCTACTGACTTGTGAAACCAAAAAACAGATGAAACGTCACTGTGCAATACCCTGCATGCCACTGAGCCAATTCCCATGGCTGTCCCTTGCCATGAGAACACAGGGGAATAAAGGAAGTATGCTGACCACACCAGGAGTGGAGCAATAAAGCACATATAGTGGAGTCGCATCATACGCGCATTTAACTTATGCAAATTCATCATACGCATATGCCCTGGAGTGCCAATTGTTTGGATTCAGCCTGCAGCTGCCCCCCACAGCGCTGTGCACGGGGCCAAGGGCAGCTACATTGGGAGCAGCCTGTACCACTGGAATGGCGGGGGAGCAGACTGTACCACTGGGCAAGCCCTAGGGTAATTTTGACTATACACGATTTTTGCCTTACGCGCTGACTTTAGAACTTAACCCCAGTGTAAGATGTGAGTCCACTGTAGATGCATAAGCTCATAAAAATAGATATTAGTGTGGGTGACCAGTATCCTGCCTTATCAACTGTAACAGTGGCCAAGCAGTGGATGAACTGTTAAGAGTTTATGCAAGATGATTCTGGTCCTTATTTCCGAAATTCATGAAATGTATTAAACAGCCCAGTTATTCAGGCTGCATGCTCTTGTTCACAATTTTAGACTGGGAGAAGAGTGACAACAGTTATTATAGACCTTGTATGTTGCCCAAACAATGACAAAGAGCCTAGTCCAAAAATTCCTTTGAAGTCAGCTTTTCAAATTGACCTGACCTCAGTGCACTTAAATCATTACTTAGATCATGTCTTAAAAAATTAGGTATATCTTCACTAGAAATGGTCAATTGTTTAAAGCCATCCATAGTGGTAAGTAGAAACTGGGAAGGGTAAAATGAGATTGCACAGTGGAAAAAACAAGCATCAGAAAATGTTTCCTAATGGCACTGATTAGAATCAGAATGCAGAACAGATTCACATGGTCAGAGAAATTTAGAGCTTGACTTATTAAAAAGTTCATTGAGGGAACAATCCCATGTTAGGAGTGGGATGAAACAGGTGATCTAATCAGTTTTTCCTCTCTCTACACGCAGCTGAAGAGTGTAATATAGTCCATTTAGAAGTAAACTGTAATGCTGCAAAAATGTATGCGTCTGTCGTGTATGTTTAGCTGAGATGGAAATCAATGGAAATGAAGCTAAAATAGATTACAGTAAAATTGCTATTTTACTCACACAAAGAAGATGTATATCTAAATAGAAAAAGGGAAATGCTAGGTGCACTGATCAGTGAGAACTCATGGATGCCCACTGGATGCCACTATTGTTCAGTAGGAAGTCACATGAAGAAAATTCCTATGGCGACAGAATATTAGGAACTTTAAGACAAAAAGTTGCAGTCCAACCTTTGAAATCATTCCATTGATTAATGTCTTTAAAACTTTTTTTCTCTGAGGAGTTGAATCCTTGTGCTTTGTATTTCTGAAAGTAGGAGGAGTGGTATAATCAATGGCAAATTACTGTTTATAATTTTACTAAGAATGCTATAAAATCTAATTCTAGTTTTACTGCTCAGTAACTCTAGCTGACAGTTTCCATTAACCATCAACTAATATTGCAGAGTCAGAGCAAGCAAGGTGTCACAGCCCCAAGCTATTAGAAGGCCCCCTGCGTCCTAACAAAGACCCTGAGGTGAAAATATTTTGCATGAGCAGCCACTGGAATAACATTACAGTTTCTCAGCACTGCATTGCAGTCAGTGTAGGGCCAGCAGTCCCACTTGTACACAACACAAAATAAATCTCAAATGTCTCAATTGGGTGCCTTTAACAGCAACATAGCTAATATGCTTATGGTGAGAGACCAGACAAGGTTCAAATAAAGAGCTGATGTAATAAATAAACATGAGGTCAGTGTGGGAACAGCAATAATTGCTTTGTATGTCAAGATTTGCATAGCAAACATTTCTGATTAATGTACAGCCAATGCTATGTATAAAGGAACTTCAGTATCTTTGCTGGATCTGAACCTTCCCATCTTGAAGGTGCAGTAGCTTCAACCAGAACAATTAGTCTGTGTTTACTGAAAGGCAGTTAGAATAATTTTTTCATATTTAACATTGAAAGAGTTTAGTCTTGCAACCTCATGTTGGTTACATTCATGTAACAGAAAGCTGGAAGTAAGCATTTTATACAGCTTGCAAAGGGAGATTAGCATATAAGTTAATACAGTTGTTAAAGGAATAGGCTGACTTTTGGTCTTCTCTCTGGTTAGGCTGAATAAAGTTATGGTTTCTTTAAATACTGTAAACAAGATAAAGCCTTTGCATGTCATGCTACCTTTTAAGACAATCCAGAGCACAAAAGGATGCTAGTGTTCTGAGTTTCTAGTCCGCTTTTTAGTCTCCAAATACAAAGCTCCTCCCTTTTCTTGGCTGGCTGGTATAATTGCCACTTCGCCACCACTGATGTATGCTGAACTGTCATACGGCAGTGAAATGCTGCGCTAAGTGCAATAAAATCTCATTCTTTACAGCCTCTTTTCTGCAGAGTCCAGTTAATTCTTTTCAGCTAAAACTTTCACTTCTTTGGAAAAAGAACTGTAATCGCACTTGAAATATGGGCTTGACTTTGGGATCTTAAAAAAAGAGAGAGCCTCATACTTAATTAGAAAAGAGGCCATACACATTGTAGTTGTTTAGGGAAGGAGGGAAAGCATTTTTCTAGTTTAAGTGAATTCCCTATGCAAAAACAATCTTGTACAAGTGACAAACATTGGGCAGTTAATGGCAAAATGAGGCTTTCATAAAGTAAATATTGGGTAATGTGGTCTTTTAAGTAAAAAAACATGTTGCTGCTTATAAGGAATGTCTATAGGCTGTGATTAGGGGTTATTACTGATCATTTTTGATAGGTAAACTCTTAAAGGAGTGTTTTGTAAAGATGGCATGAAGGGATAGAAACAGCTTGTTAGAGAACTTAAGAAAAAGATTTAACCTCTCTGTAAGTATGTTGGGCAAACAGAGTCAAATACAGGCATATCACTAGCAATAATGGGTAAGGTAACTTATCCAGAAATGCTTACTTAGAAAAGTCAAAGTAAAAGATCAGGGGCCTTCTTCTCTCCCCTTCTCTTTTGCTTAAGTCTAATTCATATCTCCTGTGTACAGATGTCCATTACTACTAGAATAAATTTCTTCTGATAGAAAAGCTGCCTGGGATTTGGACTGTACTGATGTTCCTCTAGCTAGGTGACATTAAAAGGATGCTCCCTAGGCCACCCCACTCTTACGGAAGCCCACTAATTGACAGCCTGCACTCCATCCTGCCTGGGAAGGGGCAGGCTGTCAAGTGGCAGTTGGCAGCTGCTGAACAGCAGCAGCTGCTACTGCAGATAGCAGGGGAGGTTTCCAGGTTTGGGAGAATTCACCCCATTCCTGCCAATCAACATGCCCTGTTCCCAGCCCCTCCAGCTTCCCCTTGTCCTTCCCCCCAGATCACTCATCTGAGCAGTGGGGTAAGCAATTTAAAGGCCAGAGCAGCTTGGAGCCAGACACAGCTTTGTGGTGGGGCAGCAATTTAAAAGCCAGCAGCTGGAGTGGGGCTTGGGGAGCTGCTTGTCAGCTTTTAAATCACCACACTGCTAGATGGTGGGGTAGGAGGGAGGAGCAGGGTCAGGGAGACTTTCCTAGAGCCCCGTTTCTGGCCACCCACTTATAAATTGCTGCACTGCCACTCTGCCCTGCAGTAGGAGCACCACAGGGAAGCCAGCAGGAGATGTCAAAGCCCCTTGCCTTTTCCTGAAACTGGGGACTGCCCAGTTTGAGGAAGAGGCAGGGAGCAGTGGCTGCTGCTCCCCTTGCCTCCCAGTTCCCTCCCAGGAACAGGGGAGTAGTAGCTGGCTGCCCACCATGCTTTTTCAAGACCAGAGTGACCCGAGTCTTGGGAAGGCAGGGAGCCTTTCCTCTGTTTCACTCCTGGTCCACAGGAGGAGTTAAGCTGGGGAAAAAATGTATAGATGCTAAGACTCCTGGGAGAAACTCGCCGAGGAGCAATTTAACCCTGATTGGTGGCAAGTTATTTTTTTCCCAGAGCACTCATTTTTGCTCTGGGAGAAAAACCCCCAACATCCATATGCTTTTGATTTCTACTGGGAGGACAATGATTCCTGTAGTAGAAACTGAATGTCTGTACCTGGCAATATATTGAATAAAATCATAGCAAATATTAAATTGCAAACACTGTACCTGCAAATACTTGATGAGATACTGAGATGTTCCTTTATCTTCTCAATCGTATAAAAAAAAAAGCTGTTTGAGAACTGTAGAGTCTTTATACATATATTAATAAAATGTTTATAATAGTAATTTATCAATTAAGATCTGTGCATGTCAGCTTGCATGTGCAATATAGAAAAATAATAGGTAAGTCGGGCAGACAGACACTGGACCTGCTCTTGTTCCTGTTAAAGTCCATGGAAAAAAATGTCACTGAGCAGCATTGGATTGTGTCTGAATTTTAATATGGCAGCAACACTTTCCATACAACTATGCTTGTTGTCATGTATTAATTCATTTGCAGTAATCTGATTTCAGGGAATGTTAAAATATTGGCTGGTAATATCACTGTTTTGTACTGGGTAGTTTTTAATTCCACAACAAGAGTCACCAGAAAATAGGCTCTGTTCCCTAGGATGGACACCAGAGGAATCAGACAGATTTTAATTAGTGGTGTAGTGAACTGCTCAAAACAATTTACTGTGATATGTTAGCATTTGCTCTGTTTTGCTATGCTGGATTCATTTCTGATTTAGACCTACTAGGAAAGTATAGTCTATTCCAGAATGATACTGTACACTGTTCTGGTTTAGTAGAAAGACTGGAATTGCCAATACTAGATCAGATCGGTGGTCCATCTAGTTCAGCATCCCATCTCTAACAGTTGCTTACCATCCACCTGGCTCTGGCTGGGGGGACCCAGGTGATTTGGGGGCTGTCTTCCAGTCCCTCATCTGTTCACATCTCCAGGCAAAATTATACCGGGCAGTGTCTACAGGCTCCTTGGATTCATTTCAGGGCTAGTGGGCACTGTCTGGTGTGGTCTGCTTGGTGCACTTGTTATTCACCTTTGACCCCCACTTCTGTCCCTTTTTTTCATTTTGGTTGCCCCTAGTATTCAGTTGTTGCATGCTTAATAGCTCCTTCTAACAACATGGGGGTAGCAGTTTCTGTGTGGGCTCAGCCCATTGTCCGTTGTGCAACAAGTAGGTCTGTCTGTAACAGTAATTGTGCACTAATTTACAAGCTCTCATATATTCTCCTTGTTTCTTCACTTGTGCCTCTAGAGTCTTATCAGAGTAAAATTCTGAGTCCCTCTGCTTGAGGGTAGTCTAACACTACTGAGGAAAAGCAACAGGAATACTGTTGTGGGATGATGACTGGGTCAAAGATCAGTAACTGGACAAAACACATTTATTACTGCTCTTCTAAGTAAGGCAAAACCAGATACGACCAAGTTGGTGCTAGGCATGCCTACAGGCTTACATAAAACAGGCAGTAGGCAACTCAAGAGGAGGAAATAATCAGCCTGAACTGTGAACAAACTTCAATGCTGTCTTAAAGTTGAGATGAGAAACACCACTTTGCTCCTTCCCGGTGTTCAGTTCCTTATAGAGCCGGTTTCCATTTCTTTCCCCTCCTCCCCCCAAGTCTGTAACACTTCAACGGCCCACATAGTATTATTATTACACACCCGCAAATCCTATCCAAAATCAGCGCGATGGCATTCAGCTCTAGTTCAGATCGGGCCATAAAACTGACTGCTGCCTTCTCAGAAATTGCCTTGTTCTTTTGATTACATTGGGCGCGCTCTGTCACAACCAAGCCGTGCTCTGAAATGCAGAATCCTTAGAGAGATGCACAGCCCTGGGGTACCGAAAGTTTTCATTTAGTGGTGGCAAGGGCCCAGCGAGAAGGTTGCCTGAATCACGCGATGGTGCGCAGCAGCGGTTTTCAAACTTAAACCCTGGTGTTGGGAGGGTCTGCAGGAGGCCACCAGGGGCTTGGCAAGGAGATTGGGGGTAACGCCAAAGTGGGCTGGGCAGCGTGCTGCCTTTGCCAAGCCAGGTCGCCTGACTGCACATCAGGACAGGGACTGAAGTGATAGGAAAGGGTTCCCTGACTTGGGGAAGTTTGATAACCTTTGAAATATCTTTTTCTTCCAAAAACAGCAACAACAAAAATCTATGTAAAGAGGCAGAGAAAGAGAAGGGGGCTTTCCAGAGGGCTGGGGTTGGGGAGGAGTTGCTGGGCCAGTGGTGGAGCTGGGGAGTGTTTTCAAAGCTGCTGGCTGAGACCCTGAAACACTAGGCAAGTTTCGGGAGTTTCCAGCGGCCCCTGTGCCCACGGGCACAGTGAGCTGGTAAGCGGTCGGGAATTGCAGAGTTGTGGGTCTAGCCCTGTCCTCCCCCCGTGTCCAGAGCGCGCCTCGGGTTTCCCCTCTGCGGCCGGGCCCTGCCCTGCCCGGGAGAAAGTCCTGCCGCCTCGGAGCGCTCCTGCCTCCCGCGGCACTTCCCCTTTCAGTTTGCCGCTTGGAGGGAGAGTAGTTTTATTTGGGGAAACAAAAATTCCCTTTTATCTGGGAAAAATACGCCCCCCCCCCACACACGGTCCCTCCCTGCATGCGCCGCGCTGCCCCATCACAGCCCAGTCACATTTCGGGGGGTTGGTCTGACCTAGTTCTTTGGGGAAATGCGCTGTATTAAACCAGCTCAAACTAAACCTGGAGCCACAGTCGGCTTTTTGTTTTTGCTTTTTGGAGGGGTGGGGTTAACATTAAAAACAAAAAACAAGCCAGGCGCAGGCTTCCAGCGCGGAGCGGGCCCGGGGCTCGGCTCCGGGTGGGGGAAGCGAGGGGC
>NW_017729031.1:96263245-96263936 GCF_001723915.1 Gavialis gangeticus
CACGGGGCTCCTTGTCTTTGCTCCCACCTCCAAGTTGGACTAGGCAGGAAAGTTGCCTCCGGCCCCTTCATGCCCCCACCCCCCTCCGCGAGGCTGGCGGCTTCATTGCTGTTAGTGTCGGCACGACATTTTCCGCTTTGCTCCCCCCCAGTGTGGAGCAGTGGCGCCCTCCCCATCCCAGGCGGGCTCGGGGAGGACGAGGAGGACCCGCCTCTGCCGCCGCCTGCCCCCGGGAGCGCGGGGGGCTGCGGCAGCCGCGCGCAGGTGGAGGCGGCGGAGCGGGCTGGATGCTCCGCGCAGATGAGGAGCCGGGGAAGCCCCTTCCCCGTCCCCGCGGCCTGGGAAACCTCCTCCAAGCAAGTCCCGCCGGTGGGGCAGGGGGAAGCGGGCCCCAGCGAGCACGCAGCGATCCCCCCCACCCCCTCTCCCTCAGCAGCAGCTTGGAGGAGTTTTGTTCTGGTCCAAATGAGAAATGAAGTGCGGAGAAGTAAACTAAGCTGCCAGAGGGCGACAAGATGTTGAGTGAATTGCTTTTAGATGAAACAAATTAAGGAAACGAGGGGAGACAATCTGCTTCTCGCATTATTAGACACGCTCCGAGTTCAGGGGGAAGTGGCGGATTTTTGAAATGCTAATTTCTTTCCGAAGCAGAGAGGATGCACCTTATTTACTGGTCTCTGTGACCAGAATG
>NW_017729031.1:96268936-96277323 GCF_001723915.1 Gavialis gangeticus
TTTTTTGGGCCCCATATAAATTTTTGGGGGGGGGGGGGGGTGGAGGGGGCTTCCATTATATCTCTCCGCAAGGAAACCAGGCGTCCATTTCCCTCTGAAATCACTGCTCGGCTTCCAGGTAGCCCCTTGGAAGCTTTGTAAAAGGGGATGTCCCAAGACAGCTTTCTAATATCACCAGGACCAGTGCCATTTACATTTCAAATATCACGGTTTCTATCCCCAGTGGAACAGTTCCCGGGAAGGAACTCGCCTTTTGCATTTACACAGAAATGGTAGCATATCATATCATCCCTCCCTTCTGCAAAATAAAGACCCCCGCCCCCTATCCCTGTAATGTGGAGGATGGACAGAGTCGAGCCATATAATTCATAGTCCGCAAACAATGTGGCAGGCTGTTTAACTTAGATCTATGCCTCAAGCTTTTCTTTCCCATATGTTCCTAGGTGTGAGCAAATATAGGCAAGTAAAAAGTATGTAGCAGAAAGACTGTTTACAGGTGAAACAGAACAAGGTAACGGGGTTAAAAAGCAAAAAATAAAATAACATGTTTTATTATTCACCATCAAAAGATTCTCTGCAGAGTAGGAATGCCTCGAGCCAAATTTCCTTTAGCTGTCTTTGGTGGTCCTTGAAGTGTTCATATATTTAAGACCATTTCAAGCTGAAGAAGCCTTTAGTTGCTGATGTGGTTTTGGATTTTACCTCACTGAATAGAATAATGGTGTTTACATTTTCCAGGAAAATGTTGCATTTGTATACCAAGACAGTAATGGGAACATAATAACAGCTTTGGATATATTTTCTTGTGGAGTATTGTTTTTTGGTTAATGTTTAAAGCATTAACAACAGGATGTAAAGCAAGAAAATCTGAGCGATTTTTAAATTGTGCAGGAATGATGAAGTTTGACCAATGTTGTGTGTAGGCTTTTGGGTTGGCATGCATTCCTGTTTTTATATAACTTGGTATTCAAGCTATGGTGAAAAAGAATTGAAATACTTTTATCATTGTTTCAGGGGAATGCTTTTTGTGTTTATGCTTCCCAACAATTAAAACGTGGCTTTTTCTGTATATGATCATCTCTTTAATATTTTGACTATTCTGATAAAAATTATTTTTTTTATTGCTGTTTCTTACTAAATTGGTTAATACCAGTAAAAAAAAAAAAAATACTTTTTTTCATAAGCCTTTAGCTTCAATTGTTTTCAGTAGAAACATTATTTATTAAGCCTTCTGCTTTCTCTCTTCTTTTATCTTTTCTTCATGGTCTCCCTCACCAGTTTCTCTCTCTCTCTCCCTCTCTCTTTTCTGTTGGATACTTTTTATGGTCTCTTTTTTCCCCTTTCTCTTGCCTCCTTGTTATTTTGTCCCTAGCAACCTTCCACTTTGGCACTGCTGGAGCTCCCTGAGTCACTTTCCATTCCTCCTTTCTGATAAATCTGATATGGCTGGCTGAGTGGCCAACCGCAAAGCCATTCCATTGCCCAGATTTATTCCTGAACGAAAATAAAAAGGCATCGATCCAGGGTCACTTGCACGTCCTCAAAACACTGACTCCCAAGGCCAAATCTCTTTTAAGGAAGCTTCACATCTCCCATGGGTAAAATCCTTTATTCCCTAGTCCATGCAAGAAGAAAAGATGTGTTTTATTTAAGTAGAAGGAGTGGAAGGGACTGCTTAAATTCTAAGCATTTATTGGGCAGCTGTGAGAAATATCTGTTCATGACTGTTGTACTGTGCTTGGTGCTTGCTAAATTAGCAGGTCAGATCAGACAGGTGTGCCTTGTTTTATAAAAACTGAGGCCCTTCAAGGGTTGGGGGATAAAACTCCTGGTGATTTTAGTGGACTTTAGATCATGTTTTCTTCATTTTGAACAGACTGTTGAGATGACTGCATCTCCAGTGCTGTGGCTGAGAGAGGTAGTAAGAGCTATTTACTTCATTATCCTTAAGAAAGAAGTAAAAGAAAACTAATGTAATTTGCCTATGTGTCTCTGTGGGTGTTCATGTACTATGTGCCGTGCACATTCTGTGTAGCTTAAATTGGGGCACATGACCAAAATAAAGCATGCTTTTACCTGGAAATTGGTCAGTTTTTATTTTACTAGCAAAGAGCCAATAAACAAACTCCTTTTTCTGGTGTACAGTATTGCTGAACTGTTCCATAATTACAGCCAATTTAACTTAGCACTGTTTGAAGTATCCAGCTGTTCTTTGAAATTAATTGTACTTCAGATATTTTTGCACAGTTCTCTTCCGCAGTGATGAGCCTATTCAGTCTGATGTACACATTGGTTTTATACTCCTCTCGAGGTCGCATCGGAAGGGACATGTCACATGTCTTTTGAAAGATGCATCACGTCTTATCTCCAGCAGCCAATCTTGGTGCTTATCCTGTTTGTTGTGACATGATGAATATTTGGTCATTACAATTATTAAGTTGAGTTCCAAGTGCCTCTGAAAACATTTAATAAAATAAATATTAACTGGAAATTTGAGGAGAGTGGTGAAAACAATAGACACAGGCCATGAAAAAGTGAAGCCTGGTCTTTTGCAGGTTAAAAATGATGGTTTCCTATCCTGTTCTCTAGCTGCAAGGTGACCCAGTGTTTGGGGTTAAATTCTCCTTGATGTGAGTTGCAGTGGAGATTGCAGGACCGGGCACAGGATTAGGCTGCAGCTTGGGCAGGGATCAGAGGGAAGACAGTGCAAGCTGTTGCTATTCATGGGCTGCTGGGAGCACTTTGGCCTCTGGTAAAGACAAAGGCAATCAACTTGCATCCCCATTATTGTAACAACCCTTGTGGACCACAGTTTTTATACAGAATTGTCAGGTGTACAAAGACCTTTGTTAGACCCCTTTCAATTTACTCCAGCATTTTTCTCATGTTGTGGATAAGACATTGAGTTAGTTGGCTTGCACTTAGATTAGGTTCTCCCTGCTTTAGGGGGGCATCCTCTGAAGTGTTCCAGTGGCAAGCCTGGTATGATCTCTTTAGACCTGCCTGGCAGGCAGAAAAGAGCTGCAGGGCAGCAGTGAACCAGGGCTACTGAAGCAATGCGCTTATAATTTACGCAGAGTTCTATAAAGAAAAGGACAAATTCTACTCTTAGTCATACATTTAGAACCCAATAAACTAAACTGGGATCCTTTGGTTTAAACAGAGGAAAGAAATCAATGATGTGGGTTGTATAGATTTTAGCTGTAAGAGGTTCCTTTACAGTTAACGTTGAATACAATAAAATAATAAGAATCTGGTTTAAATACATCTGAGTAAACAAAAATTGGATTCGCCATTAACAATTTAGATGGATTGTCATTTTATAGGTATTGTTGCTTAAAAAAAAAAATAGTAAAGATCACAAGTTATATGTGTATGGTCAAATTCAATCCTGCTGTAAGAATGAGCAGCAAGCAAATCTGTTGAAGTGTTACACAAGCAGGGAATTTGTTTTCAAGTGTTGTCCTGGGTTTTTTTGTTTGTTTTTTAAAATCTATTTATAATCCTGAGTTGTTCTAAAATACATGTTCAATTTTTGTTTTCTGGTTATTGGGTGAATTAGCCAGAGCATTTACTTTATCTGAATGTATTTTTGTGGATGGATGCTGGTTATTTGTTTTGTGTTGGTTTGTTTGAGTAGGATGGTTGACATTTTAAAATATTCAGCTCATCCACTGGAAAACAAACAAACAAATGAAACGAAGTAATTTAGAGTATGTTTTATATAGCATTCAGCCAGGCACATGCTTTTGCTGGAAAAAGGTTCATTAGAAGTTAAAGCTGAGAGTGATTTTACTGCTAACACCCAACTTTTTTATCATGAACGTTAATGGACTGCACTTCCAGACTAAGATATCCAGTCAGTTCCTCAGGAGCCTTTCTGTTCTGAGCAGGTATCAGGACCTACCTTTAAACAGAGATGCCCCAGTACATGGTAGGGAGGGGAGACTTGGGAAGTGTAATACATTCTTCAGCTATATTGCATTCTTTCTTTGGTACAAGGAGAACTAAATATGTATCTCTCTCCTGTCCCTGCCTAGCCTTTTGCACAGTCTGTCCTTTCTTCATGGATGGTTCTCTTATCCCATGAACAGTTTTCTGTGGTTTCCAGGGAAAAGAGGACGCTTCTATTGAAAGCATCTAAAGCCTTTGTTCCTGCTGGAGGGATGAAAAGGCCACTCAGCATACAGCCCTTGTTAGAAAGGTGACTTGTTAGCTTAGAGGTTTGACTCTCATTTTGGGAGCAAAAAGCCCTGGGTTCAAAACCTTCACAATACCTCCAATCAAGAGGGAGATTTATTAACACTTTTTGTGAAATCCTGGTCCTTGCTGGACACTGATATTAATCAGCCCCAGCAAAAAATACAGGCCACACTTACTGTATGGTAGAAGTAGTGATGGAGTTATTACTCATAGTGGATAAAATCAACGTACCCAGGTCTCTGAGTGTGTTTCTGTGGCTAAGAAAGTTAAAGTGATCCGTACGGGTAGTGAGTACAGAGTTGGTACTCCTCCTTTTGCAAAACTAATAAGATCATTCCAAGAATACTATGTCCAGTTCTAGTGGCCAAAAAATCTTATAAAAAGATGTTGGAAAAAGCTTCGGAAAAGAGTTGGAAGAATTATTTGTGGACCAGAAAACCTACTGTCAGTGCAAGAAACATAACATAAGAAGTTCAATTGGCTAGCTCCAAAGAAAAGGGCCAAATAATTTTGGTCTGAGTCAGTAATGCTTAGAATGAGATTTCTTATACAGACCCTTTAACCTAACAAACAAGTCATAGCTACTAGAGCTAGACCATTTCAAACTGGAAAAAAGATGCATGTTCTTTACAGTAAGAGCAATTAAGTGCTGGAATAACCAGTTAAGAGAGATCATAAATGTTGCATCACTGCAAGTTATTAAATTAAGATATGATGTCTTTCTGACACATGCTTTAGTTCAAGTAAGAGTTATGGCCTGTTTTATTTGGGGGTTAGATTACATGGTTATAATGGTCCCTTTTGACCTAGGAGTCTGTGAATCTTGGGGATTAGTTGTGCCCTTTGTTTGTAACAGTTTCATAGAAGAATAATTATAATGTACAGTAATATACATAGTCAGATTTAATGGTTCCTTAGGAATTCTTACTTTCTATTATAAAAGAATGGGTTTGAAGTAGTGTAAACATAAATTTAAGTTTTAAATGTATATCAGTATTTAAGTGGTGAACTCTTACTTGGTAGAAACAACTAGTCAACATTGACCTCCAAATCTGCCTGTGGAGAAGAGCAAAGGCTATTTTTGGAATGTGTAAATTGAATTTTGGCATGCTAATAGTGTTGGCAACTATCACTTTGTTAGTCACTTTGTAGAGTAAGAGAATAATTATATGAACTGATCTTTCCTTTATTTGCAATACTGTAATTTCAAACTCTGCCTCAGCTCTAATTAATTTAACTTTCTCTCTCTCTCTCTCTTTTTTTTGGTTTGAGGTATAAACCTGTGCCATACTTGGTGGTGGTTCCCATGTGATAAATTGTACAGTCCTGTGATAAATGGATTGTTTAATGCATCTTTGACAACCTCATTTCTACACTGTCCACTACCTCATGTCTGCCAGGAGTACTGCTAACATTCCAAACCGCTCAGCAGCTTTAAACAGCTGCCAATTTTTCCCCCCAGCCTGCCAAATAAATGCTTTCTTTCCTCTGAATAACACTGATACGAGGTGCAGAACAGGCGAAATCCACTCTTGCATCAGTGATATGTTTGGGATCTAAAATCTTGAGCCTCGGATTTGAAATGGACATTTCAAATCATTAGACTGTCATAAAGATTTCCCATTCTAGCTTTGGTTTCTGATACCCCATAACATATAAAGTCTTATTGTATTAGTAAAGTGGAAATTCCCGGATTTTTAGTAGCCATAACTGGAAGTTTGTGCAACCAAAATTTAGAGAACGTGACATTGTGATGAAAAGGCAAAAGATCTGAATTAAATCTTAGAGGGCACGTTGAGACGGGTGCAGACGTGCAATACACGGCACCGCAGACCCATCTGTGGTGCCGCACGCTGCACATGCAGGCTTTCTCTGTGCTGCAAATTTGTAGCATGGGGTGGGGGAGGGGGGAATGACACTAGGAGATCATAATGAAGCATTTGTGCAGTGTAGCTCTAGGTCACTAGCCTGTAAGCAACAATAGATATCTGTACCATTTGTTTTTAAATGGAAGCATGACACTTGTAATCTGGGGCTTAGACTTGCTTGCTATCAAAAGCAAGGACTTCTCATTATGGCAAGATAGGTCCTTCAGGTTGATAACATATATATATATATCAACTTGAAGGACCTATCTTGCCATAACCTATTTGCTCGCTCGCTTGCACTCTCTCTCTCTCTCTCTCTTTTTTTTGTGTGTGTGTGTGTGGGTGTGTGTGTGTGTGGGTGTGTGTGTGTGTGGGTGTGTGTGTGTGTGGGTGTGTGTGTGTGTGGGTGTGTGTGTGTGTGGGTGTGTGTGTGTGTGGGTGTGTGTGTGTGTGGGTGTGTGTGTGTGTGGGTGTGTGTGTGTGTGGGTGTGTGTGTGTGTGGGTGTGTGTGTGTGTGGGTGTGTGTGTGTGTGTGTGTGTGTGTGTGTGTAAAATACGGTTTTTCCTTTTATCTTTTTGGTCTATATAGTTTTTAAACACTTGTGATTATACTCTCCGGGGTAAAACCTTCTTACACCAGTAATCATTGAAGTTCTAAATTCAGTGGCTCAGAAAAAGTCATCAAAAGCTTTTGCTGTCTATTATGACAGGCAGTTATATTACCCAGCATACTTTGTGGTACAAACCATGCAGTCCCTTGCATAGCCATGCAAGGACCTCTGTGAAATAGAAACATCTCATTTCTGTTCCAGGGATTCAAGAAGCAAAGAGGGTGACCTCAAGGTGCCATGACTTTGTGCAGCATTGCACTCAGTTGGAATGTAAAAGGCATGGCGGTAGGAGTGTTACAGGAGTGCTCTTTAAAACAGAGGAGCATGTACATACTTATGCAGTAGAAGGTGGTTTGTGGGTTTTGTAGTACCGATAAAACTCCTTATTGTTGTATACTGCCGATGGAATGCTGCTTGCAGCTCTTTAGATGCATTTGCTTTTAGCACAGTTTTTGCTTGTTTAATTCTTCATTGGAGCCAAACAGAGGTACCAGGGTACTTAAGTGATGACTGTACACTGCAACTCTAAGCATGGGCTTCCAGCCTTTATATACATGGGATGCATATATCTAGTGCTTACCCACTGAACTTTGGTCTGTGGCACTTCTTTCCCCTACTTAACTTCACCATAGTGGTAAGGCACAGGATTACTATGAGATGGGAGTGATTTTGCTCAGAGTACTATGATTTGTCTTTTAATCCAGGGCTTACATAGTTTGCATGATACCTTTACTGTTGAAAGCATTTGATATACCAAATTAGTTTCCGAATTTAATATCTTAATTTTCTGGAGTACACCAGTTAATCAGCCCAAACAATAGACTAATTGCCTGATAAACGTGTATTAAAATTATGATGTCTGATTTATTTATCCAACTAACCAAATTATTGTATTATGAAAATACAGTCAAAAGACCTTTTATGCAATTTTTTATAAATAAATTTAAAAAACTTTAAAACTCTAGGAAATACCGGCACAAATTTAACTGGTATGTCAGGTAACAGGGTAGGTCATAACAAGATTCTATGACCCACTGAAGTCAATAAAAAGATAGTGGGTAAACTTTTCAGAAGTATTAAAGTCTAACCAGCTTCCAGTGTAATTTAGGGCCTTGTTGCACATTGTACTTGTTGATGGGTGTTAGTGCTAGCTTGACCCTGGAGCAGTTGCACCTTAAGGATAAAAACCATCTCTGACTGCCCCGCACCTGCACAGCTGTGATTTGGGACTAGAGGGCTGGTGACCAGGGACCTGAATAGGAGCCATAGATGCTGAGTATGTGGGAGTCCAAGGGCCCTGGCCCCCTCAGGAAGAGGCAGCCCTCAAATGAGAACATCAAGTCCCAGTCCTGACCTGCATGATCCTGGGACAGCATTTGTCCCAGGTTCCCATAATTGTGCAGGGATTCTGGTTGTCTGTTCTACCTTTTTCCTCAGTGAAAGTGGTGGGTTTTTCCCTTTGTAAGCTGGCAGAATCATCTTAGGCAAAAATAGAAGTTGGTGCCTATGCTAGGAGCTACAGCTGTGAGTTGCCACTACAGGGCTGGTGAGCCAGGACAGGTTTCTATTAGATGACCTCTTGATGTCTGTTCCAGTCCTATTTCTCTGTGATGACTCTATGGTGTGTGAGGGGTGGGTTGGGTAGGTGGGGTGGGAACATGAAGCTGGGAAACAAAGTTAATGGGGTGGGTAATGAGATGGGAAG
>NW_017729031.1:96277411-96280828 GCF_001723915.1 Gavialis gangeticus
GGCAGCTGCCCCTTTGGCAGCTGGTGTTGAAGGCCAGAAGGGCTGGCATGTGGTCCACACACTCACTCACATGCATTCGGGGTAAGCAGTGGACCTGGGAAACAAAGTTAATGGGGTGGGTAATGAGATGGGAAGTAGAAAGGAAATGGGGGTGGGGGAAGGGTGGTGAGATGAAGAAAGTTAGCCACTGAAGAATAAAATCAGAAATAAAATAAAAAAATCCCAAACAAAAAATAATTTAAAAAGAAATAAAAAGGAAGTATATTAAAGAAGGTCTTATATTTTAATAAATTGGGATTTGGGGTGTGGGGGATGTTGGTCATGCCTCCTGGGGTGGCTGGGAGGTGGGAACAGTGGGGGAAGGTGCTTTTTGAGTTCCCATGAACTGGGCTTTCCTTCCCAAGACAACAGCTCCCCAATCAGGCCCACTACCTTGTCCCCCATCACCTTCCCTAGACCCCACTCCTAGACCCATCTGTCGTCTGTGACCTGGCTAGCTAACATGTGCTCTGCTGGCTGTTTGCATGGGGTTGCACCACTTGGGGAGGAAGGTCACACACGTGGGGGCAGGATGGGGAGTTGACTTAGTGTCAGAACCACCACCTGGGTAGTAGAGTTCAGCATTTGGAAAGTTTATCCACACAGAACGGGAGGGTAGGGAAAAGGACACTGTATCCTGGGATGGTGAAGGACTGCAGCTTGGGTAGCTTGTCTGTGGGGAGTGGCTACATGTTAACGGAACATGAATTGGGCAGCATGGATCAGAGAACAACCTGCCCTGGAGCGGCATAACTTCAAGCCTCCGAAGGTGTGCTTAAAACTAGTTTCAGGTGTTAACCTCCAGATTGTCCACACATTAAGAGCTCCAGGAACTGTCTAAAATTGATATGTAACAAGGTTCTTAGGTTTGTGTCACTCGAGTGCTTTTTATAAAATTTCATCCATTGACAAGTTTTTTACTTTTATAATAGCTTTCCTTGCAACCAGACTGATTGTGACCCCAGTTCCACAAAACATTGAAGCACATGCTGGAGTTCCAATAACTTCAGGTGCTTAAAGTTAAGTATATGTTGAGTGCCATGTTGAATATGGATGGAAATGGACATATAGCAAAAGATGAATATATGCTTGAGTGCTTTGCTTAATCGGGACCGCTGTGAGTTGCTGAGCACTCTTTTCTCCCATTGAAAGTCAAGACAATGGAGGATGATCATGGAGCTGCTAAATGCTTCCTATGAAAATGTGACCAAGTCCTCTGAGCAGCCAACAAAAAGCAAAATGGGAACACTTAATAGTTATGGCTCCAGCTCAATTTCTGTTCATTTAATTATATTGAAATATTGATCATTTTAAGCATGAAAGCTTGTATAGCATGTTTAGTACAGTAATGTTACATTTCAGCAATCATTAGTCCAATAGTCAGGCACAATAATAAGCGTTTGCACATAAGAGTTAGCCCTTTTTCCCTCGGACTGAACGTACTGACAGTGGTATATCAATTTTATGCTGGCATCCATCTAGCTGCAAGTTTAATATTTCTGATCCACCGAGCAAAGTTAAAATGTGGATCTTTTTATTCATTTTTTGTCAGTAAAAATGCATACATCTAAATTAAAAGTGCAGTTTGCTAAGGATTTGTGATAGTATTTAGAATTCAGTATTAATTTATAATTTTTTCTAAAGGACAGAATGAGCTCATTTGTTTCAAGAGATATTTTTGTAGCTTGTAAAAATGTCAGTGGAGTAGCTAATGTTTTCCAGTTGTTGTTGACTTTAAATTTAGCAATCATTGTCCTTGCTGATATATTTGATGCTCTAAAATGTACTTGCCATTAAGCAGGAAACTGAAGTGATGGTAGGCAAGCGTAGTTCTTTGATGGCTATTAACAAAGTTCAGACAACGTATAACAAAGTTACAAAAAAGTTTACAGGCTGTATAAAAATAAAACATGCTGGCATAAGCAGCAATGCCCTTTCTTGAAGTGAATGGTGAGCAGATAGAATTCTTAAGTATCTATTAATAAAGTTCAGAGTGTGTATGTCAAATGAACAATGAAGCTTTGCAGCTGTATTGACAGCAGAGAAAATAACATGGTGGCTTTCTTTTTTTGAAAGACACCTTTATTATTTTTTCTGTCCATACTGTAATGATTGTCACCTGAATTAGCACGCCATGAGTAAGAGATACCGATACGCAAACAGAATGGCATGCAGCTAATTTTGTTCAGCAAATTGAGATCTGATCCCTGCTATTTCACGCCCTCGGCAAGCTGACTCAGTCACTCGTTGCAGTGTAAAAATGAAATGTCTAAGGGCCAAAATCTGCTCTCAGCTACAGCCGAGCAACTTAGAAGTTACTCGGCTGTAGCTGGTAGAGTTAACAGAAACAAGTGATGTAACGTTTCATTAACCAAAATGGGATATTTTTATATAAATAACAAGTAATATGAGGAGAGCAGTTTTCTCTCTCCTTGTGTCCTTGATCGACCACCTATCTTTTGAGAAGAAGCCTGATTATTGAAATGATTGGGGTTATTTCAGATTTATATATTGGGATTATTTGAATTTGGCCCTTTTGTCTTCTACAGTTTAAGCCATTGTCTTTCTATTAAAACTATACTGGTATTCACTCATAAAACAGGGAAAGCCCAGGGTGATCTAACATAGGATGCCATACAAGATTTCATATCTGTGATATCATCAGAGTGCTGTATTTCATACTGAGAAAATCATATCTGTGAAATGCAAATATATTAAAGTTTAAACAAAAGTGAATGGACTTTTTTTAGGGTAATGCATTTTATGAGACCAGTTACACAGGGAGACATTTTAGACAAGCTTTTGGGCACAAGGTAATTTTCTTCAGGTCTGGGAAAGCACCCAACTAAGAAAAATCTATATAGCATTATGTAGCATTTTAATTATCTTAGTGTTGCATAACATGCTAAAGACATGGACCAAACTGTACTATGAAATATTTTTATGCTATTATAGTAAATAATATAACTTCTCTATTGAATACACCAGGCACATATCCTAGGTTCTAGTGATATCACTCACCTGTGTGAGCTGATTTATATTAATATCACAGGAAACAGGATAGGGCTTGTGTGATATAGTGTTTTCTGTTCAAAGATCTTTTCATGCTTTTTTAACCTGAAATAGTAAAACCTCTTAATAACCATTTTATTATCTATACCCTAGTAGTACTGAAAGGTCCCTATAGGGGAGTAGGGTCACATTGTATACATACTTTAAAAAAAATGGGGACCCTGCCCCAAAGAGCTTACTGTGTAGCCCATAATCCCCATCTTACTGTCTATATATGGAATGACAGTAACTCTCTTTTACAGAAAACTCACAAAGACTTGTACGTCGTTGATAACTCCAGTGATTTAAGTTTGTTAGTTTGTTTGT
>NW_017729031.1:96285828-96287808 GCF_001723915.1 Gavialis gangeticus
CCAAAGGCAAACACAGCTGGTTATTTCTCCAGGGTTTTTTTGTTTTGTTTTGGTTTTTTTTGCTTGTTAGTTTCTTTTAATCCCTAGCTCCTAGATTCATGTAATTAAATGAGAATCTTAGTATTCCTTTAAAGAAATGGGTAAGCTTCTGGTACTCATGGTTGTGGAGAAAGCTTTCAAATATGACCCTTGAAAGCTGAAAGACTAGGAGGCCCATTTTAAAATACACTGATGAAGCTATTTTCATGATCTTGGGACCCTGACTTCCATGTTTTTTGAATTTTTTTGGTAAGCATTATTTGCAACTTGCTTAAGGTCTTTTATAATGTCTGTGACAGAACCAGAAATAGAACCCATGTTTCTCACTTGGAGTCTACAGATTAGTTATACAAGCATCTTCCTTTTACTGACTTCAAAAGAGAAGGCTGAGGGGGGATCTTGTGGCCTGTTATAAACTGGTTAGGGGGGATCAGCAGGCGCTGGGGGAGTCCCTGTTCCCCCGAGCGCCGCAAGGAGTGACCAGGAACAATGGTCACAAGCTGGCGGAGGGAAGGTTTAAGTTGGACATCAGGAGGCGCTACTTCACGGTCAGGGCGGCTAGGGTCTGGAACCAGCTTCCAAGTGAGGTGGTGCAGGCTCCCACCCTGGGGGTTTTTAAGAGGAGGTTGGATGACCACCTTATTGGGGTCATTTGACCCCAGTGCTCTTCCTGCCATGGCAGGGGGTCAGACTAGATGATCTGCTCAGGTCCCTTCCGACCCTAGAAACTATGAAACTATGACTTTGCTCTGATAGTTGTCATGACATGTGATTGTACTTCATACTTCAATCCGGCAATTAACAGGTGTTCTTGGGTCTCTGAGAAATGAAGTCACACAATTTTCTGTTGTTTGTTGTAATAATCTCTGTTTTCCCTGAAGATTCAAGAAAGTTATGGATGGCATTATAAATCATTATCCTATTCCAGAAAACTCCAAGTTCCTAGCATGTGGCATCTCTGTCAGCACTGTATGCCAGATTGGCTCTGCCATTTTGGACAGGAGGTTTCTGGAAGTAGGTTTTCCCTGGACCTCCCCATCCTAGGAAGGACCAAAAGCCATCTGTTACTGGGAGATGATATGAGATTCCTTGTTAATGCTTTTTTCCAGTACAGCATCTGGGTCCAATGAGGTTGTCTTGAATGGAGATGTGCCATAGTTACTATGAATACCAGTATGATCATGAGGTCTAGTGTTTGTAACCATCATCCAAATTAATGTTTTGTATCTTGCACTTCCTTTCTTTCAGACTGGTGATATCTCTGGTCCTGTCCTGGGGTAGGAAAGCTTTTGAGTTGAGCAATGCATAGTAATTCCTATATAGTCCAGCTGTCTGCTGGGGCCAAGCTAAGAATTAGGGTAGGTTATAATGAGCCCAAGCAATGCTAGTATCCCAGGGGCAACATGTCTGATCTTTTAATGCCTTCTGAAACTTCTGCCTTCTGCATTCTTCAAGAGTAATAAAACCCTGTCCCATTTTCACCAGTTGGCACAGGCCCAATGATTCGCTTCACCAGAGGGAATTGGCCCTTGTGCATGCAGAATAGCATTTTAGGATTGGAGAAGGGAGTATTCTCTGGGAAAGGAGAGTAAAACCTCATCTTGGAGATCCGCCAAACTCTTAGGTGACCAACCAATTGGGGTAATGGCTCCTGTACTCTCAGGTCCGTGCCTTGTCATACTAGTTTTTGTTTCAAAGAAAGGAAGGAAAAGGGCTGAATACACAATACGTTGAAGCTGCTGGAGTGTGCTGATTAGAGCATGCTCTGAAGCACTGTACAGTTCTGATGCACTGTAATTAGAGTGTGTCAAAGCAGGCATCCCATACGTCTACCGGCACCCAAGATGGTAAAGCAGCTGTTGGAATGATAATAAAAAAACACTAAGCACCAAAGTCAAGTGACTACTGTGCCTTGAGGTAAGCACTGACATGGTGAAAAAA
>NW_017729031.1:96292808-96293252 GCF_001723915.1 Gavialis gangeticus
GAAAGGGGAAAAAAAAAAAAAAAAAAAAAAAAAAAAGGGAAGAATGAGCCACTGGAACACTTCAGGACCCTTCAAAGCTAGGGAGAAGTGCACTAAATACCTAGGATGGTAGTCTCAAAATTAAGCAACTCTAGTGGACCTGACTTAAATGTATAGGCTTCAACCATATGCTAGAAGAGCATTGTCTGGTACTCATGGTTGTGGAGAAAGCTTTCAAATATGACCCTTGAAAGCTGAAAGACTAGGAGGCCCATTTTAAAATACACTGATGAAGCTATTTTCATGATCTTGGGACCCTGACTTTCATGTATTTTGAATTTTTGGTAAGCATTATTTGCAACTTCCTTAAGGTCTTTTATAATGTCTATGACAGAACCAGAAATAGAACCCATGTGGTTCTCCACAACCATGTGGGCCAACAATGTGAGGTCACGGTTGGCAGGG
>NW_017729031.1:96293431-96294127 GCF_001723915.1 Gavialis gangeticus
GACATCTGTAATAACTACTTCACAGTCAGGGCAGCTAGGATCTGGAACCAACTTCCAAGGGAAGTGGTGCTGGCTCCTACCCTGGGGGTCTTTAAGAGGAGGCTTGATGTCTACCTAGCTGGGATCATTTGAGCCCAGTTTTTTTTCTCCTGCCCTGGCAGGCGGTTGGACTTGAAGATCTATAAGGTCCCTTCCGACCCTACTTCTATGATTCTATGAAGAGCATATGGAAATTCTGGAGAGAAGTACTTATTTAACAAAGGTTAGGTTAGTAATGAATGATAGTGGTTCTGATTGATTTTTTGCTATTGCTGTCTAAAAGGGTTAAAAATTTGGGGAGTTTTGTCTTTCTCACACAATAAGAAGTAAAGGGTCAGAATCAAAAAATGAAGAGGAATGAGTGTCCTGCATTGATTATGGACTGAGTTTGCTGCCTTGCCCTGTATAGAGATTAACTTTCAAGCAAACTGAGCATAAACCTCTGAAGATTTGTTTGAATTCTAGTCATAGGTATGAGTGAAACATAAGTAAACATACCCTGACTACATCTAATTTAGTGGGCCTAAGGTACCAATACTTACGAACACACAGTGGCAGGGGCTGTACAAGTCTGCCTTGGCTCCTGTGTATGTCCTGGTGTTGTTAGCCTATACTGAAATCCATGGCACTACTTTGATTTTAGCCTACTTCTACTGC
>NW_017729031.1:96299127-96300454 GCF_001723915.1 Gavialis gangeticus
TAGCCTATACTGAAATCCATGGCACTACTTTGATTTTAGCCTATTTCTACTGCAGGTATGCTTTGACCTGAGCTATAATCAATGGGTAAAAAACAAGAGGGTATAAAAATATCATCTAATCATAGGCCACGTGTCAAAATTATATTGTCTTTTATACCTGTTATGCACAGGTGTAAATTATATGAAAAGGAAGCCTCTGACGAATGGACCCAATAGCTTTAGAGAGTTGTTTCTACCCTATCCTACCGCATTCCCATCATTTCCCCAAAAATCTGCTTATGGCTTGAAGACTGTAGTGTGGTACTCTTCATTTCCCTGAATTAGACACTGATCAGACTGGCTGTGCAAATGCCTTTGTCTTTGTTTGAACTGTTCTTCGTTTCTTTCCCTCCATGTTTCGTTTCCAACAATACAATTGCTTATGGAATTGTAAGACAGAAATAGCTTAGTAATTGCTATATTATTTTGCCTGCAGTAGCAATGAACATCTTAAATTTAATGCATCATCCACACAGAAAATTGAAATTTGGCCAAACTTGAGGGCTCTGACAGCTAATCTTAAAGAGCTTTTGGCTGACATGTAAGATAGGATCTCATGGATGAGATTCACATGAAAATTGATGCTCTTCAGCCTTATTACATAAAAGAAAAATTCTTCTGGCTTGTAATAGGCTGAAAATAGTCCTATGGTGAGTCACTAAGTTTTATATATAAATCTCCTTGGAAGTCAACACAAGTTGAGGGGAAATATTAACTGGTTAGATCACATGTGCAAATGACTGCATTTTTAATTCCAGTTAAATCTTGCCTGTTGTTTAAGGTGTAGCAGATCAGGTCCCATGCAAATTTATGATTGATTTATTCATGGTAGATCTTTCTTTAGGAATTTTTAATTAGATTTCCTGTTTAGAATGCCATTTAAAATAACTGCTGCTACTACAAAATCCCGTGACTTTTTGACTAAAAGGCATGACCACAGTGGGGAAATTCATCAGTGAGTGTGGTGAAAATATTTCCAATGCTTACGAACAACACAGACGCATTTATTTTCAGATGTTACACTGAAAATCAGTATTTTAAGGGTCAGAATTTCAGCTGAATAAATTGGTGAGACTTTCTTTAGTTCAATGGAGCTATGTTGCTTGACACTGGCTAAGGTATAACATTCCCTTTGGGTAAATATAAACTTCAACATGCTTCATCAATATTTATATTTTAAGTCAGTAAATCTTGATGTTGTACCTCAAAAGAAGTCATATCTACCTATTAAAAATAAACTTTATATTCAGTAGAAAATGAAAGGCCTGGTTTTCAAAATTAAGGTCAT
>NW_017729031.1:96305454-96325004 GCF_001723915.1 Gavialis gangeticus
AAGTCATATCTACCTATTAAAAATAAACTTTATATTCAGTAGAAAATGAAAGGCCTGGTTTTCAAAATTAAGCTCATGTAATTATGCAGTCAGGAAACTGCGCATACAAATGGTCAGTTAGATGTGTAATCGTCTATTTGCATGCAAATGTATCCAATTTTGCAAACTGGGTCTTGAATATTCACTGTATAAAATACAGATCTGTATGTAAGGATGTACCCATTTGTTGAGTTTTTTGTCTGCTGAAGGTTACTCGCACATCTCTGCAAATGACAAACAACATATTTACCTTTAAAGAAAGTTATCAGGGAAGTACCAGTACACTTTGAATTAGTAGGCAATAAACAACAATTTTATTTGGAGAGAAATATTTTCAATATGCAAGCCGTGGGATACCAAACTCAACATCATATTGCATGTGTATTAGTAATTTCAAATGATTTGAATGGAAGCGTGAGATTAATTCAAATGCATGTGTAGCTATGCAGGTGAAACGCACATCACTTTTGAATAAGAGTTTTTTCACATGGGGGCCTAATGCCATTAAGCCTATGGGCATTCATTTTATAGCTTTATCAATGTCTTAGTTTTCTGAACATCACCTCATAGAAAAATCTCTCTGTTGTGTAAATGTTAACTATATCTGCACAAAATAGGTACTCTAGCTGACAAGTAGGCCCAAGGCTCTTAGGAGCCTAAAGTCCCACAATCAAAAGTAATTTGGGGCCAGATCCAAAAAGTATTTAGGCATCTATACTCACAGGGTTTAAAATACCTGTTTGAATCCAGCCCTTTAACATTCTGGGACATAATTTACATTGAATCTTTAGTTGATAATTCTTAGGTGTGCCATCAGATCTAATGCACTTTCTTGTAACAGATGGGTTGCTAACATTCCTAGTTCCAATCACATAAAATCTCAATGGAATAATAAGTACATACTACTTTCTTTTTCATTTAAAATGTTAGTTTAGAGTGCTGACCTTGATGATTACAACACTGCTTATTGAATCTTATGTTTGACTAGAATGAATGATTCCTACATTTGTACAAGGGAAACAGAAGCAGAGATGGACAACACAGAAGCACAGTAAGACTGATACTGATATTGAGAAATTTCTTTTTTTCTATCATTTCATTTGTTTGTGCCAACATTTTACTTATACATTTTGACTCATCATACATCATGAGACTCCAGAGAGGGGAAAGCAGAAAATAAAAAGTAGAAGCTTGTATACAGGGAAAAATTTAGGTATGTCTTAAATTCCATATCCATTATGAACTGGTCCTCTAAAACTTCTTCATACTAATTCTGAGTTACTTCTATAGAAATGGTGCACACAAAAGAGAGGCAAAGGCTTCATGAGTATTTGTGGTCCTTTTAATAAAAGCTTGAAGTTTATAAGCAAACCACAGTCTGAAATCAGCCACAGAATTGGTCCCTAAACTGATATTTTAATGAGAGAATCAGAGGTGATTTTGGATCACAAGTAACTTGCCAAGGTGCCAGTTTTAGCTGACA
This sequence comes from Gavialis gangeticus, assembly GCF_001723915.1. Classification (NCBI taxonomy): domain Eukaryota; kingdom Metazoa; phylum Chordata; order Crocodylia; family Gavialidae; genus Gavialis; species Gavialis gangeticus. Next base: position 96,306,977 of record NW_017729031.1, read on the forward strand.
ACAACTTTTTTTGATATCTCGTGTTGAGTACGCACCTGAGAAAGCAAAGCACTTAAGCAGGTTTTTAATTTATTTTAAAATATATGCCTAGGTTTGTCCCTATTCAGCAGAGCATTTAGCGCATACTTTGCTGAGTTGGGGCTTCAGATAAGAAACCTCCTTCAAAGCAAAATCAGACTGAAGCAAGTGTTTTTAGTGATCAGTAGGTGGCAGCCTTCTTCTCTGACTGTGTAGAGAAGCAGTGCTGGAACTGGGTGTAGACCATAAGAGCTCTTTGAGATGCCATCATTTGGATGAGAGATGAAACTAAACCCCTGGTTCTTTGAACAGAAAATCCTAATGCTTCGTGTGCAGTGATAAGGGTGTTTAAGCCTTGAATGTTCTGTCCAAATTCTAATTTAGGTGACTATGTGTTCTGCTTCTATATAGAATATGAAAAACCCCATACTCTTTAATGGCTAGAGAAGCTCAAACCTCCCTACGATACCTCTGGTGATACCTCATCCAACAGTGTGCCAGATATCTTGATATTACACTGTCCAATAAGCAGCTGACACCCAGAGCATAACATCAACATCTACTACTGACTAAGAATCATTCTTTTTGCTTCTAGCACCTTGATATTTAGTCTGAGAACTGCAGCAGCCTTAATTTTAGGCCACAGGTCTCCATGTAGGTAGGCATAGGAGACAACCTCTTTGGGAAGGGTTTGGAGACATGCTGCATTGCAAGGCATGCGGCAACACACAGAGCATTTGGAGATTCGCTGAGTGTAAAAGGTATGATGCAACTTATAATAATTGCATTAGAAAAAGAGCTATCTTTGCTCCATAGCAACTGCTTTCCATGTTACAGATGCTGCTAGGACAAAATGTAGAAAGACAGGGTTAAAACATGTTACTCAGTGATAACGTTGATATATAAGAGGATACTATACCAGTCTCAGCAGAGTACGGTATTGATCTTGTGAGTGAGGATTAGCTAAATGACTTACAAGCCCTGTAAGGGTTAGTGGTTTGTCAGGCCTCTTCTTGAGTGGATTAGAAGTATATCCTATAGAGATTTTTGTATGATGCTTTTAATAGTAATGTTTGAGATGTTGGTTCTACGTTTTTATAAGTCACAATTGCAACTTGCTGAGTACACAGCCTTTGGCATATTACCTGTTGTCTTGGAATCTGGCCATAATAAAAAAAAATATTGATTTCTTTTTTTAATTAGGTGTATCCTGTTTAAACATGAATAGGTTAAAATAGATCATGGCTATTCTTGATTTTAGGTGGGTGAGCTGAAGTTGAAAACGTGTAAGGAATGTGTTATTTTATACGTAGCTCCCCATGTCTATGAAAGCTATGAAATCTATGTCATGTGAAGAGTCTAGGCTATGTGACACAGCATGGGAAAATGGATTTATTATCAATTTATTGCTTGACACTCTTGGTAAACTTATTTCAATCTATAAAATATTTTCATCTGAAACTGGGTTAAATTGGGAAGGGACACAACAGAGACAAAACTATGACCATTAGCAAGCCATATAGTTGTTTAAGGTAGGGTCCTCTCCTGGTGTAACCAGCATAGTCAATCTCAAAGTCCATCCGAATCATGTACTAAGGAACTGGACTTCTTTCTTATTTTGTCACTTATTGTTCCTTTGAAAAATCAGGATGTTGATAATGATGTCCAGAATAATTTTTCTCTTGATTTAAATATATATTCCCCTTCAAAAGAATTCAAACAAATACTGCTGCTGTTTCACAGGCCTAAAGATTGAATCTGGCAGTCACTTTTCCAGACATGTAATTTTTTTGGTGTATGTAGCTTTTTAATTCTTATAATAATAGGATAGTTTGCTTTTCCAGCAGGAGGTCTGCTGAAAACAAGCCGATGCGTCTCAGCTGTCAGCTCACTATATAAATAAATAAACTCTTCATAAATTCCTTTCAAAGAAATGAGCGAGACAATGCTAGAGAACTTTTTTTTTTTTTTTTTGGATTAAAAAAAATAGCTGTATCATGTCAGCGACCTGTAATAAATAGCACTGCAATGAGAAGCGACAGCCTCATTCACCTTGCATCCATGCAGAAATAACTAAGCTCTCTTCCCATGCCTTGAAAGACGGAGAAAGAAGAGAATTAAAGAAAAGAATTGACCTTGGCATGCAGTCACTTTCATACTAACAAGGAGCAGCCCAGCACCAAGAGACTGAAGTTTTCGCTGGTGATTTTTTTTTTTTTTGTACAGCACTGCATTGCCCATGATAGTTCAAGCTGTTTGGTACAGAGCATAAAAATTGTGCTCGCTTTCTTGCATTCTGGAAGATTGCTTGAAACTACAGTTAGTTTGCTTATCTATGGGTAAAAGCCCAGGGCTTGAAAGTTTTTAATATTTTAATGAAATGAGAACAAATGCTCATATAGTGAGAAGGCATGACATAAACTAGTGTTATTGGTTTTACTTTTTTATTTCCTTCTATGACCATCACAATATTAAGGTAACTTGAAATCTTTCCTGTGATAATAAAAAAAAAAGTTTAAAAAGAATAATGTAAAAGAAAATTAAAGGGTTTTAGCAGAAGGTCAACAAATACATGGAACCTTTTTGAATGCATCTTCCTTGCAAACATTTTAGTGAAATGGGGTTTTATTTATTTTTTCCCTTGGAGTAACTTGTTGGTTCTGAAATTGTTCTCACATTCTCTATTCCTTACTCCACTGACTTAATTAAGATCAGTGTGCATTAGTTTTGTAGTTAATTTCATACTATTGCATGAACTTAGATTTTGTGTTTTGAACATTTCTGAAGTCCGTAGGGAATTCGACAAAGAACGTGTATCCAGTAGTAACTGAAACGATAAAACAATGTTAAAAATCACGGGAAGATGTTTGGCCTGATTTCGATCTCACATCATATGGTGTGTTTTAAAAACAAAACGGGTAGTGAAACACTTGTATCACTTCATTGACTTCAATTTGGTTAGTGCTAAATTCATATCAATATCAGTGGGATAAGTCAGACCACACAGCACATTCCATCAGCATACCGTTCTCGGCTTGGCCTCATTATAGTTAGTAAAAAAAATCCTTTATTGACTTAAATGGGAGCAAGATGCACTTGTTTGCATTCTGAAGTTTTGATATGCCATTTGTGCATGTCCCTATTATTTTAGGACATAAGTTTTACCTTCTCTGGTACTGGGAACATAAGAGTGTGGGAGCATGTAACACTTTCTTTATAGGAGTAAATCAACCAGGCCATTGCACTGTGCTTGTATCTCTTCCTTAGACAAGTTCTGAGGCTTTCTGGTTCCTTTTCACCATGAAGTTTCAAGCTTATGAGTGTATCTTCCTACAAGTTTACCTGCGGAGGGCCTGGATAGAGGCTGACTCCTTTTCTTCTTGAGGTAGTACTAGTAGTCGGAGGTGGTGACATTACTGTTCATTGGCTTTCTTGAGTGCCTCTCTCTTCTACCCACTGCCTTTTGGGTACTCCTTGGTTGGAAAGAGGCTAAGGGACATCACCCTGACAGCAACATGCCCTCACTGAGGCATTAGGCAGTCAGCAGCAGCTCTAATCTGTTGCTCTCTGGCAAAAGCTACAACCATTGAGGCCCTGAATGTCTGGACACGGTCTGGCCTTTGGACTCTGTCTTGATGATCTAAAGGGGGGATGATAGGTCTAGGGCAGTCTTCACTCCTCCATACTTTTGCCTGGGTGTACACACTGAAGGACTTGATGTGATGGTTGCATGGACCTCTTGGATGTACACTGTGATCCAGAGGACTGACAAGTGCCAAGAAGATGCATTTCTATTTACATTTCAAGCCCTTGTCATCTTACTTCCTGTAGACTGCACTCTGGATTTTAAGAGCCTCACTTCTCCTTTTACTAGATTTACTAGATTACTAGCCTCACTTCTCTTTTTACATTCACTAGAATCTTTTAATCTCCCATCAATAGCCCATCATTTGATGTAGTATCTATAGCATACAATGACTGAAGTATTTCATTGGTTTTCCTGAGAGAGACAAATGCCAGCTGTCATATTGCTTTAGCATCAGGTTGTCTCTAAATGAAGCACCAGGATTATTTTTAGTGTGTGTGTGGTCTGTGTACAAATATGTGTGTGCGCATTAAAGAACTAGAGAAAGGTGGCTATTGCTTGCAAAATGCAGTTTCCTATGGGTAGGTGAAGAAGGTATAAGACTGTAGCAAGAGAATGTTAAGGGGAAGAAAACATAGCATTTTTCTGAGCCATCCAGCAGTGCTTCTCTTGTTGAACATAATCATCAACTCTGTAGTAAGTATAGTTATTGGCCCTACCGCTTGCTGGGTTGACAAGGTACATGAGTTTAAAATTCTATCTGGTTATCTTTGCTAACAGCGCACTTGGTCAACAACTCCTTTTAGTAAGAACGGGAGTTTGCAGTACCAAGATATGCTTAAAGCAGAAAACGCATTCTCAACAAGTGCAAGGGAACCTAGTGTGATAAATGAACAATTGTGCTCGTATAAGTGAGATAAAGAAATTAAATATATCTAATTAAAAGTGCCTGTTTCAGTCTTGCAGAATAAAAAGTTTACAATCCTTCAAATACAGCCAAATGGTTCTGCTCTACCTTCAAGATACAGGTAAGAAATATATTTATTGAAGCTGCAGAAATTCTGCAGTCACAGTATGCTAATGGCTATCCACAAAGGGGGAACAACATCAGTGAACTTATATCTGAAGAGTCACAGTGATTTGAGTTATTTTTAGTACAGAGGCATGCCATTTTTAAAGCACTAGATTTCTTTTCAGATGAGAAGAAGGCTGCAGGCCACTTTATATGAAACAGATCATTTTCAGTCAGATACGCCAACTCCTTTGCTTTACTTGCCTTATTTAGCAGTTCCATATATATTGCTTAACTTTGCCATTTCCCATTAATCGATAGCAAAGAAGCTTTTTTAAAAAAAGCAGGTCAAGGCATTGAGGATTTGGTAAATTAAAGAATTTAAGCAGTTGGCAGCAGTACAAGGTTAAACCCTGTAAAAACAGAAGATAGAGAGGCAGGATACAAGGAACGTTTTTGGTTGTGTTTGGAAAGCTAAAATTATAAGAAGGGTACTTGACTTTTTTCTCTCTCTCAAATTTGACTGTTCTTATATTAACTCTTTTTCGCATGCTTGGCAAAATCAGGAGATGGCAAGATTTGAATATAGCCATTTTCATCTTTTTTTTATTTCTTTACTGGGCAATATTTTCTTTTAATAGTTTCTTTATTATGAATTCATTGGATAGTCATTCAAATAGTGGTGAAAATAATGGAGTCATTTAGAATTCATGGGAATGCCGTATGTATTTCTAAAAGTCTTTCATTGCAGTTTAGTATTAGTTAATAGGTGCTTAAAATAAACTGTTATCACTTGGTTTTCTTTTTATTTCTTACAACTACTTATTTTACTTGTTTAATGTAGCTGGTGCCATGCTGATTTAGTTCCTATTACACTTAAAATCAGTAGCATAACTAGAATGGGGCAACTGGGGGTGGCCACCCCAGGTGTTTTAGTAGGGGAGGAGAATGTGGAAAAATATCAGTTGCCATTGTAGCACAACTATACAGTCACACTGACAGAAGCTGGAAATTGCTGTTGCCCTAGGCACACAGCTGCTTTGTAACACCTCTGCTTAAAATTTAAGGTCGTTGCAGTTTAGAAAGAATGAAGGGTTGGTATTCCCCAAATATTGAAACTAATTGGTCTGTCTGTGGGTGCTGCGAAATGGTGGAAGTGATGCTATTGGGATATTATGGGCCAGCTTCTTGGACTTAATAATTCCAATAATTTCAAGGCAATTTTCAGCTGTCTCTTGTTAAGTATTGCTTCCAGAAGTAACTTGAACGATGTGTGCCCCGATGGCTGGGGGGGCATGGCGGCAGTGGTAAGTGGGAGCTGCTGTAGACATGGCCAGCCCTGTCAGTGGGGCGGGGGTGGCAAGTGTCAACCAGGGGTTGGTGACCACTCACAGATGCTGCCGGCAGCAGCTTTCTGTAGTAGGGGGTGCTTGGTCAGGGGGTGCATGTGCACCTATGCGTTGCCCCTGAGAAGTAAGATTATGTGGAAAGGATTCTGTGGCATCCCTTACTTTAATGCAGGGATGGGCAATATTTTGGTCCTGAGGGCCACATAGACTGTTTTGGTAAACTGTCTCAGGCCAGGTCGGCAGCCCCTATACCCTCACCCCCCAAAACAACTCATCAAAACTTCCTATGTGGGCTGGGTCCTATGTAAGCAGCAGTGTTCAGGAGCGGGATGGGTGGGTGCAGGTTCTGTAGACAGGGGTGTGCTGGGAGCAGATTGCAGCTCTGCCCTGCCTCAGTCCCATGCTGTCACTGCCTTATGATCCCAACCCCAGCCCTGGATACAGTTCTCTGCCTGCCTGTGCACCCTGCCCATGTGGCTCCCTGGAGCTGTGTGCAGGGCTGGGGCCAGGATCTTGTGCTGTTGATAGCTTGGGGTTGGGGCAGAGCTGAAAGGCACCTCTGGGCCTTCCAGCACCCATGATGGGGGAGAGGAGGGCTGCGAGCCTTGCAAAAGAAGTTTGGGAAGCCAAGGAGGGGAGGCAGGGGCAGGGGATGGCCATGTGTCACTGCTGAGCCTGCCAAGTGGGGGGAACTTAGCCTCCCTCCCTCATCCCCTTCTCCAGCCTAGGGCACACAGTCCACAGGTTGCGGAGTGAGGCAGAAGGGCCTGGCAGCAACTCCACACCCCACCTCGCATTTGCAGTGGCCAGCACTGGGTCGAGGCCAGGGAACGCAGGCAGCACTGGGGGACCGCTGCCCCATGCCAGCCTACTGCTTGCTGCAGGATGCCAGTGTGGCAGCAGCAGCCCCCAGGCCTGCTGGCTCAGCATGGGGTGGAGCGGTGGGGGCCAGCGGCAGTGAAGATAATCCCAGTGAGGACACTGCATCAAGAACACCTTTCTGGGGCCGGTCTCCAGGGAGACTGTATGTGGCTGGGCGGAGAGCTGTGTCCAGGGCCCCAGGCCCCAGCTCTGGGCCTGGAAACAGTGCCCTCACTGGGGCTTCTGCTGCTGTTGCTGCCCCTGCACTGCCCTGCTTCACTTCACTCCATGCTGAGTTGGCAGGGCTGGGGGCTGCTGCTGGTGTGCAGGCATCCCAGGGCGAACTGCGGGCTGGCACAGGATAGCATGCACCAACGCTGCCTGGCAGGGACAAGGGACCCACTGCAGGCTGGACAAAATTGCTGAGTGGGCTGGATTTGGCCACCTCCGCTCTAGCGTCACTTCATTGGTTCCCCACTGCAGAAGAACTCTTATTAGGATGATATATCGAAGAATGATTGATATTAGCATGATTGCATTCATCAAGACTGGAGATTATGGCCATTTGATCTGCAATCCTTAAAACCTCTCTCCTATGCTGTGTTGAACTAGTCTGCCTCATACATGTATTCATATGGATTTTGCTTCACACTAAAGTCTCATTTGCTTTATCATTGATGCCCATAAATTGATCTTTTCAGTGATTAATTATTTCTGTATTCCCTGGATTAAGTCATTACTGCCATGCCCTCTGATGTTTGGACTCCATACACAGATCTTAAAAGTAGGGTCATCTTGATGTAACAGCATGTACTCAGGTGGCAGATGTATCAAGAGAAAGGAATGGAAAACAAAAATAGATAAGGTGAAATCCGGTATTTAAGCCCAAAAGGGGGTTGTTTGTGTGGGGTTATTTTTTGCATATAATGCACATTTCAAGTCAAAGCATTACTTCCTTCTAAGAGCTAACTAATATTTACAATATTTCACCCCTAAATGTATATTAATTAGTGTTTAACATCTGGCATTAAACCTTGATTTACAGTGGACATATATCTGAAAGCCACACAATTGGCAAATGAATTTGTTACAACCAGAGCAACTATAATGAATATTAAGAAAATGTATAATGGTATAACACTTCATCAAATATTAGCTATATCATTAATAATTGCACTTTAGTATGATCCAGTCTGACATTGTTTCCCCTATCCTTGCTATGTAGTATAAGCAACTTGAGAAAGATGCCCATTCAAAAATAAGTCTTTTTACATTAACAATTCAGTGCTTTTATATTTGCAAGCAACTTAGTTACTTGTCTCTTTCATGGTAATTAGATACAGAAGTGTGAAGCTGATATAAATACATACTATTCATAATGGAGATTCTATAACCGTAGGTTATTACATAAATGATAGCATAAGTAATGAAGATGGTCTCCTGCTTATTTTCATTGGGCAATATGTCTTTCATGGGGAAGGGAGATGAAAACTATTTTGAACATCTCCAGACATTTTTATAATTCATATTACATCTAATGATATTATTAAAAACATAAGAGCTTTATACAGGGACACTGTCCACTGGATATGTAGTCTTTTTTTTTTTTTTTTTTTAAGAGCTTAAAAGTAATTTCAAGCAACTCCCCAGGCTTGAATCCTTTCACCAGAATCTATGGCTTTTACTGTCACATTTTCTAATTTGCTTACATGAATTTTCTCTCCCCTACTGTCCTATCCAAAACCAGAAAGTAACATGAACTAAAGTAAAGTAAGGTATTCTCTAAATCCTGACTGTCTTGGGTATCACTGGGCATTACATGATAAAATAAGTTTGGCACCTTACAACCTGTATCTTGATCAGAATTCCTTGGAAAGCATTACAAGTTTTTATGTTGACTTTGGTGTGTTTCCGATTTATACCTAAATTACAGTGGAATGAACATAGTAATCACACTGACCCATCAAGAAAGAGAGGTTTATTGTTGTTTCTAACCCTATCAGTTACAATAACTTTTGGTTGTGAAGACATACTATTTTTGTATGAACTCCCATAACTTTAGATTATAAGGCATTTCTTAATCCTTATTTTCTCCCCAAAGTTACTTCTGATCTTAATGAAGATTTTTTTCTAAAGTATTTGTATCTTTTATTTTACAGTTTCAGCCCTGTTTTCGTTATACAGTTTGGCAAATTCCTCTATTACCATTCTTGCAAATACTCGTTCTTTTTACGGTGTGTGCCACCTTAAAGTCACTTAAACAGTAGGGCTGTGTGAAACAGCAGCGTTCTGCTTCGACTTCCGTTTCGAAGTTTTGATGGAATAGTGTTTTGTTTTGAGTTTCATTTCGGTTTGAAAACACTGTTCCATTCCACTTTGTCAAAACGGTTTCGCTGTTTTAATGTTTTGCCCATAGGCTATAATGGGGAAGCATGAAACAGCCTATAACTTTGTCATTTCTTGCCAGATTCTGATGGAAGTTGCAGGGATGCTGCTAGCCCTTTCTGAGGGCATGAAGCCTGTCAAGATAGGTGCAGGGAGAAGTGGCTCTTGCCACCAGGCTCAGTTCTCAGCACTGGGAACTCAGCCCGGCTGGGGGAAGTGGCCCTGCCACCAGGCTCAGTTCCCATGCTCCCTGTTTAGGCGATGGGCAGGTGGGAGCGACAGTGCCCCCACTGCAAGTGCTGGCTGAGGAGCGGGAGGCTGCCAGCAAAAGCGGCCACACCACTTCTGGAAGTGGCCGCAGGACCTCTGGAAGCAGCATGGCCACTTTTTGGTGAGTGAGATCACTTGCAGGGAGACCTCTGCCCCCCACTCCCTCCACCACCATCCCAGTCAGTGAGATCGGCCACCCGCACCTCCGGTCACTGACTTGAGGCACCAGTTGCCCGTGCCTTTTACGGAGCATAAGAATTGACGTGGTTTGGAGATCAACTTTGCTGCTGTCTGGTGTCACAGACAAGGTCTTCTTTTGGGGGCAATATCTGAATGTATTTCTGCATTATCAAACCCTACATCTTACTACTTGACTTCCCCTTCACTAACATTATTGCAGGGCTTTTTAGTAGAAATGGAAATTGTCAGCTATGCTGATTAGTCGGTTTTCTATCTATACTAGTGTATTTGGTGTATCTTTTTTCCTGTAAGGAAAGCAAAAAATCATCAGGATTGGTCAGGTACAGCACTGAGCATCAGCCCAGACTCTGCTCATACTCAATAACCTTGTTTGTAGCCTGGTTCCCTGCAGACTGTGGAACTACTTGATTTTTCAACATTCATTCTCTTTTGAGTCTCAGCAGCAAAATATTGCTCTGGACATGGCTGAGACATACTTCAAGTTCCAATTGCTAGGAGGCAATGCCTCCAAGTTTTTTAAAACACCCGCGTTGAGACAAGAAGGGAGGCTTCTTTTGGCTGTGCCTCCAAAGGTCATATAGCACATTATGTTTTCTCCAACATGACAAAGCGTGACAGAACAAAGTATTCATCTTGTGTACTTGTCAGTTTCATTCTACCAGCTCCAAAATGATGAAATACTACAGAATATGCTGCTGCTTGTTTCCTTTGGGGACTTGCACTGATTTGTTTAAAGTGTCATCTGCACCCAGTAAATGCTTCATTTATTATAGCTGACACCTGAAAATATCTAAGGGAAATGTATCAAGGCATCACACAAATATTATTTTTTATTTGCTGTTGTTTACTTATGGCCTAATATAAATGCAGTCCATTATGATAAATTGCATTTCTCTAAGCTGCCACCTGTGTGTGTGGGCATGTGGTTGTGTGTGTGTGTGCGCGCTTTGAACTGACACATTGTGACATCTGGAAAAGCACCCTGTTTCAGTCACTAAAATGCATTTTGATTCTAGATGGGGTCAACTTAGCTGTTAATTATCTTGGCAGGTCACAAATGAATTCTTGCCTCAGGAATTTCTTCTTAAACTTTAGCCCATTACTTGTTCTGATGTCTAAGCAAAGAATAAAAATAGAACTCTTGCAAAAAGTGAATATTTGAGACAGTGATGTGACCTTAGTAATTAAAGTAGTTGACACAAAGGTTTCCAGATTTAATTCTAAGCCTCATGTTGGATTTATATGAATCTCTCATTGCTATCCCTGAAATATACAAAGGGTTACAGAATCATTTTTTTATGAACAAAGCAATTAGTGCAAAAATAGGGAACACAAAAGCAGATGAAAGGAATACTTTACCAACTAAGGAACTAATTTTTGTGGTCATGTGTCAAAGTCAAGGATCTATATGTGATTTTGAGTCTCATTAATGATTTTACTATTAATCTAAAATCCATTCTTCTACTCCTTGTGATATTTATAAGAGGGGTAAAAACTACCACTGTATGATTCAACTAATAAAGTCAGTGAGACTTTTCATTGGCTTCTCTAGGAAATGGATCAAGTGCCAAGTGCAGAAAATGCTATTCAGCATTGGGTAAAGCATAACTTTTTGGATTTAAATTCTTTTATTAAGTTTGTTACAAGTTAAGCTGTTAAGCTATTGCTTGAACATAGACGATATAATTCGTGTCTTGAGGTTTTCTACTTCTATAAACTACAATTGCTTTTGTGTTGCAAGTGCCCTTTAAAAAGCAAAACTTTCCCAATAGCTCTATTAGCTTTTGTAGCAGGATAATCCTTCTGGAGTGTCTCATGTGATTTCTTCCTATGTTACTTCTCCAGTTTAGCAGCTTTTATAGTAATTTTTTAGGTAGCTGTGCAGAAACGGGTAGTACCTGTGCATGTTAAGCAGGCTATATTTTACTATCATCTTTACAATAAACCTAATTTGACATTTCTTACAGGATGGCAAAACGCCTCTTGCTTTCTAGCCCTTGCCCATTGCCCATCTTTTAAAGGAAGCAACATGAGTGTTTCAGAGTTGAACAGTGGGTTTGGCCAGATACACTGCTGTTGAACTTTCAGTAGCTCCCTTGTTAACAGGTTGGGAGGGATGACGCACCAAAGGTCCTCCAGCTGGTGAGTGCACCAGAAGACTTCTGTGAGACTGTTGATCCCAGTATCCTTCCATTCCTGTCCAGAGCTATTGTGAAAGTCCAACAGGATACTATGAGATTAGGTACTTGACCCTGTGCATGTTACTGTTTCTGTCCATTAGATTATAATTTGGGATCTGTAGATGATGCAGTTGGCTGGCTAAGATAGAGACAGCTTCTTCTGAAAACTAGTTATTACTTTTCTGTGGGAGCTTTTCTCCAGCTCTCTGATGAATGATTGTTTAACCAATAGAGACAAAATGTACCCATCAGTGAATTTCCATGTTTTCCTCTGCAAGCAAGCAACTGCTGGGTAAGTCTTAGCATGGGCTGTAGTTAGCACAGTTGCTGTTTTCTTGGTTCCCCAGGTACTCTACAACTACAGAGCCTAATCCTGTTACCTTTGGTCATGGTCTGAGCCTAGTATCTTCCTTTATAAACAGTCCTAATGAAGTGGCTATATGCACTTCTCAAAATGAGCATGGATGAAGACAGAATTCAGCTTCTTGCAGTTCAGTACCAGAGCTAAATAGGTTGCCCAGCTAGACAGAAGCCTTTTTAAATTCTACCTCAGGCTTCCACCCTACCCTGCCCACTAGATAAACGCTTTGTTTGCCTTAGAACATTCAGAATATGTCCTAAATATTGCTGTGTTACATGTCTAGACTGGTATGTGATGTGGAAGAATGCATTATGGAAAAATACTAATTTGGGGCCTTCAGTTACTTAGACAAGGCTGTATAGATGAAGATTCGAGAGGAAGATGTTATAGGTGAGAGAAATATAAATTAGTAAATAGACCTGTAGATTTTATATTTGTTACATAATACCCCCAATATAAATAACATATACTTCCCCCTAAAGTTGTTTATCTGTTGCTTATAGCAAATTGTAAATGGCCAATATATTTTAATGTTGCCTTGTTTTACAACTGTCATTACAATTTTAATTAGTTAAATTAGATGTCTTGCATGAGTTTTTAAGACCTGGTTAGACAAAGCTTTGGCTGGGATGTTATAGTTTGGGATGGTCCTGCTTTGAGCAGGAGGTTAGACTACATGACCTCCTGAGGTCCCTTCCAAGCCAAATGTTCTATGATTCTAGTAGCAGCCTTATTGTATGGTGTGTCTTCTAGTGCAAGTAGGCTAAAACATGAAGGTTTGATTGCTGTTAAGAGTCTCACTTTCTCTAGATTTAGAAAGAATTATAGTGTCTGCACAGCTTTAAATGTTAGCGATGGAGGGTTGAGAAGCAAGTGTGCCTTATCAGGTGCTGGACTGGGATAAGGATTTTGAGGCTCCTTTTCCCAGCTCTGCCACAGATATGTGACCTATGTCTAGTCTTTTTGTGATTAGAAACTGGTTTAAACTAGTTGTTCAGTGCACATAAACCAGTTTCAAAATGGCTGAAACTGGTTTAAGATAAACCTGGTTGAATGTAGCATCAGACTTAACTGATTTGGGTCAAACTGGTTTATGCAACTTTAGTCCCAGACCCCTTCCTAGTTTAAGTTAAACCACAGTCACCCAGCATGCTTGACAGCCCAGAGAGCAGGGCTGGCCCTACCCCTCTGCTCTCTAGCCTGAGCAGGGGTGGGGCTGTGGCCAGATGTGTCCAGGCATGGCCCTGTTAAGGCAAAATAGACAGGGAGGGGATGAATTCTTCCCTCCTGCCCTTCCAATGCAGCCAGAGTCTGCCTGTCTGCGGGCAAGCTGTGGAGGCAGAGGTGGAGGCAGAGGATGGGGCCAGGGCTGGCAGACTCCAGCTGCAGTCATGGGGGGCAGAAGGGAAGGAGGGAGGAATTAACACCCTTTACCTTAATGGGGCCAGGCCGGGATGTCACTTGGCCACACACCTACTGCTGGAGCAGTGTGGGGAGGGGAGGAGTGGGTTTATTCTCCACCCTTCCTTCCCTGTCCCACTGGCAGGGATTGCAGTCCTACCAGCATGGCCCCATTAAGGCTAAGGGGGCGGAGAAGGGATTAATTCCTCCCCTCCCCTTCCCCCACGCCACGGACTGCAGCTTGGGCAGATCAACCCCCCTCCATTTTCCCTTCCACGGGGCAGGGAGGGGGGCTCTGTAAAATGCTGGAGGGGGAGTCTTCTTCCTCCTCCTCCCACCGACCCCCACCACTGCAGGGCGGGGAGGAGAACTCTGTGCAGTGGTGCCTAGCCCCAGAGAAGGACTCTTTCCCATCCTCCTCTGCCCACTCCTCCCCACCCCATGGGGGGAGGGGATGCTCTGTGCAGTGCTGCCCTGCCCAGCCCAGCCTGGGTGTGGTGAGTGGCCCAGCCCTGGTTGAGGCAGCTGCGTGTGCCCAGGCTGGGCCAGTGGGGTGGTGCTCTCCCCAGTAACTGCACCTCAGACAGGGAAGCTGAGGTCTGTCAGTGAGCACAGCCTGGCCTGTCATGCATAGGCGGTGGCTGGCCAGGCAGTGGGGTACCTGGGCTGGCTCAGAGGCACCACAGGGGATCATATATCCACAACAAGTTCCCACATTAGGTGGCTGCCAGGCTCTGGGCCCAGTGGTGCTTCTGAGCCAGCCCAGATAGCCAGCTGCCGCTCATGCGTGCCGGGTCAGGCTGCACTCATTGGTAAGGCTCAGCTTCCCTGTCTGAGCTGCAGCCGCTGGGGAGGGCCCCACCCTCATGGCCTTGCCCAGGCACGTGCAGCTGCCTTGGCCAGGGCTGAGCAGGACTGGGCTGGGCTGGGCTGTGGGGGCGGGACCTTCCCCAGTGGTTGCAGCTGAGTGACAGCTGCTCCTCATGCCCAGGCTGGGATGGGCTAGGCAGAGGCCCCCTCCCCACCCCACAGAAAGGGATGGGGGAGGTGGAGGTGTAAGAGTCCTCCTCTGGGGCTGGGCAGTGCTGCACAGAATCCCCCCACCCTACCCCACAGTAGTGGGAGACAGTGAGGAGGAAGAGGGAGAAGAGTCCCTCTGTGGGGCCAGGCAGTGTGGCTCTGAGCTCCCCTCCCCTTCCTGTGGTGGTGGGGAAGGAGGAGGAGGGGGAAGAGTCCCCCTCCAGCACTGCACAAAGCCCCCCCTCCCCATCCTATAGCAGTAGGGGAGAGTGGGGAGCAGGAGGAGGGGGAAGAGTTCCCCTCTGGGACCAGGCAGTAGAGTTGTGCGCCCAGATTGCTCTCAGCTATCAAGGAGTTGTTGTGGGCAGGGCTCTCCCCACCCTACTTCTCCACGCCTGTCTGGCCATGTCCCCATCTGGCCAGGCTGTCTCTTCTCCCACCCTCTGAACTCTGCAGGCCAAGGTGGGGGTTTAAACCCCTCCTCAATCATACTCAGGCCTGATGGGACCTGGTCACGCCCCACCTCCTGTCCACCCATTCCTCAAGCTCAGCTTCCCTGCAGAAGGGAAGGGAGGGCTGCTCTGCATCCCTGGGCTTCTGGCCTGAGCCACTTCAGGCATGTGCCTGCATTTCCAAAATGAAATGTGGATGTCTGTCCAGTTGTAAATCAGTTCAATCTCTGTAGTTAGACTGATCATATGGTGGGGTATGGAGAAGGGAAGGGGAGAAGCAGCATTTAACTGCTACCTCAACAAAAATAATGGAGCGGATACATCTTGCCCTCCCCGCATTCCTAAATGGGAAGGCGATTTTCTGACTGAAGGGGATTGTCTGTAACAAAGAGATCTCACCCAGGGAAACTTTTTAAGAAGGGCCAAAAAACAAGTTAATAGCTCATTTTCAGGAGAGTGTCCTTTTTTCTGCAGGGCTGTGATCCTTGTGATTCAAAGGCAAAACAGTGTTCATATCATCAGGCCAGTTAGGTAAGTATTCTGTGGATAAATAGAGTGCTTCACTTGCCAGAACTGATGGTTCCTTAATCTTCACAAGTTTAGTTAATCACAGTAAATTAAAAAGAAATCACAGGAGGGTAGGATTCCATTACTCTGTGTGGTAGGCTATAAGTTTCACTCTATGGAAAGAGAGATGCCTGCTGGAGTGGTGAATATTTTGTTAGACTATGCAGCATAAGAATACTCTACTACCATTAAGTTCAAGTGAGGGGCAGAGTCTGGAGTCTGTAACTTGCAAAGCTGTGCTCTGATAACGTTTGTGTTTTTTTTCTAGTGATTCCTTGGAATAAACATTATCATGGAAAGAGCATCAGCTAGGGGAAGAAATATACTCAATGTTAAGATGACACCTTAATATCTTTTTATCAGTCATTGATATATTAACATTTCACTGTGGCTAATTTTTTCACAGACAGATGGAAGTCCATATTACTGCATAGGAGTGGGGCACTTCCTTGGGCCAAATAATTATCTACCCAGTTTTCAATTAGCAAAGACTGCCAATTATCTGGAGTGGTTTTTCTTTTAATTATGCAGTTATTAGGGCAGCTAGGTAGCTAGCCTGGAGGGGGAAGAGAACTCAACTGCTTGGGTGAATCCTTATTATGAAAACCTATAAAAACAAATATAATACAAAAAGTCATAGGATGAAAGACTGCGTGAGAGGGAGACGGATAACAGATCAGCAAGATGCTGATAGATAATCTACCTGAGGCACAAACCATCTTTCTACTGGCATGATCATTAATAAATATTTTTAAAATATCAGACTGGCAGATTGTGGCACAGAGACTGAAGAAAAGAAAAAAAGAGACAGACAGCCTTTTGGCAGCCTTCAGTCCACTGACAGTATATTTATTTTTTTTAATTTTTTAAAGCAAACTTATACTTTTGAGGGGTCTGTTGGTTTTTTATTCAATCTGCAAATGCAGAGGTGTTTCGTTAATACCAGGTGGCAAAAGCATGCCATGAAGACTGATTTATTAATCGTCTCTCAATTGTCATCTTGTGTCCTCTTCTTTTTACTTTATCTAGTCTTTTGTAAGTTGATATTATCTGAAGATATTTCTTTCCATAATTATAACCACCTCCTTTTTCCTAATAGTCCAGCTATGTATATTATAAAGAACTGTATTGATCTAGGTTGTTTTTTCAAGCTTATCTTTTACAGTGAGTTTTTCTTTATGCTAGATTTTCTGTCCTGTAGCCATTGTTGTGCTTACCACAATCTACCTTTACTCTCCAGTTGCTCTCAAGAAGGAGGAACAGAGGTTTATAAAACACCTTCTGCCATACTGTCCAATAAGACCCCTCCTTTGGAGTCTAAATATTAATGCAGCATCGAGAACATTATAACTTCTGTCTTTACTTTGGCTGATTTTGTCATGGAAATATATGATTACACATTCCATGGCAAAGAAAATTATTAATCAGGGAGAAACACCAGTCTTTTATGTGGCAAAAGTAAGAGACAAGGAGAAAAGAAAAAATGGTATAGCTTTAATTAGATATGCTGCTGGAGCATTTTAAAATGCTTATGGGAGCTTTTCATGGTTGAGGGAAGTGGTGTGTTCTTTTCTTAATTTTTTCCCCCCATTCTGGAGCATTTCAGTAAAAAATTTAGTAGGAAATGTGAACCTCCCTTTATTAATAAAGGAGGAAGGAAAATTAGTGTTCTGACTTCACTTAGCAAATTCACATCGTCACGTACATCCCAATCCAGCAGACTACTTCATCTTTAAGTACATAAATGTGGAACCTTGTTGCCCATATTCTAATAATGTTTGCTGGATCAGGGCCTTAATTATTTGTATGGTGAGTGCTGATGTTAATGGAAGCAGGGGAGAGTTGAAATAAAAATATCTGTAGTTGGCAAAAATGCCTTTTTAAAGAGGACTCTAATTCCAAAATAATAGACATGAGAATTTAAATTTTAGGTAGTTCCCTAGAATGTTAAAACACCGGTAGATTTTTCAGTGAAAGCTGTATTTTAGATAACTGGCTGTGCATGATGCCACAGCATGATGTAAATGTAAAGACACATTTTAAATTTTATTTTATGTGGAATCCTTTCAAGTTTACTCCCCTTAGACTATAGCACGATGGAGTAAACAACTGGTAATTGATGTAATTTACTGCAAATAAAAAGGCACTTGTGAGCAGTGCTTTGTTGTACAATGTAAGCTGTGGTTTGTTCATTTGTTCCAAGGGATTTTTAAATGCTGTCCTGTCAGTGTCGTCATTTCACAATGTTCCTCTTCTTCAGAGGACGGAAGAGATAGACTATTGCCTTGTGAACCCTGGGCAAGAGTTCTTGATTGCCTGCATATATACATGATGTCTAAAGGAGCTGTAAACTAGGGGGAGAGCA
>NW_017729031.1:96330004-96332227 GCF_001723915.1 Gavialis gangeticus
GGGTACTGAGCTAGATGATCTCATGAGGTCCCTTCTAGCCCTATTTTCTTACGATTTTATGAACAGTTCTAAAGTCTGTAAGGGTTGTCATTTATGTTGGGGGGGGCAATGAAGTTACCATTTTTGTCCAAGTCCAAAAGAGGAATTGGTTAAAAAAGAGATCATACGCATTGACAATTGCATCTTTTATTTAGTTCATTTCTATTTACACCATACCTTATTGGTTAAGCTGTTCCAAACCCACTTTAAATCATATTGTCACCATAAACATGTGAAAGAATGTAAAATGGAACTAAACAAACAGAGGACAGCCAGGAAGCTTTTAGTTAAAAGAAAGGATGTAAAGCTTGGGTAAATGTAATTCATAAGTTTCAGATGACCTAAACTCTGTTTTGGTAGTCTTGTCCTGTCCCACCTCCAACCAAATTACTAAGAATAGCTCAACATTTCCAAAGAAAGTAATCGGGAATCATGAATTAGGCCCCATAAGCACAAGGGGGTTCTCTTTATTTATTTTTTAATTCACATTCTTAAGCTTCTTCTCAGTGGCCATGAAGATCCAAAATTAACTTTTTAAAAATAAATGCTACTTTTCCAAGGTGAGGATTCCATGTCCCCAAGAGCAGGGTTGTCATGGAAAACCACAAATATTACATGATTCATGCTAAAGTCTACAGAACCTTGGTAAATCTGCAGCTTTGTGCCAACACTGTTTTTTCCTAGTATTGCTGTTATAAACCATGTATAGGGGTCACCATAACATCACAGTTATTTTATGCAAGTAGATGATATATAGTGGCCATATCTACGAGGCACTGACTGTGGAGTCATTCCTGCACAGTCATTTAGTACTTGTATGAATAAGTACTAAATGACTGCGCAGTAACTAGAGTTACTGTGTAGTAACATCACTGAATGGCTTTTAGGTGATGCTGAGTGCACAGTAGCTCATTATTATTGCGCAGTAGTGTTGTGTCACACTTTCTGCCACGTGATGCTACTGTGCAGTCAGAGTCTTGTGTAGACATGGCCAGTATTGGGGTTCCTTAGGGAAGCAAAATTCAAACAACTGTAATAGAAGGGCTGTGCCATACTTTACACACATTTGGTAGGTTATTTAATTTACCCTATCACCAGTTGTCTTGCAAGTCATTCTTTTGTGAACAAACACCACCAATGCTATCTCTTCTTTTACATTTGGCTGGTGAAATACTAGAGGCAGTGGCAGCTTTATCAGATGAGCCAAGATTTCATTGAATATCTCCACTGAAAGAACTGTGATAACAACTCCATTAACTTCAAGGGGAGCAAAGTGAAGTCAATGATAAACTCTTGACAAAATCTTGCCCCAGAATGTTAAGACCATTTTACCAATATAGCATGCTGACTTATTTTGTTGCCCCCAAATACGTAAATGATGTATTCTGTCTAGGTAAGACTCCATTTCTTTTCCCTGAACCCAGAGGTATTGGGAAAGCCAGATCATGCATAGGCAAAAACTGATTGAGTGAAATACGAATAAGGACTTCAGGACTTTGTCTGAGATATAGATCTTGATGGTGCAGGAGGTAGATGCTGATTACTAGGACCTGGAAAATGAATGATGGCCTCTGGTTGCTATTGATTTTGCAATTGCCTGACATCCTTCAACTTCATCCTTCAACAAAACAATGTATTAGTTATTTTGGAGGGACTGGTAAAAGATTTTTGGAATAACATGACTGTAGACTGTACAGGAGTATATTGGCTGATACTATACATGACAATATTGCAAAATAAAAGCCCCAATATACCTCTCAACTAAGTCAAAAATAGTTTGTTCCATTAACTTGAGTTGGATCAGACTTTGTAACTAGCATTTATTTATTAGCATGTTAAAATGCTTTCGTAATTAGTCTTTGGTACAATATCTGAATCTTTTGAGGTGGAAGTTTTCTTGTTTACAACTCGCAAACCAACTCATCTGCATTGTGTTGTATCAAGGCAGGGTATGTGCTAAGCTAATTACATTATAATGATTGAGGTGTGGCATATTTGTGGGGATTAATGACTGTCTGGGAGGAGCTGATAGCCTAAGGTACAGCCAAAGGTCATTAACACCAGTTGGCTATTAATTCAAAGGAAAAACTCTGTACCAAAGTAGATGCTGCTATTATAAGAGATGATGCTATTATAAGAGGAGGGAAGAAATTTGAGGCATGGTTGATGGGGGTGACTTGAGGG
>NW_017729031.1:96332446-96337193 GCF_001723915.1 Gavialis gangeticus
GAGACATATTATAGGCATATGGATTTTTCAGTAAAATACAGTATTAATTAGGTATGTACATAGCACAGTTGTCAATTAAGCAATCCATTTCTTTCTATCATCTCAACATTTTTTCAGTTTATACTGAGTTCATCAAAAAAGGCTCATTTTTTGGTTAAGTTCCATTTTTCTTAACAATGCCTGAAATGTTACCCGTCATAACATTTTCTTTTATTTAAGTATATTACTAACATGTATTTTATAGGAGAGTTTAAAAAAAAATAACCCCCTCCCTCCCAAAAAAAGAAGAAATTAATCTAGGGTTTGCAAAGCAGTCAAGTGACTGATCAAATATTGTCATTTGGTTTGCATATTTTTTGACTAGTCAAAGATTATAGCAATCTTACAAAAAACCTATGGTTCTTGTAGTTTTCTTGACAGAAATATGATTTTTTAAATTGTCTTTTGACACATTTCTTAATGAAACAATTGTGCTTTTTCTCTGTATTATTTGGACCCATTAGCAATTTTTAAACAATTTTTTTATCAATATATTTGACCAGTCAGTTGACCAAACTTTATTTGACTGGTCAAATACTCAACCCTAAATTGATTCAAATGGGAAAAGATGCAGCTAATTCACTAAAACTTCAAGGATTTGCTGCCTAAAAATACCATGCTTATTGCACAGTACTGTTACTAGGTATGCTATAGAAAAATATGTGATTTAGTAGAATGCTAATTTAGACTTTCAGTTTTGATCATCATTTTACTGGTGCATGTATTAGTGGCTGAGTATATAAATACTACATAAATTTATGACTAAAGCAATACAGATTTAAAATAAAATGAATTCAGTAAGGCCTCAGTTCAGAAAAGCAATTGAGCTCCATTAAATCATGGAGTTTTAAGTAATTGTTTCCATAGGAATTAAGTATGCACTTAAAGTGATTTCCCAAGTAGGGGTATGTTTTTGAATTTGGGCCTAAATAACTAATTACTGGCAAAAGCTGTGGTCAGTATAAATTTTTGAAGTGCAAGAAATTTCCCAGCCTATTTCTGATAACTGGAAAAATGTTAGTTGTTTATTAGCACTTGTCTTTCAAATTCTCTATATGAAAGCAAGTTAGACTGTGTGTGAGGGTTACCATACATCTGGGTTTTTCCAGACGTCCTCTTTTTGGGTCCTCCCATCTCCATCCGAATGGTTTTTGGACAAATGTTCGGGATTTTGCTTTGCTTCTGCTCAGCATCAAAGCTTTTCCCAGCACGTCCTGGTTTGCCCTAGCAAGAAGCTGCTTGGGGTTGTGGGGAGCGTGTGTGTGTGTGTGCGTGCACGCATGCACTTGGGAGTGAAGGGCATCAGGGGAGGTGGGGGACTACAGATCATGAACATGGGGTGCAGGCAGGGCCAGGTAGCTGCAGGTCGGGAGTGAGGGGTATCAGCAGGGACTAGAAATATGGTAACCCTTGTGTGTGCTATCAGTGCCAATAGAAAACAATATCTGACATTTTGGCATTCAGTAGTGTTTAGAAGAGCAGAAGGCTTATGCTGGGAGACCTGAAATTCTCAAGAACCCCCCACATCTGACAGTCCTCTTTAAATAAAATTGATCTGACAGTCCTCTTTAAATAAAATTGTAGACTAATTCTTGTGCATGCTGAAACCACATTAAACACCAGAACCATAAATATAGGCATGTGTCACAGCTGCATGCTTTTGAGGCCATCAGGTAACAGTCAGAGTTGAGTTGTGTTGCAGTGTTATGCTGCCACTGTAAAGTTAAAACTAAGTCTTTCCTTCAGAATGAGGGACATTGCTAGACCTTTAGGTAATTGCCATAAATTTTTAAAATTAATCATTATTAAACCAGAGAGACCTGGACTCACCTGACTAGAATTATGCCAATATTATTGCTTGACATTAGTTAAGAGCTTGAATTCACTGATATAAAATGTAGTATATTATCTTAGGATAAAGTCTTGGGGGAGCACTTACATTTTCAAAAAATGACTAATGAAGATTTTTGGTGCGCACACAGAATAAATAGAAAGGATCTGATTTTCCAGAATTGTTGATCGTGAAAGTGTTAATACTTTCTATGAATCCCAGTATGATGGGTGTGATGAATGAATAACCAAAAAAGAAAATCCACCAAAAACAGCAAAACAAGACAACTTGGAGGGAGGAGGTGAAGATAAGTCAAAGAAATAGGAAACATGTTCAAGGGGAAAATAGAGATAGATGCACATAGCCATTAGCCATTCAGTAATCTGGTTTATACATAACTGACTGTTTGGTGGGGCAAATCCTGGATTCTGCTGGGATACTGTAGGTGCCACCACACTAGTGTTAGGCTCTGATTCTCTGATTTTTTTTATTTTTTGTTGTTGCTTATTTCTCTGTGAGGTATTAAGTCTAATAGTATAAACCCATCTTTCCCTTCTTTTGTGGTTTATGCATATGCGTAGACTGATGAGATGCAATCTGGTAGAGTTGCAACTTTAGAGAAATGTTAAATTTTTTAAAGTGGTGCCATATACTCCTTTAGGATCCAATTTTGCAAGGTGCTCTGTGATCTAAACTTGTGCTGAATTCAGAAGGAGCCTGGGATACTCATCTGGCATCACATAGGATTGGGTCTTTACCACGTTGGCTATTTTCTCATGGAATGCCTCTGCATTGCTTATGACCAGCAAACAAACATGATTCTTAAGGAATCTTCATGTTTAAAGTCTCTTAGATAAAACTGGATGCATTCCTTGAATACTTCAATACTTAAAAAAAATAATTAACCAAAAGAGATTCAAATAAAATTGAAAATGTCACTTTTTATGATTTTTAAATTTCCTTTCTTTGTTAATAATAATGAATTATTAGCTAAAAGCAATTATAGCCTGAATAATCATCTTAACATCTAACCAAATGTGCTCTCTAATTTTACTTGTTTTCAACCATGTGGCTTCAGGTCTCTTTGACTTAAAGCACACTGATAGTGTCAGTGATGTGCGCAGTGTTGAACTCAATGAAAATTACTGCATTCCTTAAAATTGGCCAGCCTTGTTATGATGGCCCAGAACTGTGGACCTACCAACGCGGTCTTCTGCTGAAGTTAACAACTAATCTAAGATTATTTTTGGGTGACGACAAGGTTGGAAAATGGAGGAATACATCAAACCTGTGAAATTGATTTACAACAGCACTAAATGTTGAAGTCAGTGGGACTTAAGTGTTTTTTAATTATGGAGGGACTTAAGATGGCAATTCAAGCTAGGCACTTTGCCAGATCTGTTTTGATTATGTTATGTTTGAGAGACTAGGGGTGAAATTTTCTAAAGTGCGTACATGATTTAAGAGTTTCAGTAGGATCCTCAGTCTCTGTTTCTAAAGTGGTTTAACTACTTAGTCTCCTAGGGTGTCTGAATGTGTGCTTGGGGGGAATGGAGGGGGCATTTTAATTAGAGCAGCTCTCGGGAGCAGCAAGGCAGCAGCCCTGGACTTCAGGAGGGCGGATTTCAATGAGGTAAGGAGAATAGCTGGGGAGACACTGAGGTCCCGGAGGGGAGGGGAGTCAGGTGTCCAGGAAGACTGGTTGTTCCTTAAGGAGACAATCCTGCAAGCCCAAAGGGAGGTAATCCCAATGCAGATCAAAGTGGGTAGGAGGGAGCGAAAGCCCCCATGGCTCACCAAAAGCATACAGGAACGTCTCCTAGCTAAAACGGAGGCGTACACCCAATGGAAGGGAGGGGCCATGACCAGGGAGGACTATACCTTGGTTGCTCAGGGCTGTAGGGGGGTGCTCAGGAAGGCCAAGGTGGCGATGGAACTGGGACTAGCTACCCAGATCAAGGACAACAAGAAGTCCTTTTTTAAATACATAGGGGGTAAAAAGAAAGTAACGTGGGGCCTCGGCAGGACACGCTAGGAAATCTGGTCATCACACCAGACAGCAAAGCTAACTTATTTAACAATTTCTTTGCCTGCATTTTTCTGAGCAGGGACCGGGCTACACCCCCCCACTACACTGGGACCCCCCCTAGGTCCCAGGGGAGGCGCACCCAGGCCTAGGGGCAGTGAGGACCTAGTCAGGGAACTTCTGAAGGGACTGGACGTATTTAAATCAGCAGGTCCTGATGATCTCTAACCCAGAGTGCTGAGGGAATTAGCAGAGGTCATTCCAGGACCCCTGGCATGGCTTTACAAGCACTCATGGTGCTCTGGCAAGGTGCTGGAGGATTGGAAAAGGGCCAATGTTCCCATTTTCAAAAAAGAGAGGAAGGAGGACCCAGGAAACTAAAGGCCAGTCAGTCTTACCTCAAACCTGGGTAAGCTTTTTGAGAGAGTTATCCTGCTGCATGTCCGCGAGGGGCCAGCAGGGGAGATTATGCTTAGGGACAACCAACATGGGTTCATTAGAGGCAAGTCCTGTTAGACCAACCTGGTGGCATTCTATGACCAGGTCACAAAATCCTTAGACACGGGCGTAGCCATGGACATAGTCTTTCTGGACTTTAGGAAGGCCTTCAGCACTGTCTCTCACCCCATTCTCACTAAAAAAACTAGGGGACTGTGACGTCAACACTTACACAGTCAAATGGATCACTAGTTGGCTTGAGGGCGGCACCCAGAGAGTGGTGGTGGACACGTCTTATTCAACCTGGAGGGATGTGGGCAGCGGGGTTCCGCAGGGCTCAGTCCTCAGGCCCGCACTGTTCAACATCTTCATCAGCGACTTGGACGGGGGTGTAAAAAGCACCCTGTTCAAAT
>NW_017729031.1:96337315-96346724 GCF_001723915.1 Gavialis gangeticus
ACCTACAGGTTAGGGAACTCCCCTCTTGTCAGCACGGAGGCGGAAAAGGATCTTGGAGTCATCATTGACTCCAAGATGAACATGGGCCGACAGTGTGGGGATGCAGTCAGGAAAACCAACCATATCTTGTCATGCATCCACAGATGCATCTTGAGCAGGTCCAAGGAGGTGATCTTCCGCCTCTATGTGACACTGGTCAGGCCGCAGTTGGAGTACTGCGTCCAGTTCTGGGCGCCGCACTTCAGGAGAAATCTGGACAACAAGGAGAGGGTCCAGAGGAGGGCCACTCACATGATCAGGGGGCAGCAGGGCAGGCCCTAGGAGGAGAGGTTAAGGGACCTGAACCTGTTCAGCCTCCACAAGAGAAGGCTGGGGGGGGATCTAGTGGCTGTTTACAAACTAGTCAGGGGGGAGCAACAGGCATTGGGGGAGTCCATGTTTCCCCGAGCACTACCAGGACTGACTAGAAATAATGGTCACAAGCTGGCAGAGGGTAGATTTAGGCTAGGTATTAGGAGGCACTACTTCAGTGTCAGGGCGGCTAGGATCTGGAACCAACTTCCAGGAGAAGTGGTGCTGGCTCCTATCCTGGGGGTTTTTAAGAGGAGGTTAGATGAACACCTTGCTGGGGTCGTTTGACCCCAGTACTCTTTCCTGCCATGGCAGGGGGTCAGACTAGATGATCTGCTCAGGTCCCTTCTGACCCTACCAACTATGAAGCTATAATTAAAATGCCTGCAATGTCTTGTGCATTCAGCATCCCATGCTTCAAAATGGTGGCGAGGGCTCATCGAATAAGTGCCCCCACCATGATTTTGCAATGGGGTTACCTGAATACATGTGGTGGCAAAGCTTCTGGAGCATTCTAATTGGGACGCTTCAGCAGACTAGATTCGTCAAGCATGTCAATGCAGGTGTCCCACACAGGTACAGGCACTGCTAAATTCCATGGACTTTCAATGAGACATGCCTAAAAACCTGAGTCAGTTTTAGAAAGTAACTTGGGTATTACTGAAAATTTTCTTGTGTATCAAATTTTATTGAACCATTGTTTTTTTGATGTTTTCCAAGTCAATCCCCCTTAAACTTAATTAACTTGTGATGCAGCTAATCTCATTCAAACTAAGTGTTTCCAGGCTCCAGAATACACATTTAATGTTAACAAAGCTGAAGTGAGACTGGTTGCATAACTCCCCTGTTCAACTATTTTTCAAAATGCATATTATACTGTATGAGGAAATCTGATTTCTATTCCTCTGCATTTTGGGGTTGTTTTGATTGCAAAGTTAAAAAAAAAAATCAGACGCCACTTATGTAAATATAAAACATAATATGGCTATTAATAATGCTTAATCTATATAAATTATTCCCTAACTTTTTATCTGGTATGTCTTAAACCTATTTTGTGAAGACACCCATTTTTCTTACTGCGCTATCTAGGAGGAATACTTTTCCCTGGCATGAGGAAAACATGTTCGAGTTGTCCTTCTTTGTTTTAGCTAGTTTTCCCTGTGCTTCTACTTGCTCTGATAGCTGAGACTATGTATAGAGCTTTTCTGTGGCTCCCTTTGGACTCTACGTTAAGACCCATGGTAATTAAAGCATTATTGGTGAAAGAATAAAAACAAATACTCCCACTACAGAATTTAAACTATCTGCAATTTAGTTTTTCAGCAACAAATGCACTATTTGTGAACTATCTGATGGTGTAAAATGACATAACAGTTTTCTTGGACTGCAAACATAATGCTATAATCCTAAACTCATGTTGTCAGGGTCTTTATGCCTTCATGTATTTCTGCTGTATACCCATAATGTGATGTCCCTCCATGAAGTACTTATTTTGCTCTTAGGACAATATTTATAGCTGGATTTGTTTAATGAGGCAAATAGTTTGTCTTACCGATTTCAGCCACTACATTTTTCTGCTTAGTTTGTTATATTTGGTTATGCCATATGGACAAGTTTAGTCCATGTATTAGTTTGCAAATATTAATACAAATGATTTTAAGAAGCTGAAAATTGGAAATTCTAGCACTCTCTTCATTTTACTGTGGTGGTAGGATATTCATCAAACTAATACCACATTTACATGGGGAATTTATCTTCTACTGAATTAAATGTTAAAATGTTTAATGCTGTTACACTTTCTCCTTAATTTCTAGTCAACATTAGCATGCATTATAGCTGTTTGCAAACACTGGTACCTATCATTTGAGCAAAGAAAAGTAGGTTAGCCATGTTAGTCTGAAGTCAGGTAGAAGGCAGGGTAGTTTTTCTACCTTATGGAAACCCTATCACATGAAACACTGTTGATCAAAATAACTCATTTTAAGATTATTAACCTTCTGGGGGTGTGAAAGTTTTGGCTTTTCAACAGTATGCGACTAATGGTTTGGCTTTTCAACAGAACAGAAGTTAGGTGCACATAAACGAGTTTGAAAATGGCTGAAACCAGTTTGCGATAAACCTGGTTAAATGTAGTTATCAGACTTAACTGATTTTGGTCATACCAGTGTATGTAATATCTGTCTCACTTTAAGTTAAATTAGAGTCCCCCAGAATCCCAGCATGCTCTCTGGGCTGGCCAGGGCTTTCTGCTCCACAGCGGGGCTGGCCCTTTCCCTCTGCTCCCTGGCTGCAGCTCTGGCAGAGACTTGCAGGCTGCTCCCTTCCCCTCCTTGTCCCCACTACCTGCCGAGCAGGAATTCTCCCCTCCCTTCTGCCTTGCTGTGAGGTATCTGTGCATTAGCTAACAGACCAGATGCTAACAGGTAGCTGATAATTCCTCTCTGTTGTTTTCTTAATGGGGTGATAAACGCTGTTATCAATTCCCTGCTGGGCTATTCAGAGTGTCCTGCCAGGGCCTGGCTGCCCCCCTACCCTTTCAACTCAGTGTTGTGAAAGTGAAGTGGGGGGCTGCTCTAATGCCCCCTGGCTTCTAGCCTGAGCCACTGCAGACATGTGGCTGCATTTCTGAAATGAAAAGGGAATGTCTATTCACCTCCCAAATCAGTTCAAGCTTTGCAGGTCAGACTAACCTGAAAAGACTGAATCAATCCAGGTTCAGGCTTTTTGAACGTCTGTCCCTAGCCTTAAGTGTAAAGGTTTTAAAAGCACCTAAATGGCTTAGCTTGTTAATGCCCATTTTTCATTTGTGATTTAGGAGCTTAAATGCCATTAAGTTTTTCAAAGGCAACAATTTTTGATAATGACCTTCAGATTCATAATTCTGGCCTACATGATAAAGTTTTCCAGCACCACTGTGTCAGCTAGGGGTGTGAAAAGATGTAGTTATGCTAGCAAAACATCTTGTATGAATTCAACTATGCAGAAAAGGGCTTCTGCTGAGACTATGGATTCTTATCTCATCATCTGGACTAACTTTTATAACCTTATGTCCCTCAATGGCTGCTTTGTTTATCCCTTTGATCTCTTCCATCCACTTTTGCCTCCCCCAACAGTGCCCTCTCCTTTCCTCTTCCTTTCCTTATCCTTTGTATTTAAATGTATTTTTTCTTTTTAGTACTTCTCCCTGCTCTCTCTGCAAGTTCATTAATAGCATCTGATGAAATAGGCTATAGCCTATGACAGGTTAAGCCTCCCTGAACCAGTTTGTCTATAAGGTGTTAGGCCCTGGATTCTGCCTAACTTGAGTAAAATAGCTAACTGCCTGTCTCCTGCAATGTAGTTAGGTGATGTAACCAAACCACCAGCACAAAAATATTTTGCATGATTCCACTAGGGGGCTCTGCCAACATGCCTATGTTGGCATAACTATAGTGGCAACAGCTCTATAATATTGACAGGCCCCAAACTTGTTTTGGTTTAAGTAAACCTGTAATTTTAGACTAGCCTGATTTAAACTAGAGTCAAATGCTGCATGGACAACTATGCCACTATGTTGTGCTGTGCTGGGCAGAAACCCGTAGTAGGTCTGAATGAGCTAGCTTGGATACCAGAAGCAGTGTAGTCATATTAATGGAGTGCTTCATCCAGTCTAAGTAGTGCATCTGAGAAGTTTGGCATGTGAGCATGGGCACAGTCCTGTACTAACACCACTATGTAGTTACAAAATGCTTTGTCTATGGTAGTAACTAAATGTTGTTTTGTATTAATTACTTCAATTGCATATAGATGTCATCAAAATTAGAGACTATTTTCTACAAAATAGAAATGCTGTATTTCCTGTGTCCATCTGGTCTCATGGCAGCCGGCAGCTATATGTGAAAGACCTTTATGAGGTGGATTCCTTTCCAGTACTGAGAATGAGCTACATGTTTTTCTTACCTTATGCCATTTCATTTTGCAGTTGCAAATAAAGCTTAAATATAAAAAGTGTAGTGTGTAAAACTGCTTGATTTTTACAGGCCAGTGAATAAATGCCCTTCTGCAATTCCATATCTTCTCCTAATAAAGTTAAATTCAGTGTATAGCATTACACGTGACAGGGAATTACTTTCATCTCTAACCTGGTATGTTAAATTGTTTTGCTAGTTGCATACAGTTGGATGTTCAAAGTTTACTGACAAATTTAACAGCAATTTTTAGACATTATATTTCTGACTAGTCATGTAAAGCATAAGTAAGGGCACTTAGCAATATAGTCTTTCAACCAAACTATATAATTCTGTAATGCTGTAACGTTAGAAGCCATTGGAAATGAAATAATGCAGCTAATTTAATCCATGAAAAGTAAAAATTAAAAAAAAAAGAAGAATTTTCAGGGTTAGGGGATGTAAAGGTGGTAGAAATAAAAATAAATATTTTTTTCTAAATGAACTTTAGTCGCATATTGTTCTTTGGGCCTTAAAATGTAATCTTTGGGCAAGTGCAGCCATTTGCTGCACTTGATCTACTTTCACATAGCTTACTTGTAAACCTCCTAAACATAGACTGGGAGTGGCATGTCCACAACTTCCGGAAGCCACGTGGGGAAACCAATGTAAGTAACTGGGGGAGGGGGAGATAGGATTGGGGAGGGTGTCCAGTGGGTCCACAGAGGGGAGTTGGCAGGTCTGGGGAGCTAGTTGGTGGGTCTGCTGGGAGATCGGTTTGTCCATCAGAGGATGTAAAAATAGCCCGTTCAGGGTTGGGGGTACAGGTGAGAATAGCACAGTCCTCTGGCTGGGCTTTCCTAGAGCCTGGGCTGTTCTGAGAACATGTGCAGGAATTTGAGACACCAGACCAATAACTTAATCTTGATCTAAGTTGGCTCCCCTGAGGAGGTGCACTAATTTAGATTAAGAGTGCCATTTTTGGGGGTGATTTTAAGTCCTCCTCTGAATGTCTGTGTGACTGGGAATTTAGATCAATCTAAAGCTGGTTAGGATGATCTAAACATTAGAATCTTAACATTTGTCCTTGCTACTGCCATTTTTTTTCTACTTTACAATTTAATTTTTTTAGAGAGAGCACTGCATTTGTGCATTCTTTTTTTCTTTTTTTATGACAGGTCAGCACTCAGAACAGGGCCCAGTCATTGCTCATTTTCACAGCTATGGCTACAGTAGTTATCATATGAGGTGCTCATCATCCAATGTCTCCAACTGTGCATTCAATTTAAAATGAAAGGGAATTCCTTCAGCATATTTTATTTGAATATTTAATAATCAGGTTATAGTATTATTTAATATAATTTATTATACATTGATTGTATTGTCTACACTGTATAAATTGGACCAGATTTTTGGGTTGGTAGAATAATATGCTGCATCTTGCATTGGGATATTCTTATTAAGAAGGAAACTGCACATCAACATACTTGGTCCATACTGAGTGGATAGGAACAAAACATAATATTCATTAATGACACATAAGCAATTACAGAATTCAAAGAAAATCCTTTGGGAATTAATATTTAAAATCTCAGGTAAACATCTGAATTCCTGAAGTTATTTTTTCCAGGCATTGCAAGAAAAAAAGACTAAGAATCATCATCTGTTTCCTGTCCTCAAAGCAAAACCTGCATACTGAATAGCTGAGTGACAAGCAATCTGGCCTATCCATATGACCATATTGTTTTCCTCCCCTAATTAGCCTGGTCCTTACTGTGCTGATGAGGAAACAGATGCACTGAGCAGCAAATTACCTTCATCTCGCCTCTGAACAAAAAAGACACAGCACTTAATTGACTCATTTGATCTCTGGCAATTCAGAGCAAGCAAAGTGGAAATATTTAAAAGTGGCACTTCACTTTTTGTAAAGGGGGAAAATTTGTTGTATGTGTATATGCATGTATATGTGTATAATACATACAGCTGTAGAATTTAAACTGCAGTGGAGTTTAGGAATCTACATTTTTTTTATTTGACATTTGCTCATGAACCTCCCTTTCTCTCTCCTGAGAACAATAGGTTTTGGTGGTTGATCTAAAGGCAATTACAGTACTGGAGAAACTTTCCTGTACTCGAGTGGCCTTAGATTTGGGTCCTTAATTGATATACAAGTCGGCTACAAATTTAGATACATTAATCTAGAAAATTATAGAAGGTTTTAAAAATCTCTTCAGCATATTGTCATGCCTCTGTCATTGGAGACTTTGGAACTTTTGTCAGTGGGCTTTCTATTGGAAGTTAAATCAATAATGTGGTATTTGGGTGCATGTTAGTGTAACTTTTTATATGTTGCACACAAATCCTGGCCTGGGACAGGGGTAGTCATAAACATTAGGGGGGTGTGAAACTTTGGTCACTGATTTGATTCAGAGAAGATTTGGCCTGATTCGGAGGCCGAATCACTGAATCCGAATCAAATTGGAAGACCAAGAAAACCCCTTCAAATCTATTCGGAAAAGATTCAGAAAATAATTTGGAGATTCGGAAGGCAGTCTTTCGGGGGAACAGAAACTGAGAAGAGGGAGGGGGAGCAGATGGGGGAAAGACTGACATCTGTAGCTGGCCAGTGACTGTGATTTTTACCGGAGTCCCCTTCCAATCACAGTGCTCTGGGGGAGGGATGTAGAAACAGCATATAACCTTCTGTTTGCAGCTTTTCTGTCTCTCTTGTGAGCTGTTTCTGCCTGAGGGCTGGGTGGCTGGCCCAGAAACAGGTGGGCAGGTGAAGATCTAACTGGCATCAGGAAGGCCCCCTGTTACAGGCTACCAACCCTGCTGTTTTCATCCAAACCTGCTTTAACACACGCACACGCACACGCACACCCCCCCCCATGAGTTTTGCTTTTAGCAGTTTGAGGTGCAGTTTCCCCAGAAACCCCTGTACCTATCCCCTTGAAACTTGGCAGGCTTCATGCCCTCAGAAAGGGCTATCATACCTGCTATTTTCATCTCAATTTACCCCAAAATGACAAGGTTATAGCTATTTTGGTGATTCCCCATTATAGTCTATGGTTGAATCACCGAATTGTGCCAAATCAGCGCCAAATCTTCCAAAGCTGATTCAGCCAAATTGATTTGGGACAGTGATTGGAATCTCCAGATCAAATCACGGTCCTCTGAATCAGCCAAATCTGAATCCAAATCAAAGATTCCCTACTTGCACCGGCCTAATAAATACCACTTGGGGAATTTCTTCTCTCAGACATATAAGCCAAACACCAATGTTTATCTACTAGGGAACAAATCTGCTTCTAGGATTGAAGGGTGCCTATACAGGGTGCCTCTTGGGAGCTGCTCTAATTAAAATGCCCACAACATCTTGTGTATTCAGTGTCCTGCATTTCTAAATGGTGGGGGTACTTTAACTAATGCACATTTGATAAGCTTTAGTTAAAGTGCCCCTGCTAACATTTTGAAATGTGGGACTTTGAGTACATGAAGTGCTCCAGCAGACCCAATTAATCGAGTGTGTTTTGACATGTTTTAATCAGAATGCTTTGGAGCATGTGTTAAAGTTCCCCATATGATTAAGTAGAGACCTTATTGTCCGCCACAGCTGTCTTAGAACTACATAAGAAAGCTCCCTTAAATCGCCACCTGAAGAAAGCTGCACAGCTAATGTATTAATCTGGAGAGCAGAACTTATCTTTTTCATTTGCAAACCAAATGAAGGAACATGTTTAACAGTACCCTCCAATGAGGGAAGCAGAAAACCTCTTCCAAGAGCCATCTATTAGCTCAGTATTGTGGCTTCTGAAATTTCTCTAAAAATGTTTAACAAGTAGTTATTACTTCTGACTAAATTATTTATCTGTCCATCCATTCTTTTATCTACCCTTTCTTGGGAAGAATTTGTTGTTCCTTTATTAAAGGTAGTGATGATTTGGCACAGTTTTTTTAACTCAGTCCAGAACAGAGGATGGTGGGGAAGAAGTCTTGCTGTATTTCTTAGGCTTGGGATTGGGACACTAGGAGTTGGTTCCCTCTATTTCAAGTGCTGCTTGAGTTATCTCGAAAAAATAAAATAATTGAAAGGGTGCTATAAAATGTGTTACTACATATTTTATTCGAAATGTTATCAACATATTTTTTCTCATTCCATCTTAGAATAAACTGACACCTGCATAAGTGATTTATTATACTTTGTTTGTAGAGGTGATGTTATCATAGCTTAAAAGAAAGCCTTCATTTGGTTCAGTGCAAAATTCTGAAAGTTTAGGTATGGCCTGACTCCTATGAATTTTTATGCCCATGGCTGGTTCTCAGTAGGGTTCCCAACTGGTCATAAACTTATAGACAGCCTATTGGGAGGGAGGGAGGGGATAAAACACTTACCTGGAAAGTCCATAAATATAAGAAGGTCTGTCAGTTAAAAACTAAGAAATTGTGATCTTGATTGAAGATCCATTGTCTGAATTAGACTAGATGCTAGTGTTGATGGACAGAAAGAGAAGAGCAGCATCACCTTGTGTCTGAGTGGGAATGCAGCTTCGCATGATGCAGGGAACTCTACATCATGGCTTTGTGATCCACAAGAGTCCCCCTTCCCTAGCCATGTGCTGCTATTGCATTTTGTTGGCTGTCACCTGCCTGCAAGGGCTGCTCACCTTGAGATGTAGGCAAAGCCACATGGTCCTGGGCAGTCTGAGGCAATGGAAAAGATGGAGGGGAGCAGTGTGGCCAGGATGGAGCTGCAGGGCTGGAAGTGGGGAGAGGCAGAGGATTGGGGTCCATGCCAGAACCCAGAGAATGGAGCTGGTGGAGGTAAGTTTAGAAGGTGGGCTGAGGTAGGGTGAATATTGTGTAGGGTGTGGTTGGGGGTATCAGGCTGTTGTGGGTGGGTAGGGGACCCCTGGGGTGGCAGCAACAAAGCATAAAACCATGATTATAGTCGGGTAAGACTATGGGAAAATTTGGTGTTAAACCCCTTAATTTGAACCTGGCCTGTATTACTGCTGTCCAGGGCTTCATGGAAGGGTTAAATTTATACTAGTAAAATGGATATCAGTAAGTAGTTTGGTTGTCAGTGAAAAAGTGCAGACTGATTTTTTTTTTTTTTTTTTTTTTTTTTT
>NW_017729031.1:96347229-96350955 GCF_001723915.1 Gavialis gangeticus
TCCCAAGAAGTGGGGGAGCCAGTTCATGGAAAGGGCAGTGACTGGGACATGAGGTGCAGCAACAAAGCATAAAACCATGATTATAGTCGGGTAAGACTATGGGAAAATTTGGTGTTAAACCCCTTAATTTGAACCTGGCCTGTATTACTGCTGTCCAGGGCTTCATGGAAGGGTTAAATTTATACTAGTAAAATGGATATCAGTAAGTAGTTTGGTTGTCAGTGAAAAAGTGCAGACTGATTTTTTTTTTTTTTTTTTTTTTTTTTTTTAAACAGACAGTCTTGGGTTGCCAGCCCTGCTTCTCAGATCCTTAGACAAGTTGTGTGGTCTTGGTGAACTGTTGCTCTAATTTAGTTTTTTTTCAGTGTTTTCTCTGTTAGGATCTCATTTTAATTCCTTGTGAAGAGGTACGGCATTCCTAGTACCGTGAAGACTCATACAAAATGAGAGAAGTGTTAACCTCTGATTTGTTTAGTGTAGCTATTTCTTCTATTCTTCTATGACCTAAGCTGACCTTCCCATTTAGTATAATTTCCCACTGATTTGCCATTAAAAAATGTTTCAGTAACACCGCTCTGGTATAATACTTTTAACTTTTTGTTTTTTAAAGCCTATTGCACTGGAGTAAGAGTGTTTGTGTGTGGTATTCATGGATTCTTATATTTTTCTGGCACCCTGTTTCTTTCTTTGATAGTAATGATATACAGTATATCAGAACATAAATGGCTGGTGTT
Source organism: Gavialis gangeticus (assembly GCF_001723915.1). NCBI lineage: Eukaryota > Metazoa > Chordata > Crocodylia > Gavialidae > Gavialis > Gavialis gangeticus. The sequence continues at coordinate 96,347,964 of NW_017729031.1, forward strand.
CTATGTCAGTTTGCATTTTTCTATGTTCACTGATTTGCATTTGACAAAAAAAAATCAATTTTAAAATTTAGTTTTGGTAATGGATTTCCTTAAAGAAAGAAAAGATTTTCCTAATTTGAGCAAAAGTCCCAAATAGAACCATATTTAATTGATACAAAAAAAAATTGAATGGAGGGGAAATTTTAGATCTGGAAACTTACTAACACTGAGATTATATCTTTTTAAATGTTTAAGATTATTTGTTAGTACTTGTAAAACTGCTAGTGAAATGCATTCAGGCAATATTATACTTGATAATATATTGCACCTTAGAGTTTGTGTGCATCTCTCATTCTGTTTTTTTTCTGTTTCATACTTTCAAACAGCTCCATTTGTTATAAATAACCATTTCAATTACTTGTTTTTCTGTTTCTTAAAACTTTTCTCTAGCTCTATCCCACTTTCTTTTTATTCTACCTCCCTCCCCAATTTATAAAATGCAAGCATAAAAGAAAGCTTTTGGTCTTAAGTAGGACTGTTCAGTTAGTAAAGCTTTCAGGTATATACCAGCTATTGTGCTATGATGCGCAGTGCCAATTCATTAATCAAAGTAAAACACATTGTAAAGAAAGAGGATGGCTGGCATAATTAGAGGGGCTATTTTGAATTCAGTGTGAATTATAGATGCTAGATCTTCCATAATAAGATTCCTAACAAATCCACTATATTGGTGAAGTAATTGGAATGCTGTTTAACATCCGTCCAATTAAAAAAATAATAGATTCCTTCATTCCCTTTTGCTCAAGTGTAAGCATATTTGGAATGTAGAAAAGAAACATAATCTTTAATCTGAGTCAGTGGGCTTCAGCTGACAGATCACAAAGGATCTGTGGATAAAAACTATTAATTTAGATTCATTAATCCATCCCACTGTTTTCTTTCTGTGAGTAAATGATGCTGGGCTGTCCATACCTGAAAAGTGGATAATTATCAAAATAAGACCTTAAGCTACGAATGGGTATTATCAAAAACTAGGAAATGGAAACAAACAGGCTCTGAAGGATAGAATATGGAAACTACTAATTTTTGTAGATAAAAATTAAGCCCTTTGTCAAAGAGCAGAAAAGCAAGGGTTTCTTTAATTGTAGGTATAGTAAGTGACACATTTTTACTCAGTAAACCATTTTCAGCAGTACCTCTCCTTTCTCTCTCTGTGAATTCTAAAATCAAACTAGCATTAAATCAGACTGCTGAATTCATTTTGTATGGTAGTTTCAGTTTTATGTTGCTCCACGTGGCAATATGAATATGCAAGACTGCATATTGCGCATGAGAGTTTATTTTAATCTAAAATAGTTTCTGTACCTTGACATTCACACATACAGTTTTGTGTAAGAAAATCATAATCATGAGAGGGAAAACCCAAGCTTTTCCCTTTGGTATTGATCATCTCAGGCCAGCTGTTCCATAATTATTTTATAGTACATAGAAAGCAAAGTTCAAGAGCAAAAATTTCAGAACTATCTAAGTCTAGATACACCAATGGATTTAAATGCCAAATCCTGAGTTGTGTAAGTCGAAAACAACATATCCTCAAGGCCACTCCTCACCCCTCACTTAATCCCGAGGTGCTTTTAAATTTTAAATTATTTCCTGTGGATATATGCAAGATTTGCCCAGCCCTGATGTTGCATAGAAGGCAGGTTTATTGTTCACCTAAGTCCCATCAGTATCGATGAACTAGGCACTTCTTCACATTTCCTGCCTAAATAGTCACTAGAGCAGGGATTGGAACCATAGTCTCCTCCCTTCCAAGTTGAATACCTCGACCCTTGGAATATAATTGTCATGATTTCTCTTACTCTTTGTCTCAATGAGAGATTCAGCAGGAGGGTTTGAGAGGGTTCATTTCCAGATAAAATAGTGTCTGAAGTTTAGGACATTCACTTGGGAGATGGGAGTTTTTAGGTTTGAATTAAAAAAAAAAAAATCAGGCAAAGGTCTCTGATCTCCTTAGCTATGTGCTTTAACCACTAGTGTATGGTGTAAAAGCATTCTTTGGCTATCCCTTAATATGGGGTTGATGTCTGCCAGGGGGGTGTTATTGGTGAGTTTTAAGATTGCTGAAGAATTCAATCCATGCTCTGCAACTTTTCCCACAGCTATAACAGGTGGTGACTTTGAGAGGGGTGGGGAATGGGCACAGCTGTTGTCTGGGATGTTGTGTGCTGCTTTCCTTCCTCTGCCATTTCTTGGCTTCATGAGCAAGACAGTAGATTAGCTTGATGATCACCAAATCATTAGATGCAAGGGTAGCAGTGGACATAGTCGTCTTGGACTTCCGGAAGGCTTTCGACACTGTCTCTCACCCCGTTCTCATTAAGAAACTGGGGAACTGTGGTGTCGACACCCACACAGCCAAATGGGTCGCCAACTGGCTGGTGGGCCGCACCCAGAGAGTGGTGGTGGATGGGTCCTTCTCAACCTGGAAGGACGTGGGCAGTGGGGTTCTGCAGGGCTCGGTCCTCGGGCCCGTGCTGTTCAACATCTTCATTAGTGACTTGGACGAGGGGGTAAAAAGCACCCTGTTCAAATTTGCTGATGACAATAAGATGTGGGGGGATGTGGGCACACTAGAAGGAAGCAACAGGCTACAATCAGACTTAGACAGGTTACAAGGGTGGGCGGATGAGAATAGGATGGGATTCAACACAGACAAGTGCAAGGTGATGCACCTGGGAGGAACAACCGGCACCATATCTACAGGTTAGGGAACTCCCCTCTTGTCAGCACAGAGGCGGAAAAGGATCTTGGAGTCATCACTGACTCCAAGAAGAACATGGGCCGGCAGTGTGGGGATGCAGTCAGGAAGGCCAACCACACCTTGTCATGCATCTACAGATGCATCTCAAGCAGGTCCAAGGAGGTGATCCTCCCGCTCTATGCGACACTGGTCAGGCCGCAGCTGGAGTACTGCATCCAGTTCTGGGCACCGCACTTCAAGAGGGATGTG
>NW_017729031.1:96355955-96365978 GCF_001723915.1 Gavialis gangeticus
CCCTATTCCCCTGAGCACTGCCAGGAGTGACCAGGAATAACGGTCACAAGATGGCAGAGGGTAGATTTAGGCTAGATATCAGGAGGCGCTACTTCACGGTCAGGGCGACTAGGATCTGAAACCAACTTCCAAGAGAAGTGGTGCAGGCTCCTACCTTGGGGGGTTTTAAGAGGAGGTTAGATGAACACCTTGCTGGGGTCGTTTGACCCCAGTACTCTTTCCTGCCATGGCAGGGGGTCAGACTAGATGATCTACTCAGATCCCTTCCGACCCTATGAAACTGTGAAACTATATGAAACTATGATGTATGGTGCAGCACCATTGAGACCTGTTACTAGCCAGCACTTCCCAGTTTGTACGGTTGATGCCACCCTTCTTAAGGTATGCTTTCAGGGCATCCTTGTAGCACTTCCTCTGTCCTCCATGGGTCCTCTTACCATGACTGAGTTGAAGGGAAGAGGACTTGTTTTGGGAGATGTGTCAGCCATCTGCACGTAATGGCCAGCCTAGCAGAGTTGATGTTTCTTGATCTTTGCCTCCAATGCTGGTTATGCTAGCTGCAGAAAGGATGCTGGCATTAGTGTGGTGGTCTTCCCATCTAATTTGAAGGATCTTCTTGGGGCAATGCTGATGGAACCATTCCAGGTGCTTAAGATGGCTTCAGTATGTCACCCACATCTCACACCCGTAGAGGAGCATGATGATAACAACTGCATTACAGACCAGGATCTTAGTTTTCATCTACAGAGCTCGGGCAGGAAAAACATGATGAAGCAGCTTTCCAAAGGATTTGCTGGCACAGATGATTGTATCTTCAATTTTACATCAAGACTGACTGACTGGGAGAGGTGGCTGCCAAGGTATGGGAAATGCTCAACATTTACCATTGATGGAGAATCCCTGGAAATTTGTGGGGGAAGAGCAGGGGCAGCTTGTGGTGAAACAGGCTGATGGAGTATCTTGGTCTTCCCAATATTAAGAGAGAATCCCAGGCTATGATAGGCACCTGAATAGAAATCAAGGGTGGACTGCAGATTGTGGTCTCAGTGTGCGTGAAGATAACAGAGTCATCAGTGTGTTGAAGGTCGGTGATGCCAGTCTCAGGAACTTTCATTTTACTCAAGCCCCTGGTAGTAACAGAGCACAGAGTGCTCTGTTACAGCAAGTAAGACGCTTCCTGGCAACAGAGAAGAGAGCAATGCCTTAGTAATTCCCACACACTGACTTGTCTCTTTTCTTGAAGATGGTCACAATGTTGGCATTCTTTAAGTCAGGTGAAGCTTCCTCATTAACCCATATTTTGAAGAGAATTTGGTGAAGTTTTTGCACTAGTGCTGTTCCACCAGCTTTGAAGACCTCTGCAGGAATGCCGTCTGGTCCTGGCACCTTATTGTTCTTGGTCTGAGTGATGGCACACTGGACTTCCTTGAAAGACAGGGGATCAGCAAAAGATTCTATTACTGGGTGTTGAGGGATGGACTCAATGGTGGCAGCTGAGACTTCAGATTCAAGGTGGAGTAGAATCTTGAAGTGCTCCTTCCAGCGTTGTTTGATGGCTACATTATCTGTGAGGAGGGTGGAGCCATCCTGGGATCTCAGGGGGGTTGGGCCATTGGATCATGGCCCATGGATGGCTTTTATTGCTTGAATATTGCTATTGCATGAAGCTTCTGATGTCAAAGGGTTTAACTACCTGAAGCAGGGTCCGAAAGAGGATGGAGCTAGATTGTTCTCAGTGGTGGCAGATGACAGAACAAGGAGTAACAGTCTCAAGTTGCAGCAAGGGAAGTTTAGGTTAGATATTAGGGGAAAAAATCTTACTAGGAGGGTAGTAAAACACTGGAACAGTTTATCCAGAGAGATGGTGGAATCTTCATCTTGGGAGGTTTTTAAGAACCAGCTAGACAATGCTTTGGCTGGGAAGATCTAGTTGGGGATATTCCTGCTTTGAGCAGGAGGTTGGATAGATGACCTCCTGAGGTCCCTTCTGACCCTAATTTTCTATGATTCTATGAAAGGAGTTCCACTATGGTAAATTTCAGCTGACATATAATCTCTTGAGCATTATACTAATTTGCTGTAAATTGGAGTAACACTTAGGCTACCATGTTTTATGTTTGGACACATTTGGTTTCCCTGATGGTCTTGTTTTGCTGGTAAAATGACTAGTCTAAAGCATGGACTCTATTAACAGACTATACATGGAAAAAAGGAAGATGCACTAAAATAACATTATCCTTTTTCCCCCCACACACTTCTGCAAACAGAAGTAGACTTCTGGTCTGCAGCTGTGGTTGCAAAACTTCGCAGCTTAAGTGGAAGGGTTATGGCTGAGAGAACGACTCTGTTTTTGTGGCATCATACCCCTAAGAGCCAAGATGTACTGTTTAAAATGATGGATAATGCCAAGTATTGCATTATCCTTTCAGAAAAGCTGCCTTCACAGACTGAATCCATACAACGTTCCAAGTAGGGAGACAGGCCTCTACCTATGGCTAAGTCCTATGTGTTACAGAGCTTAGGAAGGCCTTCTCTAACACTCTTTAACATTTGCATCTTTTCCACCCTTTACAGTTCTATGCATTTACTGAGAAGCCTGAGGAGAACAGAGCACCTCCCTTAACCTGGCCATAATAGATATTTTCCTGGCATGCTTATCAGATTTGTCAAGACATTTATGAGTTGAAACTTGTGGTCTCAGGGGCTCATTTGCTTTAGAATATGCTATTTAGGCCAAAGCTTTCTTGGAATTTTCCAGAAGTATGATTTAAAGTCAGAGTTTAATAAAAACATTATGTGGGATAAAACCTGTGAATTATTGTAAGATACCTTTTTTTCCCCCTTCATTTTCTTGGGCCTTACACTATGACTGCTGGTGCAACTTCTGTACTGAACCAGGGAAAGAACATTCTAATTTCCTATAGATAGATTGCTCTGTAAGAAAACTAATGAAATGTAGAGATGCTAGGTCTTTTTTTTTTCCCAAACATCAGTTTTGAAAATTCTATGAGGCGCCTACATGCATCTTTAGATGTCCAAAGATCTTTGAGAAGATGGTTCTAAGAGACAGGAACCATGAGTGGCAATGGGACATCAGTTTTGCATATAACATAATGACCTGTCTACACTGATTTTGAAAATGACACAAAAGCACTTAAGTCACTTGGGTAACATTTTCAAAAGTATCTGCCTTCAAGATTAAGACAGAGCATCCACTTAAATAGAGCATGTACAATCTCCTGATAATCATTGGGTGAATTATTTAATGTCTTCAGATTTTCTTTTTCCTCACAACACAGGATAAAAGGTAACTAGAGCATCATGAAGTGGCTTACTTATTCAGAAGTGTCCTGACATGTATGTTCTCCCATCAGCATGGATAAACAAAAGAAGGTTAAGAAGCTGATTAATAATGTAACAGAATCATGAAAAAGCAGTAAGAGGGGGGGAAAAAAGCCATTAGTCTGAAAATTATAATTAAACATTTCAAAACACTGCTAAGAGGATCAGATTTCAGGAACAGGAGCAGAATGGTTATTATTTTGAAACTTCCAGGGGTTACTGATAGTACCTCATGCATAACTAATCCTTGGCGTATCACTCCAGCTAGTTAAATTGAGGAGCTGTTTCAATATTCCAGTGCCTTAGGTGTTGACTGCTGATAGACAAGTATTTATGTGCATGCTATACCACTGAGTCGGTCAAAGCAGAGTAGGAAATTAATTGTTCTACCTCAGACAAGGTTTGAATGCCAATTGTCCATTCTCTTCTCCCTCCGCCCATTTTTCCTGTCTTTTTTTTTTCTTTTAATATTTAGTCAAGGCAATTGAGCTTAAATTTAAAGTTTCCCAGCGTGTTTGCATATATCATTTGATGGGACTGTAATTCCGTAACAGAGAAAAGGCCTCAATTAATCACCTTTTGAAATGAGCAGTGCAGCTAATTGAATGAAACTTGCTGGAAAAGATACCAAATAATTAGTTTGTGTCTCTCAGGTTGTCAGTATATGGGTATCATAATAGGTTTTTTCATGACTACATTTTATTACATGTTAAAGTATTAATTAACATGGAAAACATATTTTAGGACTCTACTTCCTTATATTAACAATGGCTAGTTGTTGCTTGTCAGGAGTTCAACTTTTTAGAAGTGATTATGTAAATGTAATGCATGAAAAATCAAGGAGTTGTGTTTCATGGAGGAGTTGCCAATCTCTTTTCCAAGTGATATGAAGAAGCAGGAATTTTCCCAAGTTCATGGAGGCCGAATAGCTTCCTGGGTAGTAGAATGGGACTCTGGATACATTGGTTCTATATTTGGCTGTACCACCAGGCCTCTGGGTAATTTTGGGTCCTCTCTGAATCTCAGCTTTCCCAATCTGTTAAAATGGTATGATACTATTTCTGCTCTTTTGTAAAGCACTTTGGCTAGGGATAGAATTTGCACATAAACCAGTTTAAGTAATTAGAAACTGGTTTAAACCTATATCAGAACAAAAGCTCAGTGCACATGAACCCATTTCAAACTGACTCAAACTGGTTTAAGATAAACATGGTTGAAGGTAGTATCAGACTTAATGGATTTGGGTCAAACTGGTCTATGAAACTTCTGTCCCAGACCCCATCGTGGTTCAAGTTAAATAACAGTCCCTTGGCATCCCAGCATGCTTTCCAGCCTTGGGCTGGGCTGGGCTGTGAGGTCTGCTCCAGAGAGCAGGCCTAGCCCTGCTCATCTGTTCTCTAGCTAGAGCAGTGAGGGCTGGTTGACAAGGAAGTGGGAGGGGGCAAGCACAGCTGGGGATGCAGCCCAGTCTGCAGGGCGAGGACTGCCCCCCTAGGCAAACCCCAGTTGGGGCCTGGGGCCACGGATGGGGGTTAAACACCCCTTCCCCTGCTCAAACTTACTGCTGGCTATGATTGTGGAGAAATCCCAGAGGCACCTAGAGCAGGAAAAGGAAGTGATAAGCAACCCTGCAGAGTCCTGTTGTTGTGATTTTGGACTGCAAATCCCAGAGACCTCAGGGACAGCAGGAAGACGAAATGAACACACAACCCATGCTGGCCATGTGCCAGAGAGCCATGCTGTAGTGCCCCCCAGCTTCTGGCCTGAGCCATTGCAGGCATGTGGCTGCATTTCCTGAATCAAAAGTAAATGTCTGTTTACTTTTGTTTCAATTTAATCTGTGCATTTTAAACTAACCTGCAAAGACTGAATCAATTCAGCCTTGGGATTTTTGACTGACTGTACTTAGCCTTTGAGATCTGTAGATGTAAATAATCATAGTGCAAATATTATTTAGTTTGAAATGTCACTGTTTAAGGTATACATTTTCAGTCCTGACTCAGGTAAAAATCCCAAAGACCGTAGGCATTGAGAACAGGTTTCTGATTAAGGATTTTGAGACAATCTAAAGGAACTTCAAATTTGCATCAGAAATATGAAGAAGGCCTTACTATTTTCCTGTCCTCCCTGATAAACTACAGTACCTGTCCTTGTTTCCAGTGTGCATTGTTATGAGGTGGAAAAAAAGTAACCATTAAATGAAAACAAGTATAAAAGTGAAACTGAACGAATGCTCTACCTTTTGTTGAATATGGAAACATTAAAATAGCTGTTCCCTAAGTAAAGGAGCGGTGCACAATATAGGGCCTAATTCTGTGTCCATTGAAATAAGTGGAGAAATTTGTAAGGGCTTGATCCAAACTGCCTGACTTGATGCAAGCTAAGAAGGTAAAGAGCATTCTTAACTTTATGTTCATGAAGTATTCCACTTGTGTAAGTAAGGTATCAGCAAGCTTAATTTTAAGCTCATGCACTTACCTTACAGCCTGGACCCAGAGCCTTATTTATGCCAGAAGCTGTACTGAAATCAAAAAAGATATTTGAACACCGAAGGACTATATTCATGAATAAAGGCTGCAGGGTCAGATTTCTGAGCCTTGATTCATAATCCACTGAAACTGATTAGATGACTTTGACTTCAGTTGGCTTTGGATCAGGCCTCTTTCAAATAACACAGATATATCAGAAATAACTTTTAACTTTATTCCATGCAACTGAGATACTCTGTTGTTATTATCAGTGATTGTTGTAAATTGCAATGTTAGATTTTGCAATTTCACAGCAACATGGTAAGAGACAGTTTTCTATTTATGAACCACTGAAGAAGTAAATCCTTTCATCACAAGACAGCCGAGCTCTCTGCTGGAGTCTATCAGAAGCCAAGAGTCACCAAGTGACTGGTTTCTCAATATGGAATTTTTACCTATCAGACTGAATACTATCATTTTATATATTAGATTTCTCTCTATTTCTATTGAAAATATTTCTGGTGGTACCAAACACATCCTTTGGTGAACTGTACATAAGTTAAATGTACATACATTGTCCTTCTGGGGCATTCTTGTTTTGATGGGTGCAGTATTCAAAATACAGACAAACTGCACATACATTCAGGCTATTAGGATGAGTATACATACCTGTCTCAAGGCAGTGGCTTCATGCTCTGTCTAGTCTGATTTGAGAAAAAAATAATAAATGTCTAGTCCAGTCTAGGTTTTTTAACTATTTTAAAATTTTCATTGCTACATATTTTTAATAACATTTATTTTGTTTTTCTTCATCACTTTATTTCACTCACTTCACATTTTAAACAATACTTGTAAAGCCAATATCATAATTGCCTAAATATGCCTTTTCTAAGTTTTTGAGCTTTTAACGACAGAGGTGGCTTCCTGCCCTGGATGCATATTGACTTTAGCCTACTCTGTTCTGTGCTGTGAAATGAAACTATAATCCCCGTATTCTGTCTTCAAGTGGACTTGTGAATGCTAGATCTGTGGACCCAGCTTTGATATCCTTATTACTTCCCTGGCCTTCTCCTAAATACAAGCAAGTATTGGCTTTTTCTGCAGAAGAAGCTGGAATCCCTGCTTTGCAATGGGAGGAAGTGCCCTGTCAAGCAGCTGGCTTCATTTTGTGCTATTATGGCCACTGTAGTTCGCTGAATGGGGTGCCTCATAAAAACTACGATCAGTCAAGCTAGTGAGGTTCTCCTGCAATGCACGGTCACTGTGGGATCAAGGCCATGGACTGTATGTACCAGTAATACTTTTTTTCTCTACTTTGTTCTCTTTCCCACTATACAGAAAACAAATTTATTGCCTGTGGAGCTCATGGAATTCAAAATAACCTTGATTGCCAAGTGTTTCCCATGAGTGGTTACTTTTTGGATGCTGTGCTTATATCTTGCTGGGTCAGTACTGTTTTCTGTTTAATGGAGAAAGAGTTAGAGTTAGTGCCAAACTGTGTGGTCAAAACAAATTTTGTTAGTGAGCGTGGGTGTGGCCAATGCCTTTTAGGAAACCAGACCCCTTGCAGTGCATGTTGTAGAATATTTGCTTGTTAGCCTCCCTGCATCTCCCATTCACCTTCACTCAATAGAACTTTTCTTTGCAGCATGAAGGATTTGCATAGTAAAGAACTTGTACCACAAGAGTGAGCTTTACTTCCTTTCTCTCTCTGTTTTCAAATTCTTCTACAATTTTTGGCCATACAGTTTCAGTTTGCTGCTGCAAGAGCACTTAGATTTTTGTTACGTAGCCAGGGTAGAAAACTGCCTCGTACTTTAACCCATGACAACTCATTTGGAATATTTTTTCCCCTCCATTTGCCTTTCAGCATAATTAACATAGCTTTATGGCTGAAATTACCACGTAGAATAGCAGCTAAATATATCTGCAGTCAAGTGCAGCAGAGGCTTTTATTAAGATTTTCAAGAGGAAAAAAATCAAAATGAAAAAATAATGAATTACAAGCAGTGTAACAATTTACTGTATATTTCATTTATTCAGAACATCTAGCTGCAAATGAATACAATCTTGTTTTATATCAAACAACCACATCTGTATTTTTGTTTGATTGGAGCAGATTAATATGTAATTGTCATGAAAGCAGCAAACCAAACAGAGTTCATAAGTAACAATGGGCGCATCTACACATGCAAGCATGTGTGATTGCAGCAGCTCAAATAGAAGCAGTGCAATTTGAGCCAGGGCTTTTTGCCTCTGTGTGTGCCCAGACATGCACTTCGGTGTGGGGCAAATTGTGCCACTTGGGGCAAAATAGCCCTCCTTGCCTCCTCCTGGATCAGCACTTGTGCTGTCCCCAGCAGTATAAAAGCTGCCCTGTTCTGGCCCCAGCAGTACAAAAAGCTGCCCTGGCAAGTAGCTCAGGGCTACTTGCTCTCAGGGTCTTCTGGGCCCCAGCCAGTTGGTACTTGGGGACACTACCCATTGTGCCAGCTGGACTGCTGAAGCAGCCCTAGAGAATTCCCTTTACCCACTGCAGCAGTCTGGCAGTGGGGATTGTTCCTTCGTGTGAACTGCTGTGCACCTGCCAGACCTGGATAGGGACAGCAGAGCCAGTAGAGGCATCTGCCTCTCTGGGCCAGCTGCCAGCGGGCTGTGGCTGCAGGGTTGGCCTCTGTGTGGCACTACTGCCATGTGTGCCCCCTGCCCAGCCATCTGGGCAGCTATCACCCGGAAGATGTTCTGGGTGTGGTGGCCTGCTTTGAACTGTCAAAGCATTTGCCCCTGGCCCCAATTGGCTAGGAGGTCAGCCACCTCCAGGTGGATCCAAGGTGCCAGCTCTGAGCATGCTCCTCTGTCTGGGTCCTGCCACTGGCCTCTCTAGCAGGAATTCTGGTGTTCCCTATTGAAAACTGAAAAATCCCCGACTAAAAAAAAATACCAACGTCACTCTGTAAAATACCCCAAAATCCATGTTCCTCCACAATTTAAAACAGAAGACCACTCATATACAGAGAGAGAGAGAGAGAGATCACTTGGGCAATGCTTTATTGATATATCTACAGTGTTGAAGCAGTTTGGAAGCCTACGAGTATCTCTATCGTCATAATAAAATGAATTCTAAATGCCTATATGTTTTGCTGCTCCCACAGGGGCCACAACCCCTGCCCCCCAGGGGCCAAATGGTCCCTGCAGGGGCTACCAATCCTGCTTGCTCCCCTAGCCCCACCTGGCCCCATCCTCCACCGGCTCCTGCAGCCCCTCCCGATGGCTGCCCTGTCCAGCCCCATCCCTTGCTTGCATCCCCAGCCCCCTGATGGTTGCCCTCTCCCCCCATGCAGCCTCCAGCACTTAAAAAAAAAAAAAAAAAAAAAAAAAAGGCAGCAGGGGGCAGCAAGGCCCAGGCTGGGGCCGCTGTGGCTGTCACCTGGCCTCACTCTGTGTATGGGGGTGGGGGGACACCTGCTACTGCCGGGGAGTGTGGATATTTTGTTTGTTTGTTTTACTCGCTGGGATGCTGGGGCCTGGAGGGGCAGTGATTGAGGGGCTTGGGGGGGATGGGGCCCGGTGGGACAGTGATGGGGGGGAGCTCAGGAGGCAGGCAGGGGATGGGGCCGGGCAGGGTAGGGATTGGGGGGCAGGCAGGGGATTGGGTTGGGTGGGGCAACAATTGGAGGGCTGGGGGAGTGCACAGGGCTGGAAGGGTTCCCCCCCATGGTCCCCTCTCCACTCCTCCAGGCCCCCCACCCCTTATTTACTAGCATTGGAGCCTGGGTCCAGTTCCCTGCATAGGGAGGCAGGATGAGGGCCTACCATAGAGATGCTCTGGCTGCTATCAAAGTATCTTGGTGAAGGACCCAACCTCTGGTTGCCTCAAGGCATGGTCCAGGACCATGCCCTGCCTTGCTTTTTTTTCTGCATTTTTTGTGACCCCTGGATATCCAGGGGTCTAATTTTGCCCCTGTGCTGCAAATCTGCAGCACAGGGAACATTTTCACATTTCTGCACGTGCCTCCTCCAGCCTCTTAAAGGGGTTTGAGATACTGCAAGACACACACATGCACTTGTCTGGATGCGCCCAATGGGTGTATCTACACATGCAATTAATGTGAAGCAGTAAACTCCAGAGCAATATGAGCTACAGTAAGCTAATCCTGGGCACAGTATCTACATGTGCTCCCTGAACAGCAGCAATTTGAGTGGGGGTGGAGCA
>NW_017729031.1:96370978-96375904 GCF_001723915.1 Gavialis gangeticus
TGAAGCAGTAAACTCCAGAGCAATATGAGCTACAGTAAGCTTATCCTGGGCACAGTATCTACATGTGCTCCCTGAACAGCAGCAATTTGAGTGGGGGTGGAGCAGGTCTAGGTTGGGAGAGGGCACCAGGGGTTAGTCCTGGGGTCTGGATGGTAGTGTCAAGTGGTGAAGGGGCTGGCGGGGGCACAAGGGTGCTGAACTTGCAGAATTGTGTGGCTAGATGGCAGGAAGGAGTCTGGCTCCTGGCTGGCTGGGATGACCAGGTGTAATTTATGCCTGCAGTCAGCACCTACACAGTTAATTACTCCACCATAAGATAGTACTGGCCCCAACAGTACTATCCTTTGGCAGAATTAATTAGTTTACTGCTTCCTAATAGCAGTGCATATGTAGATGGTGATGCATTACTGCACAGCTAATTAGTCTACTCTGCAGGAAAGTACATGTGTAGATGCACCCAGTGTGTGTGTGTTTTTAGGGATGTTACTGTACATGTATAGGTTTTACTTGTAAGCTTGAGATCCCTTTGCAGACATACAAAAATAGAGGCACCTTTCTAGAAGGAATTATGTACCAAACTTTCACCTAATATAAATTGACATTTGTTCCACTCATGTCAATGGAGTTGACTCCAATGCAGTAATGCTGATTTACATCAACTGAGAGTCTGGCTTTGTGTATGGATTTTCACATGTGCTTCTACATTAGTTTAAACTCTCGTCCAGTTTCTACATCAAATACCATATTTACTTGAATTCAAGATTAGTTTTTTCCCCCCAATCAGCAAGAGGGAAAAGCCCCTTGTCTTGGATTCACATACAAGAAAACCACATTAAATACATTATTAATAGTTAAATTGCTGCCAAAAACCAGCATCTGCTCACTAATGGAAACTAACTATGAAGCTGATTAAATGCAGCCAACACTGAGCACGACTATAAAACACATGGCTCATATTGGGCAAACATGCTGATGGGGACCTACTACACGAATAGATTAGTGCACCCATCTGAATAAGATACATGGTAGTGCCCTTTGACTGGTTCCAGTCATGAGTGGGGAGCTAATTAGCCCATGGATCCTTTCTGGGGGGATTCTGGAGTATATACACATGCACACCCAGAGAGCAGTGCTGAATTGTGGGGTTACCACAGCTTCAAATGCTGTTGACTCTGGTGGGGCCAACCCCAATGAATTAGATGGTAAATCATGACCATTTTGGCTTTGGACTAATATCATGCATAGTTTATGCTATATATAAGTAGGTACAAAAGTGCTGTTTAAAAGTATGTTTATGGAGTACCTGTGCTAAAACTTGCAGCATTTTTCAAAAAGGTAAAATGCATCAGTTCTGGATGAACTAAATTACTACAGGCATGCTTACTTCAAAGACTGTTTTCAAGTTTGTCTCAATTTCATGTGCTCATGGAAAGCTGGGTCTAACAGTGAGTGGGGCAGGGGCTGCAGGGGGAAGAAGTTAGGGGTGCAGAGGGCAAGGGGACTACCTGGCACCCCAGATTTATTTTCTCTACTATACCAGTGGGAAGGGGATACATTCAAGGCAAATCTCCAATAGTTTTATATAATACTTGGAAAATTATATCAAATTTATAAATTTTTGATTATATATAATGTAATTATTGGTGGGCCATTTTAAAATCAGTGCTTACTACTGAGTAAGCACAGTAGTTTAAACTGTTGCATAGACTTGATGGTCCCAAAATATCAGGTGATTATAAAAGGAGAGAAAACAAAAGTTGTCAGCATATACAGTCATGCTGATATGTTACAGTGCTAACTATTCTCTGGTTATTTGGCACATTGGAATACCTCCATCCGATGAGGGCACAACTGGAGTGTTAAGTCCAGATTTTGGCCCCACACTTCAAGAAAGAAGTGGACAGATTGGAAAGAGTGAAGCAGAACATTACAAAAATGATTAGGGGCCTAAGAACGAGGATTATTTACTTTGGAGCAAAACAGATTGAGGGGGATTCAATAACAATCTTCAAATACCTGTAGGGCAATTTATAGAGAGGATGGAGATAACTGTTCTCTGTGATCTTAGGGGACAGGACTTAGGGGTCATGTTGGGTTTTTCTGTAGAAGAATAAAAGTATTAATTGTACATGCAAACCAAGGTCTTTGATCCTACAGTGAATGTGCACTGAAGGAGAACTTCACTGCTCTGACTGATCATAGCTGCTATGAGAGGCACCTCATTTAGTGAACTACAGTGGTCCAACATAAAGTGAAGTTGGTTGCTTGACAGGGCACCTCCCCTCTGATTGCAAAGTAGAGGTTCCAACTTCTTCTACAATGACCTCAAAATTCAGTAGAGAAAATTTAGGTTGGCGTTAGGAAGAACTTTCTGACTAGGAGGGTGCTTAAGCACTGGAATGGGCTACTTAGGGAAGCTGTGGAATTTCTATTCCTGGAAATGTTCAAGAGCAAGTTAGACATTTGGTTGTGATGGTTTAGTCAGAAGGCTGGAGTAAGTGACCTCATGGGGTGCCTTCCAGCCTTACAGTCTTATCTGCATGGTACCAAGGAATAGTCAGAGTGTTTGGTTTACTCTGGTTTTGTCTCGGGCCATAGCTACATTGGAAGACTGCATAAAACCTCTTAAAGTAGTATAGCGCAGATGCAGTAGAAGTTAATTTAGTTTGAGTGGAAGTTACAGCTGACTGATGATTGCAGATTCCTCTTAGGAAGCAACATTCACTAACCCTGAGTGGAAATGAATATAGTACAGGAATACCTCGTTTTATTGCGCTTTACTTTATTGCGCTTCGCAGATATTGCGTTTTTTACAAATTGAAGGTTTGTGGCAACCTTCATTGTTGTCTTATTTTAAGAAATTGCCACAGCCACCCCAACCTTCAGCAACCACCACCCTGATCAGTCAGCAGCCATCAACATGGAGGCAAGACCCTCCACCAGCAAAAAGATTACGACTCGCTGAAGACTCAGATGATGGTTAGCATTTTTTAGCAATAAAGTATTTTTTAATTAAGGTATGTACATTTTTTTAGACATAATGCTATTGTACACTTAATAGACTACAGTATAGTGTAAACATAACTTTTATATGCACTGGGAAACCAAAAAATTCGTGTGACTTGTTTTATTGTGATATTCGCTTTATTGTGGTGGTTTGGAACCGAACCCGCAGTATCTCCGAGGTATGCCTGTATATGCTTCATTAAGAGACAAATCCTTTCTGAAATCCCTGCAGACCCAAGTGCGACAAAACTGGCAGTGGTTTGAAGAGCTGGGACAACCCTGGGTCACTGTGGGCTATAGGCATCTAGCTTTCAACTTGCCAGTGCATGAAGAGCCTGGGCATGTCTACACAAGATGTTTACTGTGGAGTAGACTAATTAGATCTGCAATAAATGTCTCTTGTCTACATGTGTGTCCCTATTAGGCCCCAGGAAACTAATTAACTCCACAGCTGCATAGTACTTGTAAATACAAGAACTACCCTGCTGCAGAGGGGTTTTTTTCTGCACAGCAGCACATGTGTAGATGCTGCCTTAGCTAACTGGGGCACAAGGGAGCTTCAGCGTGTGGGCTGTCTGCTGCCTAGCCCTACACTGTAGCACATTGAGTTGGGTTGGAGCAGCCCTGGACTGGCAGGCAGACCTCCTGTGCCCCCTGCTAGCTGGGGCTGCTTTGACCTGGTTTAACATGCTGTGGACCTGGGCTCACATTCAAATGGCACACCTAGGAGCAATAAATTCTGGCACAATATTTGCTGGAATTTAATGCTGTATGCCAATACCACATGTAGATATCTTTCCTACTTACCAGTGGGTATGTGATTGGGATCTAATTCCTGATCCCAAAATCATGTCTCCTGCTATGCGTGTGCAGTATGGAAGACGGCACAAGTTTTGGGATCGAGGATCAGATCCCACAGCACCTTTAAATGAATGTGTGCCAGGGGCCATAGTTTTCTACAGTTCAAATAAGTAATTTCTGTGTCCATTCAGTATTTTCTGATAGTGAAGCCTTTGGATTTGAAAGTTAAATATTTAGGCAATTATACACTTAATAAATTCACTATAGAAAACTTCATTTATATTTGACTACTTTTTGTATTCAACTTGAATTAAAATTATACAGTTTACACAGTCATTTTCATTGAGGAAACAGGAGACAAGGTATAATACCAGAGAGAAGTTTTTTTCCTGTAAGTTATGAGCTCTAAACAGTTTCTGGAAGTTCTCTAGAATTCCTTGTAGCATAGTATCGTGGCATATTCTCATCTCAGGCTAGGGACAGACATGGATAATGTGGGGCCTCTGCAGGACACGCTAGGAAATCTGGTCATCGCATCAGACAGCAAAGCTAACCTATTTAACAATTTCTTTGCTTCCATTTTTCTGAGCAGGGACTGGGTCACTCCCCACATCGGGACCCCTATAGGACCCAGGGGAGGTGCACCCCGGCCTAGGGGCAGTGAGGACCTAGTCAGGGAACTTCTGGAGGGACTGGACATATTTAAATCAGCAGGTCCTGATGATCTCCACCCCAGAGTGCTGAGGGAATTAGCAGAGGTCATTGTGGGACCCCTGGCATGGCTTTATGAACACTCATGGTGCTCTGGTGTGGTGCCAGAGGACTGGAAAAGGGCCAATGTGGTTCCCACTTTCAAAAAAGGGAGGAAGGAGGACCAGGAAACTATAGGCCAGTCAGTCTTACCTCAAACCTGGGTAAGCTTTTTGAGAGAGTTATCCATGAGGGGCTAGCAGGGGAGATTATGCTTAGGGGCAACCAACATGGATTCATTAGAGAGAGGTCCTGTCAGACCAACCTGGTGGCCTTCTATTACCAGGTCACAAAATCCTTAGACACAGGTGTAGCAGTGGACAGGAGTCTTTTTGGACTTTAGGAAGGCCTCTGACACTGTGTCTCACC
>NW_017729031.1:96380904-96383454 GCF_001723915.1 Gavialis gangeticus
CTGGGGAGGAAGAACCAGTACCATACCTACAGGCTGGGGAACTCCCTTCTCATCAGTGCAGAGGCAGAAAAGGATCTTGGAGTCATTGTTGATGCCAAAATGAACATGGGCTGACAGTGTGGGGATGCGGTCAGGAAGGCCAACCATACCTTGTCATGCATCCACAGGTGCATCTCAAGTAGGTCCAAGGAGGTGATCCTCTGCCTCTGTGCGACACTGGTCAGGCTACAGTTGGAGTACTGCATCCAGTTCTGGGTGCTGCACTTCAAGAGGGATGTGGTTATCATGGAGAAGTCCAGAGGAGGGCCACCCACATCATCAGGAGTCAGCAGGGCAGGCTCCTACCCTGGGGGTTTTTAAGAGGAGGCTAGATGAACACCAGTACTCTTTCCTGCCAAGGCAGGGGGTTGGACTGGATAATTTGTTCAGGTCCCTTCCGACCCTACCAGCTATGAAACCATTACACATAAACCAGTTAAGTAATCAGAAACTGGTTTAAACCTGTAACAGAACAGATGTTCAGTGCACATAAACCAGTTTGAAAATGGATGAAACTGGTTTGAGATAAACCTGGTTGAATGTAGACTTAAACCGGTTTGACTCAAATCAGTTATGCAATGTCTGTCCCAGACCCTTTGCTGGTTTAAGTTAAACCAGACACTCCCAGCATGCTCTCTGGGCTAGGAGGGGCTCTGCTTCACAGCAGATCTGGCCCCTTCCCTCTGCTTCTTGGCTGGAGCTCTGGCAGAGATTTGCAGGCACAGCAGGGTGTGCTGGCTTCCTGGTGTCCCCCTCCTCTCCCTCTCACCACTTTTTGATGAAGCAGAAATCCCTTCTACCTCTCTCCCACAGCACAGACTATAGGCAGCATGTAGTATGCTAGCTAATGCTGTTTAAGATAGATAGGACAGTATCCACTTAAGGGTTTTTGGAGGTAATCAACAGCTCAGATGGTAAATGTCTCGGCATTCCTTCCTTTGTAAAAGCCAGACATGGTATTTGGGTAAATCTGATATATTTTATTAGACCGGCTAAATAATTGGAAATTTTTTTCTTAGTAAGCTTTGGGGTTTAAAAATCTTTTGTCAGGCTAAGGAAGCATCTGCAGTTGGTGTGTGCTCTTTCTGGAATGAATAGTAAAGAAGCCAGAGGCTGGTATGTATTTTCCTTTTGAAAAAGCTGTTTAAGAAGAGCTTGTAATGAGTGAGGCTTCATTTTCTGATTGGGTGTTAAATGCTGATAACAGAGCTGATAAATGCTCTGTTATCAAGGGAATGGGGACCCCTCCCTAATCACAGTGTCCTGCCAGGGCCTCCTCTCAGCTCATGTGCAAGGGACAGAAGGGCTGCTCTAGTGCCCTGCAGCTTGTAGCCTGAGCCACTGCAGGCATGTGCCTGCATTTCTGGGTCGTCTGTCTGGTTACAAAACTGTTTTAGCCTAGCCAGGTTAGACTAACCTGCAAAAATTGACTCAATTGAAGCTCAGGCTTTTTGAACGTCTGTCCCTATCCCAGATGTTAGAATTACTATGTAAAAACCGTTGCACCTCTTCCTGCAAAGCCTGTTGTAATGGTTTATGACAATTTGTGTCATCTTTTGAATGATGGGAAATGAAGGAAAGGATTTTAGTGCAGGTTGAAGAAATAATTGTGATTGACTGCATGAAAAAGGTGATGTGCTGTAATAATGTATGTAATATGCATTCAGATTATGTACTTTGCCTTTAATAAAGTAAATTGCTATGTAGAAATACTGGAAATCAGTACATTCCTAAATCTAAGGGAAAATGGCCACATTTATCATGCAGTTTAGTGGTTTTTTGGAACATCTGAGTAATTTCTATAGCTGGTCAAGAATTTTTGACTGCAATATTTTCCTATTGGATAATATGTTTTCATCAAAATAAAATGTCCCACAGGAAACTATCAGTTTAATGACATTTCTTTGATTTATTTTTTTCTGACTGTTTCCAGTTGGAAAACAGTAACAAATTATGGAAATATTTGTTCTGTTTTTAAACATTCCTTTGTGCCTTCCCCCCCTCCCCCCCCCCAACCTTTTCTACTGCCAAAATGAGGGGTGGGTAGCGGGGCAGAGAAAGAGGGAGAGTTAAACACCTGAAAAAGGAAAATTGGACATTTTTGGTTTCTAAAAATTGATGCAAAATGACACTTAACATTAAATGAAATTAAAGCATCTTTTCAGCACTGAAAAAGGAAGCTTCATGTAAAAAAGAAAAAAAATCCTACAGCCCAAGTTGCAGCAAGGGATTTTCCAAACAGCTTTTGGCATTGTCCATATTTTGATGCTAGATAGATAAATTAAGCCAAATTTATCCTTGCTGCTGTTGAAGAATATACATTCACCTGCTTGTTCTGTTTTGGTCTCTTTGTCTCATTTGGACTCAGAGTGAGAAGGAAGAGAGAGCGCTGTGTCAGCGCTTCCTCCCATGAG
This sequence comes from Gavialis gangeticus, assembly GCF_001723915.1. Classification (NCBI taxonomy): domain Eukaryota; kingdom Metazoa; phylum Chordata; order Crocodylia; family Gavialidae; genus Gavialis; species Gavialis gangeticus. The sequence goes on from NW_017729031.1 coordinate 96,383,358, forward strand.
GTCATTTGGGGTAGTTAGAGTAAAGAAGTAGGTCTTCCTTCATGTGAGCTTTGCTACTGGGTACTGCTATGTGAATTTTTTCCATCAGTGCAACTTC
>NW_017729031.1:96388454-96406918 GCF_001723915.1 Gavialis gangeticus
ATTTGGACTCAGAGTGAGAAGGAAGAGAGAGCGCTGTGTCAGCGCTTCCTCCCATGAGGTCATTTGGGGTAGTTAGAGTAAAGAAGTAGGTCTTCCTTCATGTGAGCTTTGCTACTGGGTACTGCTATGTGAATTTTTTCCATCAGTGCAACTTCTGGCTGTGCTGCCTATAGTCGTCTTGGTCTAGTGTTGTTCACTGTTTAGTTTTCTGCAAGCCTCCTCAGCAGAGGGGAGTTCATAGCTGTGTTTTCTTTCTCAGCAAGTCTAGTCTACGTGTCTTATGAAATGGATTATAGGTTTTAGGTACTTTTAGCAGTTTAACATGGGTCACTATTTTTAATTGTTACAGTAGCTATTGCAGATGCTTACAAAGCTGACCAAGAATTATTTGCTTTGTGGTTTATCTTTAATAAGGATATTGAAATGTCTCAAGAGCAAAGTCCAGATTCTTATAGATAGTGTTAGCTTGTAATATGAGGCTGCTTGACCTTTCTTTTAACCCTGCTTGTTTAATCTTAACTCAGGGATATTTTTCTCTATAGACCATTAAGGATGTTATTAAAAATAATTATTTTATCTCTTTAATTGTAGCTCATTATATCACAAAAGTTACATGGGGGTAGACAACTCTGTTACCTTCTCCTGCACCCAATTGAAAAAAAAGTATAACAAATATTTTAAAGTCTACAGTAGGCCAGCTGAAAAGGGCTAATGATCACTATCCAAATGGTATATCAATAAACTTTTGGAATAACTAGCAACAAGACCATGTAGACAGAGATGGAGGGAAAATTGGTTACAAACTGCCCAGTGTGTTGGCCATTGAAAAAAGTTTTGAATAACAGAAATAATTGCTTGCTGTAATAACAGAAAGAATATGCCCTGAATAACAAGGTATATTTAGTATGTTCCATATCCTTACTGGTATTTCAAACTGAGAGGTGCCATACAATAAAAGTGGAGCCATTGCAGACCAGAATCATATGCAAGTTATAAACTTCAAAAGCTCATCTCTTGGAAAGATGAATAACATGCAGTCGGGGCTTTGTGGATTTTATTTTTGAATGGACCATTTATTTTGCTCCTAATTGCCTTCCAGTAGCAGATATGGGAGTGTTTTGTCACTTGGAGTGATCTAATGCAATCGTCTTGAGGACTTGAGATGTTTGTCATTAGGGAACAGCGTGGAAGGAGGACAGTTTTAAATTTTGACTGCTTTCAAGCTGTATGAAAACATCCAACATTTAAAAAAAAAAAAAAAAGTATGTTGAAAATTTAACCAGTTTTAATTCTGAGTATTTTATTTTCTCTACTTGTGCTGTATTCATTATTCATGTTGTTCCACTCCCTATCTGACGAGAGCAGTTCTTACAAACTCCAATTCACTGGTCCAGTCATGGGTGGATCTAGGGTTTCAAAAATGAGGTTGGAGGAGATGCAACTGGCACTGCAGGGGTGACTGGAGCCACAACACTTCTCCCTCCCACAGGCGGATTGCCAGAGACTTTTTGGAGTCCTTGAAGAGGCTATGACTCCCAACCCCCTTAAATCCCCCAGCTCTGGGCACTCCCTCCCCTCATGCAGTCAGTAGCATCTCTCCTCCTTTTCCTTCTCTTTTTCTTTCTTCCCCATCGCCAGCAAGATTTAAGGACCTGCCCACCGCCCCTCCTACCAGGCCTGGTACCCTATGCACCCTCTGGGCTAGAGCATACATTTGCAGCCTGGTACTTCCCTCATCCCACTTCAGCCAGGGATGGTAGCAAGAGCAAGCATGTCCCCACTTCCTTCCTTTCTTTCTGCTTGCCACCCCACAACCCCTGCAGGTGCTATATCTTGTGGCTCCACAGTAGTGGAGAGATTAGATTAGTTTAGGAGAGAGAGTGAGCACTACACAGTTCACATGGCTGGTGACTTTATTTTTCTGATCAGGAACCAACACTGAAAGCAAACGGTGCCTAAAGAGGTACACAATATATAAATATTTAAACAAACGTGGTCCATGTGACCAGACTCTAGAATAGACTCCCAGCAGTGGTGGTGCAGGCACCTACCCTAGAGACCTTCACAAAGAGACTAGACAAGCACACCTTGCAGGGGTTATTTGACCCTGGCAATCTTTCCTGCCCAGAGCATGGGGTCTGGACCCTATGATCTCATGAGGTCTCTTCCAGCCCTAAACTTCTGTGAATCTGTAAACAGTTTCATATATAATGGCTAATGCACAATATATCACACTAGGTAGCCTGCCAGCCTGGGGCTCTAGAAACACCTCAGACTGCAGGCATCTGCAGCTGGAGAGTACTGGATCCACTTGCAGGAGAGCTACACTGTTGAAGGGTGGGGGTGTGACTGCACCCTCTGGATTCACCTCTAGGTCCAGCTCAGTTTGGTAGAGCACTTGAGTACAAGCTTAGCTGCGGATGCATATATATGCCTCAATGACCTCTGTGGGCACATGCCCATGAGTGGGTATGTGTATTCCCCAGGGACAAGTAACAGTGGCACATATTTGTGCCATTGCTGTTGTCCCCAGGGAACACCTCTGCATGCGCTCTGTAGTGTGTGGTACATTGCACCTGCGCTGGCCCCAGCAGCCTTACCTAGGGTCCTGCAGACAATCTGGGCACACATAGCCCAGCTTCCCACTGGAGCGTGGCTCTGGCCAGCCAAGCTCTGGTTTTTCGTGGCGCACACTGCTGCCACATGTGTCACCCTGCTTTTTTTTGGTGTGGGTTTTTTTGACACTGGAATCTCCTAGTGTCAAAAAATACCTGCCATGCTGTAATTTAGCAGTGTGGCGAACACCTGCATGTGCAGCACCTAGGTTTATGGCACCACAGATGGTTCTGCGGCACCGCAAACCGCATGTGGATGCTCATAGGGATGCACTCTGTGGTACTTAAACACATGCTAGCTGTAAAGTGTGAAAATTTAAGACCTTTTAAAAATAGGGATGAACTTAAGAACATGCTTATACGCTTTGTTAAATAGGGGCCATAATTAGGAGAAGGACTTGAAATAGCTCTGAGGACCTTTGGTCTAGTGGGGTAGGGGGAGGGATGTAATTGAAAAACAAATTCCAAGGATCTTAAAAGATTTCAGAACTGATTTTCTAGAATGCCCTGATTTTTTCTCAGGCAACTTTCCCAGAAAAGAAAAGGATTTATTGGTTGGATGTAGCTTTTACATTTATTTCTCTCTCTTTAATACAAAAAGACTATGTGCATTTGGAGGCCCTACGCCAGTGGAGGCCATTCCTTAAATAAAGCCCCTCATCCTTCCTGAGTGCCACTCTTATCACCTCTCCCTGTCTGATCTGCTGCTCTTCTTTCTGCTCCTTGTAGTATCTGCTGCTGTACTGCCTGCCTCCTCCCCGTTCTGCTGCATGTCCATGGCACTTGTGGCTTCCCCATTGCAGGTTGGCCACCCTCTGACACTTTCCTGGCTGCTCTTTATATAATCTGTGCCATGGTTCTGGAAATAGGTTTGAACTATGTTTCTTATTGCATCATTGTTCCTTCATCCCATTTAAGATGTATAAGCACCTTTAAGTTATTGTCCTACTGTTCCAGTCTTGTCCTCATTCATCTATATAAAACTTTGTATTTGTGATCTTACCAATGCAGTTTGGCTCCTATAGATTTATGTCTATGAGGCTTCAGAAAGGCCATGCTGAGTGCCAAGAAATAAGCCCCTCCCCCTTATAGCTGGCTAATTAGGCATTGCTCAGGGCTGCTCAAGCCACTTACATGCATTCCTATTTAGACTAATTAATAAATTCAGGTGTGAGTGAGCATAGCTTAACTCTTCATGGCAATTCTGGGCTCACTTTGGTGGTTCCATTGACATAGCCATAATGTGTCTGAAAGCTTTGGGAGCTTTGTTTCCTTGGTGCCCTGAGCACAGCCACAGATCAAAACATCCCACCCTTAAATTTATTTCATATAGGCGATTCACAGTTGTCGTCATTCAGAGTCGTCATGTGCTTTGGAATTGTAGACCAAACTCTTTTAATCTTCCTCCTTCAAGCTTTGTGTTTTCAAGAGACCAAAAGAGAAATCCACTAAGTGGCAAACAAAGAGCTAGAACAAGTGGAAGATAATATGGTCCATGTAACTGTCATAAAGATGCATGCCAAAAATGTAAAGAGTAAAACGGGTAATAAGAAAACCAAGGAGCTCAGAAGAGGTCCCTCCTGGTGGTTAAAGAACTGATTTACAAGTGTCAAGGTAGTTAGTATATGGAATCTCAAGTTTTACAGCACATGAAAATACCCTAGATTTTTCAACAGAAATTATTCTCCTGCTTTTCAATTTCTAGCCACATGTTGATCCTGTAAACTTCATGACTAATCAGTCCAGTATTCTTTTCCCAGACAAGTAGATAACTAATGAAAGAATACAGTGGAACATATATAGTACAGACTCAGAGATTTAAACAAAGAAAAAAATCTAAATATGGCAATCAGAAGGGGCCATAATTTTGTGTTAATTAATCAGTTCCAGATGATTTCTGTTGCTTCTGCATAATTCTTCAGTTTCTTCACTAATTCACAGGACCCATTTTGATAGGTTTGAATGCTCTATTGCAGTCTTATCCCAATTAAAAGTAGCTCAGTTTCATTACAAGGGCAATGATACCCTGTAATACTCCAAATCCCCAAATTCAGATTATGATGATTTTTACGGTAAAAAATAAGTTGTGTGTAGGGACTCTTGATGGTGTTGGCCATTCTTTGTCATTCTACAATTGATTCAGTCAGAGGTTGAGTAATTTTCCAAATATACAAGTCTTACTGGAAGAAAGATATTGTGGATATACATCAGTGTTGGGGAAATTTATCCTTTCTCCCATTTAATTTGATTGTTTTCCTATTTTTTTTAGCAGCATGCTTCAAAAAATGTTCAGTTGCTGCTTTACACTTCTGTATATGAGAGCAGGTTAAGTCTGCAAAGAAGTGCTGGAGGAATCTGACCAAAAGTTGCAGAGGAAAAAAAGGGGGAAGAGTCCAAGAACAGAACACTATGTAACATCCATAGAAAGTGTGAGGGGAAATACTCGTACAAAGAGACACTGAGAGAATAGCTAGAGGAGGCAACTTAGGAAACATGGAATGGCCCTTGGAATCAAAAGAATCTGAGTGATGAAGGATACGGCATGGATAAAGAGGGTCAGTGATATGGCCATGAAGAGGTCATCAGAAATTTGGAGAGCAGCATTGTTCAGTGGAGCAGGCAGAAGTCAGCCTGTTCTAAACTGGTCATTTGATGTGTTTGGTAGGGAAAGGGGCTGGGTTTGGAGAGACAGGTAATTAAAGGTATTTGGTGGGATGGGAGGGAGAGTATGGAGTGATGGAAAGCTAAGGAGTCAGAGTAGACAAAGATTAGACAACTGAATCAGAGACTGGGAGCATTGGAAAGACATACCATGTAGTAAAAAAGTCCTGAAAGTTGCTGTACTGGCTATCACTGAGTAGGGCATCAAGGGAAACAAATCCATGCTAGAGAAAAATCTTAGCAAAATGTCAAAACAGGAGAAATGTTCAGTTGAGAACATTATGGCAAATGAGTGTTGCTTCCAGGGTTGAAAGTTGAACAAAGCCAAACAGTGGGCTGTTCAACATCTGGATTTAGACATTACTTGGACCCATTTCTAAATGAGGGTGATAGCTAGGTGAGTAAGTATGGGGTAGTAACTTTGTCTGTGGGGGGAAAAAAAAATGGAAGAGCCAATTTATGTGAAACATGATCATTGTGGAGGCCTGATGTTTCTTGATCTGGTTTGAAATCAGAATTAACTATATTAGAGTCAAAAGAGCGATTTTTATGTATGTGAAACAGAGGTCATGCTAAAGAAATAGTACTACAGCATGCTTTGTGATTTATGGAGAAACCCGTTCTTGCAAACTACCAAGCCCAGGCTATTCTAAACACAGAATAGACGCTAAAGTCACAGATCGGTCTCTGGTAGGTCTTTGGTGAACATGGACTCACACCTCAAATTGCAGACTATATATAAAAAAGGTGGCATTCAAAACAGATTATTCTGGTAACTAAAGCTAACCAAAATCCACTTAAAAGTTCAGTGTGTGTTACTCTTCAAGACATACATGACAATGAGCTGCCAGACTGCAGTATGATACTTTTCTCTTCTTAAATTCTGCTATCTTTCAGGTTTATCAACTTTGCTCCTCTCTAGCTCCAGGAGGCTGACTCATGATAGTAAGCACTTCACATAGTATTTCCAGACTGACATCCTTTGCTGGATGCTATTGTGGCCCTACAAAAACAGAGATGTTCTTAATTGAGAGGCCTCTTATTAACTTATTTAATATGCCAAGCACTTATAGTAAAAAAAGATGCTCCTTGCTGATAAGATTGAGTGATTAATTTGCAAGACAGCAAGGATTTAGATTGCTCTAACAATTATCATATTTGATGGATTAAAGACCACGCTAAGATATCTGTTGCCTTGGGAGTTTATTTACACTTCCTGATCTGCTGCAGACAAAGAATCCATAGTGTGATGATTGCTATAAAATGCCTTGATAATCCTGTCAAATTAAAACAAAGTCCGACAAGAAACTTTTGCCTGAGTGTGTTATTCAAAAGCCTCCAAATGTCTTCAGACAGACTAGTGCTCAGAACCACTTGTGAAGTTTGTCAGAACTAGTGCTGTTTCCATTTGGCAGAAAATGTAGAGGTTTCCAAATATGATTTCGTTCTGATATGAAACAAAACAAGAGACTTCCCAAGCTTTTTTGACCCCCTCCACTTCATATACATAACTTAAACATTCATTGGGCCAAAGAAAAATAGATTTATTCTGTAACCCTTTGTTCAGGGTACTTATCTGCTGGATAGGAGATGCATATTTGAGACCCTGAAGCACAGTTCTTAAAACACCTGGAAGTTTCACTTTTTTGGGCCAGAAATTCTGTCCTGAGAACCTTTCCCAATAAACAGTACATTGAAAAGTTCTCGACCAGTTCTACTGAAAACCTTGGATCCAGTCAACCCTGACACTTTTTGGTGTCAAGACACATATGGACTTTGTGGTTGGGTTAGCTAATAAATTGTACATTTTGGATAATTATCTGAATCTTGGGGATTTTGCCTATTGCTGTGCTGTTTCTTATCGTAGAGAGTTCTTAGCTGTTGTCTATGAGCACACCATGTGTGCTGCCCCCTTTTTTCTGGTGAAGGTTTTTTTGACACTGGGATCTCTGTGTGTCAGAAATCCCCACTGCGCTGCAAATTAGTGGCGCAACAAACACCTGCATGTGTGGCATGTGCGGCTTGTGGTGCCACAGATGGGTCTGCAGCACCACAAACCACACGTGCATACTCATCTGGACATGCTCTTAAAGGGCAATTACTTGGCCCTTCTTTAGAAAATCAGAATGCTGTAAGTTAATGAGGCAAAAAATGAAACATCTCACGTCACTTGTCCCTGTGAGAAAATTTAACCTGCATCCTGTTTGTATAAACTTTCATACCTTTTGTTTTTTAAATAACTGTTCATTCTGATCAGTGATTTCTCTCTATTTTAATAACTTTTGAACCTGATATGCCTATTTTTTCCTCTTGGTCCATACAAAACACAGAAAAGAACTTTGCATGTCAGAAACCTTTAACTATGCACAGTGTATAAAAGGTCATTCAGTCTGTATGATTTACAGACTTCAGTTAACTTGGACTCTGTCTCCTCTTCCTTCTCATTCCTTGCATACCTTTCAGCCCCAGTCATAGCCTCTTTCTCCCCTCCCCTCCCTCCCCCAAGATTTTTTCTGCAAGGAATATGGTGGTCGCTGCCCCAATAAACGAACTGGAAAAAAGGATTTCAATGTTCACAATCCCTGCAATGTGCAAAGGAGGTGCTGAGAACAATGTTGCTCTTGTTTAGCCAGATTGCATTTTTAACTCTTTCCCTTTTGCTGCGAGCAGCCCAATTGCCCATTCCATATAAATCCAGCGAGCTCTATGCATACAAATAGCAGAGCCACAGAGCCCTGTAGCAACTAGACAGAAATGAAAGGAATGTGAGCTGAAATAGGTTTATAGTACAGTATCCCAGTGCTTGCTCCCATAGGCCAAAATTCAGCTGTTAGATGCATTGCAAGACATTTGGATGTCACTTTGGATTCTCTCATTAATACAACATATTATTATGGGCATCACTATGTTATTCTTTTCACGTTTACAAACCATGATGTTTGAATTTGTTGGCCAGTGATTTGTTTTATTTAAGCTTTCATCTGTAGTTAGATACCTTCAGACCTATTATTCCATAACCCTGCATAGTTTTTAAAAATCCAAGCTTTAATATAGCATACTAAATAGAATTAGTTGAGTTTAGAAGAGATTTGTGAAGATTTAGTTCTCAGTACAGTTGTATTGATTTTGTGATAAATATGCCAAGAGTTCTTCATTTCTGTTTTCCTTGTTTTCAGGTATATCTGTACCCTCCTTTTAAGGGAGCATTGGACAACAGGAATGACATTGAGCTAGATGTGGCTTTCTTTCAATGGAGTTGCTTTGATTTATACCCAGACTGGTGCTATTTTAAAATAGAGAATAAAGCTGGTGTTTACAAATTGTCAAAGGTGAACAGGTGTTGTCCCCTTGGGATTTTTTCCTGCATTTTTAATAAAATACTATAGAAAGTGCTTTGCCATTAAAGGATATTGTAGACAAATGTGCAAAAGTTAAATATATAGGGCTAGATGCCCAATGGGTGAAAATCAAAACAGCTCCATTGAAATAAAGCCTATTTATACCACAGTACATCTGCCTCAATGTCACCTCTATTGTTCAATGCTGCCTTAAAGAGAAGATAGAGATGTATCTGTATTTATTATTTTTATTTCCCTTGTGCCTTGGATCTTTAGTCATGAACAGGACCCCATTATGCTGGGAGCTGTACAAAATTCAGAAAAATAAGACTGTTGATGCCTCAGAGAGTATACATTATTGTATCTTTTAAAATGTTAACTATAATCCAATTATAGATAATTTACAGTACAAAATGTACCTTTAGTTATAAATATGCAATAGGGCTGTTCAGAAAAAGAATTTTCCATTCCAATTATAATATCAATATTCTGATATTTGTTTTCACCTCTAAACAGGGCAAACATTGTATAAAAGCAAGAGCACATATGTAGAATGAAAACTTTAGAAATGTTGGATTTTGAAATACTGGAACAAGAAGTTGACATTTTTTAGTGAAATTCAGCATTTAATTTTGAAATGTTGATTCAAGGTATGTTTAATTTTGAAACGTCAGCATTTTGAACAGCAGAATATTCTGTTTGAAGCAAAATATTGCATTTAGGGTTTTCCTATGGGGGAAAAATATCATTGACATCAACTGGGACATAATTTTCCTACCAAAGAAAATTGTATTTTGATGAAACTCTATATTCTACTGGTAGGTTTTTTTTGGTTTAAAATACTTTTGACTAGGTCTACTATGCAGTTTGTTTGGTCTACTAATAAGGCACTTCATTTACAAGAAGGAGCGCTTACTTTTACTTTTTTCTAAAAGTGGGAGGCATAAAAAGTAAATAAAAATGCCTCAGCCAACCCCTCTGCAGCACATTGAGCTGAGTCAGAGCAGCCCCAGGCTGGCAAGCTGAGCTCCCAGGCCTCTTGCTAGTTGGTGCTACTTCAACCCAGCTCAACGTGCTGTGGTCCCAGGCACATGATCAAACAGTGTGCCTGGGATCAATAAACTCTGACATGATATGTGCCAGAGTTTATTGCTGTGCATTAATTGTACTCCGTAAGACTTTATTTATAGTCTTTCTGAGTTGGTTGAAATTACCCTTTTGAAATCCTTTGCCCTTGTTTTGTTGATCCCTTGCTTTTTCCTAGCATCATGGATTCTGTAATACTATGGTTGCTTCCTCCCAAGATTCTTATCACCTTCAGTTTTGCAATCTATTCTTCCTTACTGATCAGAACAGGATCCAAGATAGGTGACACCCTACTTATATCCTCAATAGTCTAGAATAAAAAGTTGTCTGCTATGCACAGTAAGAATTTACTTTACATTTTATATTTTGCTGCATTATTCTTCTAGCAGATATTGGAGGAATTTAAATCTACCATTTATACTATCTTTTATATTAGGCTGTCACTTATAGTATATCAACAATATATAATAAAACTAAGGTAATGAGATTGGACAAAGAAGAGAGAGAGAGAGACTATAAACTCAATACTCATATGCTACAAGAAAAATAAACAGAATAAAGATTGGCAAGGTAGTAGAGCATGAAGCTCTAAAACCTCTAGGCTGTTTAACAGGACTAGAAGCAGAAAAGAAAGAAAAGAAAAAAAACCTGGGGTAGATAAACCATTGCTAGAAATATAGCAAAAAATAAATTATTCCAGCATCAACTAAGAGGCTAGGTAGTATCTGCTTTGAAAGCCATAAATAGCAGCCTTTTGGATTTTTAGGTTTTCTGAGCTCATTATCTTGGTTCCCTGGTTTCTCCTAGGATGCAGCACAGAATGTATATGCCTGGTGTTTATGTACAAACATGGGTTGCTGCTTTCTTTACAAAATGAAAGCTAATACCTTTCAAAGATTACAGACAAGAGCCAAGTGTTAGGCATTCCCAGCACAGTGCGTTACCCCCTGGACTGCCTAACCGCAAGATTACACATGCTACTTGAGGCAGACTGTTTTACTTGTGTTCATTTAAAATGATCTAGAGTACATTCTGCCCCGATTACACCTTGCAGTCCTATAATTTCAGTGGTTCTACAAAACTTGAGTGCCTGTCCTTCCCCCTCCCCACCATGTTGGGGATATTCCTAACTGTCCAGCTAAGCTTCCATGTTTCCCAATAAGAAAGCAGCGCAAAATAGAGAGAATGAAGGTCCTAAGACCATGGTCCATTAGTCTTCGCATGCACAGACTGTATGAGTAAGATACTAGCCCTGTTGAAGTGAATAGCAAAGTTATTTCCTGCAGTGGGGCCTGGATTTCTCCCCTTCAACTCAAACATGTTGTTTTTATTTTATATTATAGCACATTCATTTCTAATGTATTTCAAATCAATACCTTAATAAATAACTTCTCCCACCTTTGGGGCAAATGTTGTTTAATTCTGTAATCGGAGAACATTTTGCGAAGAATTAAGTATCTGATTGGGATGGCTGCTGCTTCTGGACAACTACTAGAATGTGGTACTTGGCATAAGAACTATGAACCAATGATTGTTGCTTCTGCTGTGTCTGACTCTTATCTCTTTGCCTAACAACCTCCCCCCAAGTCTCGTGTGGCATATTGAAAAGTGGGATAACGTTTTCAGGAGGCTATTTTGAAGTGGAACATAAAGTTTTGGAGGTTTAAAACCAGTCAATGATTGTAAGAATAAAATCATGATTATTAAACCAATTAAAAGTATTGTCAGAGCGCACTGGAAAATACAGCTAGGGGTTGGCATCTTATGGCCTGCAGGTCCAATTTAGTCCACAAAGAGGTCCAGTCTGGTGCAGGCAATTGGTGGCATAGAGGTGCACTGGGTCACCCATCCCCTCTACTGCAGATCCTGCTGCTCCACCATATCTATGCTTTATTTGCTCCAGAGGGGTCAGGAAAAAAGCACAGCCATGGCAGTGCAGGGTGAGTGCAAGTAGCTAGCCACTCAGCTAGGAAAACCAGGAGAAGGGGGGGGGCTTCTGATCCACAGTCACCACCAAGTCATAGGCTACAGCCCCATGCTGACAAAAGACTGACAACTACTGGTCTTGCAGACAGAGTACTGGATAGGGGTGCAAGTGACCTGAATTTCATTTAGAGCTGGCCAGAACATTGGCTAAAATTTAATTTCAGCAAAAGAAATTGAATTTCTTGTACAGTGTTTTTGATGTAGGAGAGAGAACTGGAGAAAGAGAGGGACTCCTTTGCCAGGTATTTACACAGTGGCCTGGGAGAGAGCTAGGTACAAGACCCTGCTCTGCCTAATTCTCAGTGATTTGGGTTAAAACATGTCTGAACAGGTACCTAGATTTCCCACATCACAAGCTAGTAATGAATCGCCAGTCTTTAAGAACAAATCTGCATCATGCACTTAAGTTTTTGTTAACATGTTTTGGAGGTTGTCCCATCATTCCAGTGGGATTGAGACTGAATTTTGGAACCTCAAAGTTTCTACAAACTAGATTCTTGATTTCCAGTCATCATTACTTCACTTCCTTTTTCTTTAGTTTCTCTATCTGTTAAATAGAAATGCTTGGTTCCTTTATGAAGTATTTTAAGGTTTAGTTTGTAAGAACTAGTCATTATTATCAGAGCTAAGTTGTAAAAATGGTTCATCATCTGATTGCATCACAATGCAAATAAATAGCTATGAAGATTGTATTTTCCAAGTCAGCCTTTGTAATGATGTAGCTGGAAATACTATCAAAATATTAAATTGAGCTGAAGTCCCTCTGAAACTGTGGTCATTTTGAAGCCTTTTTTAACAGGCTGTAGATAGGCTGTCCTTTTTCTGAAAAAAAAAAAAAAAGTTCTGACAGCTATTCCCTCTCCGCTGAAGGACTGTTAATGGTATGGCTGTATACTGTCTCTTTCACAATCTTCTGCCCACCCACTTGATTCTGGCACTTGCTGAAAAAATGCTTATGTAAAGTTTAGGGGGGGTTGCTAAGTATTTCTGGGAATGTAGCAGTCTTGGGTTCACTACATCAAAGCAATCCTGGCCACCTAGCATTGCTATAACGGCAATATTGAGCACGTGTAGATGAAACGAGGGGCATGTGTGCATGACACTTTAAAGCGGGTTAAACACTTTTGCACCACTTTAATGGTGTTGGTGTTTCCATGCATCAGCAGCATATTGTGCATTAATTCCAGCCACTGTAACATATTCAGCGGCATGATGCTCCTTAAATGACTTTGGGGTGCAGCAAACTGAAACACCTCCAAGGAGTTTGTGTGCTACTCTGTGACTGTGAAGTGAAGCACTGGGCTCTGCCTAGCTCAGGGGCTCTGCAGGCAGCTTGGCAGCAGCCCACAAAGGCAGGCTCCACTGAAGAAAGAAAAAAGTGGCAAGCCTGATTTCCTGCTCCCCCTTCCCATGCCCCCCCCCCCGCCTGCCTGCATGAGCTGTGCGGGGACCCAGTCCTTCTCTCTATGGCTGTGGTGCCCCCAGGGACTGCTCCACCAGGCAGCAGCTCACCCTGCCCCTCCCTCCCCACCTCTGGAGAGGCAGGTAAGACACAGGCGTACACAACATGGGGGCTTTGCCCAAAATTGAACCAGTGTTTTTAAAAACCCACCACTTCAGTTTAGGGCCGAAGGTTTCATCTACACATGCCCATTGTTTCAGCATGAAACTTGTATAGAGCCAAGACAAATGGGCAAATCTTGTTTCTCCACAGTAGTCTTGGGGTTGCTATGGAGGCATATGGTTATATCCTAAAATAATTATAGCAATGGTTTCCAGTTCATGAACTGTAAAGCCAAGGCAAGTGGCCCCCTGATCTCACTGAGTCTACAAGGTATAAATCTACCCTGCTGTCAGGGCCTCTGGCCAGTCCGGCCTAGATGGACTGAGCTCTTGAACTTCTACATCTGACCTTGATTTTGGGCTAATGTGATTGCGCCAGTTCTCTGTAACTGTATTGGCTGCTCAGCAGAGTTTCTTCTAAGGTGCGTGCATGCCTGGCCATACACGAGTAAAAGTCTGGCCATGCACAAAATTTTCAGGCTACACACCCTCTGGGAATGGAGCTGGGCTACGGCATGGGACACTTAGTAAAATAAGCTCCTCCCCTTGGCAGAGGCAGGGGCTAGCATGGGCTCTGCCAGCTCTGGGGAACTGCTCCACTCCCCCGCATCACCTAGGGAAGCGAGGACACACGTGGAGTCAGGGCCAGGGAGTTTAGCACTTCCTAGAGTTGGTGGAGCCTGTGGAGCAGTTTCCTGGAGGAGCCTCACTTGGGGAAGGCAGCGGCTCCTCCCTGAGGTGAGGCAAAGCAGGGATGGAGGCTGGGGCGGGGGCTGGCGCGGGCTCTGCTGGCCCTGGGGAACTACTCTGGGCTCCGGGAGGTGCTCCACGCCACGGCCCTGATGCCACATGCCTCCTCACTCCCTGAGGCAATGTAGGGGAGTGGAGCAGTTTCCAGGAGCCCATGCCAGCCTCCAGCCCCCAGCAGAGCCTAACTCAGCAGGCAAGCTCCAGGCCCAGGCCCCAGATCCACAGGCTCCAGCCCCCCAGGCTGTAACCCCCCGGGCTCCAGCCCCCACCCCCAGCCTTCAGTCCCCAAGGCCCTGCTGCCTGCCCGGGGGGTGAAGAGTGAGGAGCTTACCTTTTGTAAATGTCCCACGCCTCACCAAAAGGTGGAGACAGGACCGAAGCGGTGTGCTCACGGACGGCTACTCCTTAGAGGCAACATTGCTGGTGAGAGCACCATCTAGTCCTTTTAAGCATACCTGCAGCCTCAGGCTGTAGGCATGCCTTGGCAACACGCTCAGTCTGCTCTGGCAAGCCTTGCATTCATTGCTCTTTCTGATTTTCCTGGCTCCTGACTCAGCGTTGGCTATTCTTGACCCTGATCTTGGGTCTGCCCTGGAACTAGGTACCAGCTATATGAGTCTCCTGGCTCCTGACTTTTCTCCTCAGTTTTCTCTGACTACTCTTGGATTTTCCCTGGAAGTTAGCATCCAGCTTTCAGATTCTCTGGTTGCACCCTGGACTATCTTGCAGGTCTCCCACTTGGCTCTCCTGGAACCAGGTCCTGAAATCAGGCAGCAGGGGAGCAGCAATTAATGGAGCCACTGCTCCCTTGCTAGCAAATTTTCAGACCCATGGGGAGCCCTGCAGGCCAGGTGATGTGGCTCCTTTGGCCAGAGGTTGATTACCTCTGAATTATTATATTACCAGCTTGTCTTGGAAAGCAGGAGGCCTAGGACTTTGGATCATTGCCATAAGTTTTTGCCATTCTGTTTTTGTTTTCTGTTGTTTATTTAAATACCGATGTCTTTCCAATGCTTGTTTTCTCTCTGTCATGACATTGACCTGCATTTATAGCATGACGTGTTTTTCATTTCAAATTGTTTACTTCTATATTTATCCGTCTTTTGTGTAAATTAATATAAGACTGGAAGTTTAACATTTGTGGAATTAAGTTTTGTATTGGATTTTTTCACTCATGATGTGGTTTGCATAGAGGTTTGGAAAGCCAAAAAGCTCTTCCAATGGTAGTGTGAGTTTCCTTTTTAAGCAATTTTCTTGTCTTTTGAATGTTGAGTGCACTCTTATATAACATTAAATTCCCCCCTTTCTGTTTATAATTATAGCTATCTGGAAATCAAGTTTACTTTGTCATTAGCAGAGATGGAATATATTCATTGTCCATGTGCTGTATATTAAGCTGGGCCAAAACTAAGGCCACTAGTCAATTCAGTGTTATGAGATCCTGTGCTACCACAGAACTGATGCAAGATGTATTATACTACATATTTTTGATCACCTGTCTAAGAAGTATGGATGGGAAGAAGAAAGTTGTAGGCTTCATACTCTAAATGTTGAATCAATCCCTTATAGTGTGGCCCCATGGGGCTGGTCCTTTGACCAGATCCAGCCACCACCATGAGGTCATTCCTCCACTGCCATATTTCTGGACCCAAAGGGAGCTGTGTAGGCTGGATGACTTGACTCCATGGGATAGATACAGCCTGCAGGTAGTAATCTCTGCAGACAGTAACCTCTGTCTTTGGCCGAATATTTCAGCTAAAGATGTCTTTGGGCTGTTTTATCTTATGCTGGAAAACTGGGCATTAGCTTAAGGTAGCACAGTACTTGTTAAGTTGCCTTTGTACATCTTGTACTGTTTAATACACTCTTTTTGTACATTTGTCATTCGTAGTTTAAGGTCTAGGTCATCATCTTTAACCAAAAATTGAAAAACAAAATTTGTACTGGGACCTTTGGGCTATGATGGAGCAGTCCCTGACAAGACTGAAATGGGAAGTAACAGTGCGAGCTACCTACTGCAGACTTATATTTTGCTATCCTGTAGATTCCAAACTATTATAGCTGCTTTGACTGTGACTGCTTAAGGCTGACTTGTACTAGGGCAGGGAAAGAGAAATTCCAATTGGTTTATGCCAGAATAGGCATAATGCCTTGGGAGCACAGGAGAAAGAGATGATACTTAGCATTAAGGTGATATAATTCCATTGGAAAGAGATAATGATACGAGGGACTGATAGACCAAGAAAAAAGCATCCATACTAGGGGCAGTAAATTACTGCAGTAAAAATCACATCCATAATAAAAATAGTTATATTAATACAAAACTGTATTTAGACCAGGCCTTAGAAAAATGTCATGCTGCTTTCCTCTGAACCAAAGTGTAGGGTCTTTGCCTTTATATTGTCTAATACAGGCTCCCATCCCACCTCTACACCTTTTAAGAATATTTTAAATTATTTTCTTACTGTTGCACTAGACTCACAGCAACTCTTCCAAAGCTGTTTTAATGGAGAAATTTGTCTATAGGTATGATCCAGTTTGGCTTTCATCTTATTGTCTCCTGTCTCTGATTGGTTAGTGCCAGCTGTTACAGAAAAATGGGTGGTACCTTCCCATGGGCAGTTTTGGTATAATTTTTTCCTAATTCCTGTTAACTAAAGGTTGCCATATGCCCTGAAGCAGGGTTTTATATTCCTTCCAGAACTTTTGGCCATTATTAAAACAACTCTTGGCATTCTCATCTTAATTTGTGGATTATTCCAAGACCAGAGAAAATACAGTGAATAAATTAATCATTATGAATAGTGGTTCAAAAACTATTTATGGTATAGATATATATACCTTAGGGCTATATATTTTGGGGGTAGCATTAAAGAATAGAAAGCTAACAGTTGAAACAGAGGTTCTTTTTTATTACTTTGTTTAAAGAGAAAAAACAGGTTGCAAATTGAATTATTCCATTTTAATTAGCTGTACTAGATGCTTTATTTCTCTTTATCGCTCATTCTTTTTAGCACTGACAGCAAGGTTAAGACAACTATGAGCAAACATTTGAGATCTTGAGGAGAGTGCTATTCTTCAGGCTTATTGGAAATATCTGTCAGTGTCTCAAAAACTCTTTATGATCCCAGATCCACTCTTTGAAAACCATCAGCTCTGTCAAGAAAAGCTATATCAGGAAGCATTGATGCCAGCCAGCAGAATGAATGGTTGAAGAAGGTTATTCAAAGAATTTAGTCCATTTGTTATTACGTGTATACTAGGCTTGTTTTCAAAAGCCTTATGGATTGGTGATATCCATTATTTTCTAGTCTTTGAAGTTGCATTCTCCTGAGAAAGAAGGGATGTGAAAAACTTAATTGATCTAAAAAAATTACAGTCTTTTACCTTCTTTTTGCTGTTTTGACTTATTGAGCCACACAGGTTGTAACAGTTAATCTCCCCTTCCATTTTATTCTTTTCATTTCTCCTTGTATGTATGATAGAAGAACAGATCCCACATAAGAGGACAATAAGAACTAATGGTTATTTTTACTATATTTATGCCCACTACCTTGATATTTGTTGTTGATTCTTCCCATACTTACTTTAGTTTTTGCCAATGCAGTTTGACATGGGACTGGAGGGGAGGGGGAATTAGTCACTTTGGCCAGTCATTGAAGGTTCAGATCAGTAACTCCTCTCCAAAGTCAAGAGTTCGAATTGGTTCCTTCAGGGACACCCAACCAATAGTTTATTGCAACTTCATATTACAGTTTTTTTTTATATGAACACTAAATTATGTGTAGACTAGGGATTATAAAGGGAGAAAATGTGAATGAAAGATAAATTTTAAGTTACAGGAGATCACAGACAGCTCTGTTTAGTGAGAAGTCAACTGTTGTGAAATATCCATAGCATGTCCATTTCTCAGGGTTCCAGGCTGAACCGTATGTGCCAGATACTTAGTTTAAAAATACATTGATTCTGAACTATAATAATTTACATTGGCTGAAGACTGGTCCCCCTGTTTTTCTCAGCCTGCTGACTGAGAACATCAGGGTGCTTTGAGGTAGTGTCTGGACCGCGTCACAAATTGTAGCTACTTCCTGCAAGCCAATAATTCCCACACATTTTGTCTTTTTTTTCTGATGGTGACCTAAGACAGTTAATCAAGTTCAACACTAGAACTGGTTGAAGCTTTTGTTTTTACCCATTTTCAAATCAGTGCCCCATTATTATTGGTTACACATATAGGCTGCCTTTCTTCCTGTTACACAACCCATTGGATACCTTTTTATAATTCACAGAGATGCTATCCTGGTTAGCTTTTGTTTAAGTGCTTTAATTATTCAGTTTCTTCAAGCATTCATGACTGTATGAAAACCTCTTATGCATTTGATTTGGGTCCTTCTTTCGCTTCCACCAATATTTTTTTTTTTTAATCTAAAATATTTGTTCAGTATATAAGATTGGGGGGGGGGGG
>NW_017729031.1:96407005-96438538 GCF_001723915.1 Gavialis gangeticus
GGGGGGGGGGTACTCTACCTGCATACTATTCTTCATAATTACAGCTCCTTGGGACCTGACTGACAAATGTGGATTAGGTTATGAGACCAGGGTCTTGGATGATCCATATGAATAGTGACAGGAAAAATGAAAATTACTTCCTTCTTCCCTTTTCCTTCTTCCTCCCCACACCCTCTGAGATGCTTTATTTTTCATGTGTTTCTTTTCTGGTTAAATTTCATTTCCCACCCCCACTGAACACCTGAACATTTTATTATTCTTTGTGTTGTTGAACTACTGTTATTCACGGGCAACATAAATAACTTTGCATTGTTGCATAGTCTCAGCAAAACCCTGAAACTAATTGATACTTCTCGATTCATGTATTGAAGATACTGTATCATGTTAAATAATTAGGGCCTGATTTTGACATTGCTTTCAGGGTATAAAGAGATCTCAGTGTGGTCATAAATATAATTTACACCTATTTAAAGGCCCTTTTCCTAAAACAGAATAAGGGCCTTGTTACACATTGGAAGTTGAGCAGCTCAGATGTTGATGGGTGTTAGTGCTAGCTTGAATTTGGAGCAGTCACACCTTGAGACTAAAAATTTTCTCCTAACCCCCATACCTGCACAGCTGTGACTTGTCACTAGAGAGCTGCAAGCAGGGGCCTGACTAGGAGCTCCAGCTGTGAGTGGCCACCACAGGGCTGGTGAACTAGGACTGGCTTCTATCCCTGCTGTAGGTGGCAGTGAGAGAGATGGGCTGTAGGGGCAGGGCAGGAACATGAAGCTGGGAGGCAGAGAGTTAATGGGATGGGGGTGGGTAATAAAATGGAAGGTGGACAGGAAATGGGGGTGCAGGAAGGGTGGTGAAATGAAGGAAGTTGGCCACTGTAGAGTAAAATCAAAAGAAGTTAAAAATAATTAAATGGGGGAGGTGGGAGTGGTGAGGGAAGGCACTCTTTGGAGAGTTGTTGCCCCTGCTTTGGGAAGGAAGCCCCAGCTCATGGGGACTCAATCTGGTTCCCTACCTTGTGCCACCCCCTACCCCACCAGACCTTGCTCCTGGACCTTTCCTTGCCCTGCAGTGGCAACACATAGGGGGTACATGTGCACCCCCTGTGAGTGCTGGTGCACCCCTGACAGACAGCATTCTGCACTTAAGCAACAGGCAGGGGGGCAGGAAAGAGCACTGGTGCCCTTCCCAAGAGCGCCAGTTGGGGAGTGGGGGCACCAGGAGAAGTGATCCCCGCAGCAGATTGCACTGACCCCAGGGCCCATTGTGCTCACCCGGAAGTGCCAGCGCTGCACCACTGACACTTCTGGGTTAGCATGATTGGCTGTGGGAGACCGCCTCCACCTTGTCGGTGCAATCAGCCATGGGGGGATCCCCTGGCTGCTGGGGGGCAAATTCCCCCCTGACTCGGGAGGCACCAGTTGTCCATGATGCCTTGTGAGCTGGCTAGCTGACACGTGCTCTGCAGGCTGCTTGCATGGGGTTGCACCAGAGGGGGTGGGAAAGTTACACCCTCAAGGGTGTGAGGGGCATTGGTTTTGTGTCAGAACCACCCTCTGAGTTCAGGGGGTGGAAAGTTTGTCCATATAGAACTGGAGGGTAGAGGAGAGGACACTGCATCCTGGGATGCTGGAGAACTGCAACTTGGGTGGCTAATCTGTGGCAAGTGGCCACACATTAATGGAAAAAGAGCTGGGTAACATGGATTAGAGAGAAACCTGCCCTGGAGTGGCATAACTTTGAGCCACCTAAAGAATGCTTAAAACTAGTTTCAGGTATTAATGTGTGGACAATCCGAGGGTTAAGAGCTCCAGCAGCCACCTAAAATTAATCTGGAACAAAGACCTAGAGTTAAGATCACTTAGGTAAATGAGAATTAGGCTTTTTAATTTTTTAAAATCTTAATTTAACACACGGTTCAACAAGGACAAGTGCAGAGTGCTGCACCTGGGGAGAGGGAACCAGCATTATGGTTATAGGTTAGGGGCTGACTCTCTCAGCAGCACAGAGGCAGAGAGGGATCTTGGAGTCAGGATTGACTCCAGGATGAATATGAGTTGCCAATGCGACAAAGCACTAGGCAGAGCCAACCGCACCCTGTCAGGCATCAACAGGGGCATCACTAACAGGTCCAGAGAGGTCTTGCTCCCCCTGTATGCGGCGCTGGTCAGGCCACAGCTGGAGTCCTGTGTCCAGTTCTGGGCACCTCACTTCAAGAGGGATGTGGAGAACCTGGAGAGGGTCCAGAGGAGGGCCACTCGTATGGTTGGGGGCCTCCGTGGCCAGCCCTATGAGGAGAGGCTGAGGGACCTGAATCTCTTCAGTTTCTGCAAGAGGACACTGAGGGGGGATCTTGTGGCTGCCTACAACCTTATCGGGGCCAGCAGCAGGGACTTGGAGAAAGTCTGTTCACCAGGGCCCCCCTTGGAGTCACCAGGAACAATGGCCACAAGCTGAGGGAGGATAGGTTTAGGTTAGATATTAAGAAGAACTACTTCACTGTAAGGGTGGCCAGAGCCTGGAATAGGCTTCCCAGGGAGGTGGTGCTCTCACCTTCCCTGGAAATCTTCAAGAGGAGACTGGACAGGCACCTGGCTGGGCTCTTATGACCCCTGCCACCCCCAGTGCTCCTTCCTGCCCATGGAGGGGCGTCAGACTCGATGATCTGTTTAGGTCCCTTCCCACTCATTGATTCTATGATACAATTTAGAAGTGCATAATAGCAGAAGGTAAGAATCTACAGTTTATAATGCAGACTGCCAGTGTACTGAGTTTGCTGGGTCTTGGAGAAAGAATTTACGTAATTTCTCATATGCACATACAGATTGAATTTATTTTAAACAATGTTTCAATTAAACCTGATTCCAGAAATTTCACTTGCAAAGAGGTTTTTTTTTTTTTTTTGTCTTTTTTTCCTTTCAAGGTTATTTACAGTATTGGAAGGCAAGGCTTAGATGTAATCTGTGAGACAGCAAGACTTATTGGATTGTATTGTATGTTATAAATGACCTGATGCCTCCTTTATACGATATAATCAAAGCCTTATAATATGAGAAGACAATGTTGTTTCATTAGGCTTAGAGATGCATCTTACAGTTCCTTGTTGCTGTTTTCTCACTGTGTTCGCTCAGAAGGAGGGCAGGCAATGGAAAGCTGACCACTAAAATGAATAGTCCCTTGATGAACTGGAGACAGTCAGTTTGAATGTGAGTCTCTCAGAGGTCATCTTTTTACAAAAAGGTATCGACAATTTCAGTTTCTATGTGTATTTAATGAAGTTGGACACACAGCATGAAAGTGGAACTCAGTAATGTGTAATGATGGCTTACAGAAAACCCTAATTGGTTTCTTATTATGTAATCTCTCAATGAACCAGCATAGATGTTAATTAATACTACTGGTGACATGTAGAATTATTTAAATCTAATGCAGCCTTTAAATTTTTTTGAAAAGTCTATTTAACACTCAGTGGGATGCACCTCTGATAGCATTGCAGTGTGCTTATTATTGTTGTGCTAGATTATGATCCATACTTAGAGACAACTATTAATTAAAAATATGCTAATAGTGCCAAAAAGATGGCTGTAGGGAAATGATGAAAGGCTCCAGGAGCAAAAGATTCTTAGGGTATGTGTAGATATTACATTTAGATTGACCTAATTAGGTGTAAATTGGACCAAAAATGGTTCGGCTGATCGAATGTGTTAACCCAATCCAGTGAATATCTATACATATGCAGACTGTAGCCCCAGGGTTGGTAAAATGCAGCCACTCTCACTCCAGACCCAGGGCTGCACTCTTCCTACCCCTTAACCCTGACCAGGCTATTTTCAGTCTCTCAGCTATTCCCTCCAACCAACCCCTGCCCCCACAACCTGGCAATCCCATCAACCCCCGCCATCCCATCTACCCTCCCCCCCCCCCCTGGGTTACTTACACTGGGTTCCTAGCATGACTCTCAACACTGACAGATGTCTGCACACACAGATCTACAATTACATGGCTTGAAATAAGTTGCATGATCATTGACCAAATGCAGCAAATGTTCTTTTGTACCCTTAGACTGCATATTTGTTAAACGTGCCATAACGTGATGTCTGTGTTGGTAGTATTGCATACTGTTACTCTTTAAAGAAAAAAATAATGAACTCTTGATTCATACCTCCTATTCTTTATCATTTTCCTACAAATGATTTCTAAGTGTTATAAAATAATTTACGTAGCACATATAAGTCCCATGTAAAATATAGAAGACTGGTAAATTATTATTGAAAATGATGTTCTTATAAATAGGTGCTAAAATATCAGAAAAATTGTCATTTGACTACATTATTTTTTCATTACTTCAGAGAAGAAAGAGTTGGATTATCTTTATTATTTATTTATATTCCCCCCTTCCTAACAGAGGCTCTGGGAAGCTTACAGTAGATGCATAGAATAACTTTATAAAATGGGAGATAACATAAAACCCACTAAATAATGTCTCAGCCAACATAGGTTTTTCTAAATGCTTGCTCAAACAAGGTATTACATTGCTTCTGAAAGATGTCCAGCTTGGCCTCTAGCAGATGCATCCAGATCAACATGCATGTGTGGTTTGTGGTTTGCCACAAACTGTAAGCAGCACACATGCATCTGCTCACCGTGCTGCACATTTGCAGTGTGGAAGGGTTTTTTTGACACCAGGAAATCACCAGAAAAAAAAAAGCAGCATGGCACATGCAGCAGTTGTGTGTGCCCAGCCTTCCCTACCCCACCCAGAGCATTTTTCCCCACACTAACCCTACATTCAGGGGTGTGTGCCAGGGCAAAAAGCAGCAGCATGAATTTGTGCAACATCTTGTTTCCCCATGGCAACTGGATGCCCCTGCTCATGGGGATGTGGCTTCATCAGCCTTGAGGAGGGAGTTCCAGAGCTGAGGAGAGACTATCAAGAACACTAGCATCTTCAAATGTGTCCTAAAAGCTATTTTTAAAGCAGGTCATCAACAGGCAGAACAAAAATCCATTACAATTTTAGTAAAAACTGACTATTTCCCTCCCTAGGAGTATCAGTAAAATCTGTCTAAGGTAACATACTTATACAGGTATCCGAGAACCCTGTTCATATCTTCCCACCACATGTGTAAGGTAGAAGTCTGCTGCTTATTTTACAGATGTGGAACACAGGTCTGGAAAGGAGCACAGAATCATAGAAAATTAGGGTTTGAAGGGACTTCAGGAGGTCATTAGTTCAACTCCCTACTCAAAGCAGGACCATCCCCAAATATATCATCCCAACCAAGGCTTTGTCCACCTGAATCTTAACCTCTAAGGATAGAGATTCCACCACCTCTCTGGGTAGCCTGTTCCAGTGCTTTTCTATCCTGCTTGTGAGAGAGTTTTTTCCTGGTATCAAATCTAAACTTTCCCTACTGTAACTTGAGACCAGAGCTACTTGTTCTGCCATCTTCCACTGCTGATACCAGTCTAGCTTCATCCTCTTTGGAACCAGCCTTCAGGTAGTTGAAGGCTGCTATTAAATCCCACCTCAGTCTTCTCTTTTCCAGACTAAATAAGCTGAGTTTCCTCAGCCTCTCCTCATGACCAGATATAGACATTATGCTTTTACCGTTATAAGTGATCAGAAACTGGTCTATATCCATAACAAAAGTTCCGTGCACATAGACTGGTTTAAAAATGGTGGAACCCAGTTAAAGATTTGCCTCCCCCGTAAAAGGACTTCTGCGAAAACAACACACATCCGCCATGTTCCCCAGCCCCATGACTATTTTATTGCCCTCTGCTAGTGTCTTTCCAATTTGTCCACATTCTTTCTGTAGTGGGGGGACCTAAATCTGGATACAGTACTCCAAATGAGGCCTTACTAGCGCCAAATTCAGGGGAATAATCACTTCCCTCAGTCTGCTGTCAACACTCCTACTAATGCAGCCCAGAAAGTCATTAGCCTTCTTTGCAACAAGGGCACGCTGTTGGCTCATATTCAGTTTATTGTCCACTGTAATTTGCTCCTTTTCAGCCTAGGCAGCAGGGGGTTACAGGGAGCAGGGAGAGCTGTCCTGGGTTGGTGGGCAGGTGCCTCCCAGCCATGGGGAGATCAGGACATGTGGCTGGGAGGCAGCTGCCTGGAAACTGGGACTGCTCTTCCAGCCTCATGGAGATTGGGACCAGCCCCTGGGCTCCCTGCCAGCCTGGGGCTGGGACCCAGGAGAGCCTGGAGCTCCTCCTGGCTGCAGCAGGGGAGCAGGGCAGGGGCAGCCCTAAACTGATCTACACTCATTAGGAGCAAATTTGCTCCTGACAGGTGCATGTTTAAATGTATGTGGGTGCTCAGTTTAATGTGCTTGAATTTTCTGGGCAGAAAATTCAAGTACATTAATTGCACATGCACACACGCCCACTGAAGTTATTGCCAAGAGACACAGCAGAACCTAAAGCTGTGTTGTGGTCAGGACCCTTTAGCAGATAATGCAAACTGCCCGTTTTCTCTCCAGAAGTGAATTCTCCGTAATGCACAGCTGTTCCCATTTGCTTAGAAAGCTGGGTCCTTCATCTCCCTTCAGATGTGCAACTAGCCATTTTTGTACCTTGGGCGAGATGCTGAGTTCTGGAGAGTCTTACTGGACCTTGGAGACTCCCAGATGTAGGCTGCTGCTGTCTCCTGAGCAGAGTCCCTGGGAGCTGGAGCCCCTTCTATAGCAGTGCCTGGTGCTGGTACTGTGTATCAAGGGCTCTGAACAGGGACTGAGAGCAGTCAGGCCAGCTTGAGCCAAATATCTCAGCAGCCACACATTCAATAAACCTCAGCTAATGTACTCTGCCCCAGTTTAGCAGCAGCAAGCATCCTGATTGGCTGCTGGGAGTGCTGTCTATCCATTTAACACCAGCTAGGGCCCTGGGTTTGCAGGCCAGTCAACAGTTTTGCTGTGGCAAGCTTCCTGGTTCCTGCACTCCTGGTTTGTGTCCCTGGCTTTCGGCTTATTTCTGGACTTTGGCTTTGGATTTTCCTCTGGATTTGTTTCCTGGTTCCCAACCCCCATTTGGCTCTGTTTTCATACTTTACCCTGTGGATTTTCCCCTGGATTGGTATTCAGGATCTGATCCCCAGATCCTGGCCCTGAACTGCGTTGTGGATTTTCTTCTGTTGTTGGTATATGGCTCCCACCCTCTGACCCAGCCCCAGGCCCCTATTTTCCCTCAGTGGCCTAACCATCACCTACACCCTGCTTGCCTGCTTCTAGTTATATTACTGTCTCCCTGCAAGAGTAGATGTAAATCAAGCCGTGTATTTGTTCACAGTTGTATGAGTTAGTTATGCAACAGCGGGAATAAATAATTTAAAGCAGAAACAAAAGGCAACGTGCATTTGTAACAAATTTATCACATGCATATTTCATTATGAACATTGTCAACGATGGGTTTATTTTGGTAAATATGAATCTAATTTGTATAGCCTCTAATCTCATTTTATGAGTGAAAAATTATTACTGTAAACAGTACTTATTTGAGCTTATTAGCAAATCACGTATGGTAGTTCTCACTGCTGAACCACTTCCGTTTAGCGCATCATTTTCTGTGTAATTAGTTTAGTTTCTGTGAGTTCCAACACATGTATACTTTAATGGAGTCACTTGATCTCTTCACAGCTTTGATTTTTACCAGGTATCAAAGCTGTATGCAGTATCACAAGGAAAAAATACTAAGATGACATAGGGAAATCGGGAGAAGGAAGAGGAAAGTACTGTTGTTTAAGAATAAGGTAGTATTTCTGCAAGGATATATTAAAACACAGCTAATACACAGCTAATGCACAGCAGCACCATTGAGGCAGAACATACTATTATACCATTCCTGCTTTAGATCATTCATGGAGTTTATGACTGTCCCATCTTATCCATTACATGCACTGTCATTTCTCATCAGTGCAAATGGTGGCTCAAGGAGGAGGAGATTTACATCTCAAGCAAATCACATTGCAATACTAGTATTTCAGACTTGGTATGCCCTGTTATAGACACAGCTGGTGACTGGGGGTGTCATCCCTGTCGGTTTTTCAAGTTACAGAAGCATGAACAAAATATGAAATCCTAGTCAGGTTAACATACTGTTCATTGCTGAAATACAGGAAGGATGATCTTTTAATCAGCTACCACTGAGTAAAAATTAATTTCTGGGTTTTGGCAGGCATTGCTAGCCTGAAGGATGTCTTTACATAAACTTATTACTTTATCTGAGATGCTTGGACATCTAGGATTTTATGAATATATTTGCACGTCACAGGTGATCTGCATGATTTAAATATACACTTGGCATAAAATTAACTTGTGTGTGGAGGGCCAGCAGAAACTCCATGCACTCTTTTAAGTGCTACTCAAGGGGTACAGCAGCATGATACGTGACTGGGGAATCCCCTGCTGGGGGATTCTGTGGCCTCTGCAAAGAGGGGAACCAGGGCATGCACTCCTGGGGTATCAGGCACCGAACTACGCATGAATTAAGGGTGGGAATTCCAGGAACACAAAGAATTGGGTCCCTGAAGCCCCAGAAGTGCCAGCTGAGGAAGGCTGGAGAGCATGCCCAGCTCCAGGCTGCCTGCACTCTCCTGCCTCAAAGCAAATAGGCTTCTCCCACAAAATAGTGATATACATTCATACCACCTACATTGCAGCCACAAATCTGGGGCATTTGTAAAGTGACAAGGGGCATGGATGTCTGTGTGCTTGACCTTTGTGTTTTCAGAATTTTTTGTTATAGCAGCATGCAGGCGCCCTCTGCTTCCAACCTAAGTGTCCAAATTAGGTTTTCAGTACAGAGACTTTGGGCTGGTCTTTTGTACAAGACAAGTCATCTTGGTCTTGCAATATCTTAGCGCCGCATCTGTAAAGTTATACTTCCTACCTCATGGGGAAGAGAATGAATACTTTAAGATTGTGACATGCTCAGATATTATGGGTGTGCTGGGAGACTTGGATGTGGAGAAAAATATAAAAACAATCAGTTTGTCATAAGTTTTGCTGAGGTCCAGTTTAAGTGACTGATTTAATGGAGCCAAATGCATTCTGATGTACCTGTGCTGAAATGAAATAAGTTATACCAGGGAAAAAATAGAGGAAAATGAAATGAAAATCGTATCTCTGTCTGATTCAGAGTAACAGCAGTTAAGTGCACTTTAAACTTTTTAAATATACAAGTAAGTTGCATTGTCTTAGGCCTGAAGTTAAATATATATGTGTATATATAGATTCAGTTCCTTGAATATTGCTGAAATAAAGAATATAGCTACTTAAGTATTCCATTACACTACATGGTATACCACAGGAAATAATCTGTGACTGGCATGAAGATGGAATGAAAGTTGCATCCAAGTTCATCTAGCTTTAATTTTTGTCAAAGTTGACAATCATTTGTGGGATAGAGTTTTCAGACGTCCACAGCTGAAACCTGGGAATGACAATATGATGAACTGTCACATCTCTACTTTCAAACCTTCACCCTTGCCTTTCATTTGCAAATGAAGAAGCAAATGACCTCTTATTTAACACATGGTTCAGTAACCACCTCCTTCTATTCACATGGCAGTAATAATGAACCACTGGTGATTCACCACTCTGATTTGTATCATAAATAACAGATCATCTATGCTATTAATCATACTAATTTCTATATCAATAATACTTTCATGGTCCAGTTGGACCAATGCCTTGTAAGGGGATCATAATGGTAGAATTGTTTCTATCTAACCTGAAAATGGAAAGGATATGTTTTTAACCTTACTGCTACTCTGTGGGTGCATCTAGATGAGATGCTATGTTGCCATAAAGATGAGCTACATCGCTATAACTCATTGCTCTGGCGACGTAATATTGACAGGTACAAACTGACAGCAACGCTATTGCACAGTAGTGTGGGAAAAAATTTGTGGGGCATTGGGACTGTACAGTAACAACTGCACAGTCCAGCGCATGTGCACCCTGTATCATTGAAACTGAGAAGGGGAAGAGAGAATGTTACAAATGGGTCCTATAGATTATATATGAAAATTTTGACATTCTGAGTAATATAATCCTCATGTACACATAATTTATTTTTTTTAAGACTCAGATTCCTCTTAATTATGTTGAAGGATTAGTCATAAAAGTCCATATCCTTAGCAGGTATAATTTAGCAGTGGACTTCAGGAGAGCTCTATGAGGTGGGGATCTGCCCTGTTAACTTAATTAGTGCTATGTTGATTCATATGAGATGAGAGCTGTTGGATAGTTGCTGTTAATAAGTTGTTATTGCAGTGACATCTAAAAAAAAGTAAGGTTTTATGCTAGGTACTATACATAAACTTAATAATATACGTTCTCTACCCAAAAGAATAAAACATCAAATTAGAAGAAAAGGAAGAGTTAGAGAAAGGAAGTGCTTTTATGCCCATTCCATACAGAAGTGATTGAAGCACAGATTAAGTGAATTGTTAAATCATCCTGGGGGCTGTGGCAAGGGAGAGGAATTGGATGGTGATTGCCTACGTCATAATTCAGTCTAGTTCTCGTAAAGTTATCTTTTCCCTTTTGATAACGTGGTCGTCTTACTTTAGGGTTCAGGGAAATGGGGAAATGCTGTCCAGGATTTCAGGAGCAGACTGGCCACCAACGATAATTACTTTTGTGACATTGGATAGCATTTTTGTGCTTTCCTTTTGAAATTTCAGTGGCAAGGACAAGATTTCCTACGTTGATACTACAGCTGTAGTCTGTTAGATCTTTTAATTCCTGCAAGATAATGAGAGAGAAGAGAAAGTTAATACATTAGTACATGAGAAGAGTGGTGCAGTGGGACAGCTTGTTTACTAGTTGGATTCAGTTGTTATCCAGGCTCCATATTTGCATTACAGCAAAGTGGGAATGGCAGATGGTTAAAAAGAACAAATGGAAACTATGGTAAATGATTGTAACTTGCAAAGAAATTTGACCCAAAGGTAGCCATAACATGAGAAATACAACAGGAAATCTGTATATATATTGAGAAATCAGTCATTTGGAAGGTTTGATTACCTATGTTGAATACTGGTCATTTGCCAAACCAAGTAGTAGACAAGAAACTTATGGTGACATATACTCAACAAGTGAAGATCATAATGACACAGTAAAGTTTTAGATTATTATTTAAAAATGAAGGATGCCAGGTAGAATGAAAATGAAAAAAAAAGAGACAATGGGCCAAATTTGTTGCTACTTGATGGAAAGATTAGTGTAAAATGAAATGAAGATCATGATGATAATTACATTCAGACCTACAAAGGAGAGAGACTTACAATCATTTATTCTTCTTGATGGGTATTTTTGGGCACTGAGTATTATTTGGTATTTAATACCTTTTAGGTAATTTTCTAGGTAATTTTAGGTAATACTTTTTAGTAATTTTTAGGTAAACTACAAATTTAGTTTTACAAAGATCCTAGTGTTACAGAGTACTATGTATTGTGCAGAAATGAAAATATGTTCAAAAACCCAAGGAGCCTATTACATTTTGAAGACAGAGGGTCTGGGAAAGACATACTGTATCTTATTACGAAGCACTACTGTAATGTAGTGAAGAGTTTTTGTTTTTTCCTTAGGCAAGCAAATTTTCCTCGATTAAAAGAAGCAATGCTGAACAGAACTTTATTGGGAATGAAACCAGGTTACGCAGGAATTAAAAGATCTAATAGACTACAGCTGTAGAATCAATATAACACATCAGATAAACTTTTGACCTTGGTAATGAAATAGCATCATGGCAATAACTTTTGAAAGAATTCCCAAAAAAGTTATTCATTGCTGCACAAGATAAGAACAACTGTATACTTACAGTTGAGTGATATCTATCAAGGACACTAAAAATCGTGTTTTGTTTTTTGTTTTTTGGGGGGTTTTTTCCCTCTACCCTGAAAATGTCATCAAGGAAATCATGCTCATTTTGTTTTGCCTAGTAGCAGTCTTTATTTTACAAGTAAAGGTATGTTTTTATAACAGTCAGTACCCTGGATTTTTGGCCATCTTCTATACTGTCACCATGCATATTAGTTCAGCAGACAAAATTAGCTTCCCAATAGAACTTTCTTGTAGCTAACAGGTACTATGTTAAGATAGTGGGTTTGCATAGGTATCACAAAGGTCCTTCTCTGTCTCTCAAAACCCTTGTGCTTGGTGATGATGTTGGTGATAGAAAGAACCTTTTAATAGTCCCTTTATCCTCCTTGCTCTTTTCTTAAATGATGCAAAAGGCATACTAAAAAAAACATGTGTTAAGGTAGACAAAAGCTCCTGCAGGTCAGAAAGAGTGTTCAAACAAAACCTAGTCACTTGTGTACACCCTGCTACACAGGCAAGCAATAGCTAATGTTTCATTATATAGGCAGTAATTGGACACAGTACTTGGAGAAAATATTTAGATGCCAGATATACAATAGCAACATCCCAGATGGATATCTCAGAATTAAATAGGGTTTAAACAATAGGGTTGCACACATTTAATAATATTTTCTAGAAATTACTTTTAAAACCTATATTATTAAACAATACAATATTTTTTCAACATTCTGTAGACTACAATAGAGATGCTATAATCTGTCATATTCTAAAGTATATTATGAAATAAACACTTTAGAAAAGCTATCATTGCCAGGTAAATTATAAAGGAGGTATTCATAATGGAGTAGGAATAGGTAGTAAGTGAGCTGAGCAGTGACTGAGTTTGAAAGTATTTCCCCAGATTGGCTGCTCAATAGGGCTGCGCAAAACTTCAGTCCCTGATTCAATTCGGCTCGATTTTGGTGGCTGAATCTCTGAATCCAAATTGAATCAGGAGACCCTTTAATCTCTCTGAATCGAATCAGAACCCTCCAAATTAATTCGGAAAGATTTGATGATTTGGATATAGACACAGCTTTAAATGTTTTTTCTACATACCTCAAGGTATTAGGCGGCTCATGAATGCTGCAATGGTGAGGCAGATGGAGCATCCCACAGGAGCAGGGGGAGGTCCCCAGCGAGCTCGGCAGCAGAGACAAACGTGGCCCAGAAACACTTCTGGTCCACTTCGGGGTCCACTGGGGAGTGTGTCAGGTCTCTTCCATCCCCCGCACACCTTCAACTTGGCAACTGGTACCTCCTGGGTCTGGGGGGCACCCGGGGCCCCCTGTGGCTGATCGCTGAGTATTGCAGCATTCACAAGCCATGCCTGGTACCTCAAGATATGTAGAAAAAACATTTAAAGCTGTGTCTATGGTCGAATCGCTGATTCTCCAAATCAGCATTGAATTTTCAGATTCGGATTCAGCCGAATCGAATCAGGGACAGTGATCTGAATCAGCAAATTGTATCATTGTCTCTGATTCGGGCCTAATCTGAATCGAATACAGCCCATTTTGCACACCCCTACTGCTCAACATAGCAGCTTTGGATACCTGAAAATTAAATGTGTGAGGGTTTTCCTTACCTTTGTCACACACATTTTTAGTAAACTAGTCAGATGCTATCACTATAGGACAAGACAGGAGGGCCTAGCTTTGTTTAAGGACACAGTGCTGCATTGAACTCTGGTCTGGGCAGCCCAATTAATTTCAAAGTGGTTCTGCCTAGGCACAGCTCCTTGCAGGACCAAGGCTTTAAGTAACAAAACCCACATTTTAAATCATTGTATCTCACTTTTCAGTGTTATGAAAGACAAGGTAGGTAGGTGCAGCTGGAGTTGCTTTTAGTCCAGATAACCTTTAAACCACAAATATAGAGCTCCAAATCCCATCCGCAGTTCTTTGTATCCCTGAATATGTCTCTTTTGACATTATCTTGTGAGAATTACAAGTTTCCTAATTTTGCTGTTAGCACAAACAATGCTATATATTTCTCCCATAGACTTATTTTCCTTGCAGAAAAATAATCTCTGATAAAATCTTATCTGGACTATTCCAAGCACTATTTGGACCAAAGGAATCTGAAACAAATCCAGCTTATCATTAGAGTTCAGATTCAGTGAAGCTAGAAATGCCAATATGCTGATTTTTATCTTGTGCGTTAAAGAAACTCAGAAATACTGCTAGAAAGCAGTTTTCTATAGTCATCTTTTAAGCTTCTTGTTTATTTCCTCCAGAACTGAGCATTCAAACTTTAGCCAGAAGCATGAGCATGATGGGCTTGTTTACCCTCCATTGTTCATGCAAGTAAGGAGCTGTATTGCTCTAAATGCTGGGTCCATATTTGTAGTGAAGTTAAAACAGAGTTTATACATTTTGGCTGGACTTAAGAGGGTTTTTTTTTTGTGGAAAACTGTAATTGAAAATGTTTTATCGAGATGGTTTGAAATGTTGGAATTCTCATGCAGGTGCTATAGCTTTCTGTAGCGCCTTTGATTAAGTAAAGAAAAGATGTTGAAAATAAGCAAAAGTTTTTGGACCTCTTTCCTGATGACAGCTTTTCACATGCCACAGTGGGTGTAAGCCAGGCCTGTTTACCAAAGAAATGAAAGGGTGCTGCAAACAGTACTCTATTGTGCAGTTCCATCAAAGGCAGGAAGCTGGAGGACTTGTTATGTGTGCCTTAATCCCCCTTCAGCTTTACCCATTCTGCCATGTCTCCAACAGCATGTTCATTTCAATGCGACAGATAAATAGGTGTGAGTGGGAGGCTGGGTTGCAGTGGTGGAGGGTAGGTTCCATTGAAGGAGCTGGCAGGGAGCAGGGGTGAAAAGATGTTCCAGCATTTGTTCTCTTGATATCTTTACATTCATGTCAGCATAACTAATGCAGATCACTATTAAGTACTGCTGACAGTTGCATTGGGCCACAGCAACAATGTGTAGATGGAAAGCAGGAAAATGGAAATTGTTATACATATATATGTATGCTAGGTTAATGCGTCTTTCTAAGAGATAATGCATAAAACGTATGTTTTAGCTCTTACATTTGGAGAGCAGAAGAAACAAAAGACCTTATTAACTTGGAGTTTGAAAGCTGGGCTTTAAATGGGACTTTATTGAACAATCTGTGGGTCACAGTATGCAAAAGCTTTCACAGAATTGCGTGGATTAATATTCGCCGATACCACAAATGATAATTGTTTTAGTTCTGGAGTGTTCTGAAGCAGTCCAGAAAGGATTATTTTTCATGTTATACTTTTATGGGAATGTGTTTTAAATTTTAATTGAATTTGAGGGAGTTCTTATAAGAAAATGAAAAACAGTTTTAGAAAATTGTTGGCGATGTCCCAGAACAGAGAGTGAACTGTCTGAAAGGCTAAATGTCACTGGGAAAACTAGACTGGCTTTATTTTCCAGTTTGCTGTAAAAGCCATCCTCCAAAGTTTCACTAGAAAATGTTTTCTCTTTTATTGTGTAAATCTAGATACTTATTTAATTTCTCTGAACAAAAATTTTGGGTCATTTACTGTATTGAACTTTCTACATGTGGATGTCTGTACCCTTATGGTGCCTCACGGAAGTCAGTAGGGTCAGTCCATCTAGCTCTCGCTTCAGAACTGGGACCTTGACATGAAATTAATCCAAGCATGGAACCCAGCATATGCCCCACTTGCCACTTATTCTATTATGAACCTGCTGCTGCTTGGTCCTGTGCTAAATACAGACAGTCAAAAAGCCCAAGGACAAATCAAGACAATCTTCGCAGGTTAGTCTAAGCTTTGTAGATTGAACCAAAAAGCAAGTGAACAAACATTCACTTTTGATTTCAGAAATGAAGCCACATGCCTGCAGTGGCCCAGGGCAGGAGCCACAGGGTGCTAGAGCACTCCTCCCTGTTTGGCTGGAGCAGACAGGTTGGGCCAAGGCTAGCCCGCCAACCCTGCAAGATGGAAGTGGGGTTGCGGGGGAAGTGCAGAGAATCCTGGGATGTGGGGAGACTATAATTTGAATTGAGGGGATCTGGGACAGAAGTTCAATAAAATGATTTAACTTAAACCAGTTAAGTCTGATACTACATCCATCCAGGTTTATCTTAAACTGGCTTCAGCAGTCCAGCTGGCACGAGGGGTAATATCCCCAGGTACCAACTGGCTGAGCCTCAGAAGCTCCTGGGGGCAAGTAGCCTTCATTTTTTAAAGTGTTTTTCATTTTTATACTGCTGGTGCCAATGCTGGCCTCAGCCTCTAGCTCTCCCTAGCTGAACATCTGGGAGGAGCTGGGCAGGGTCAGTTTGTCCCAAGTGGCTTAAATTGCCTCACACCAAAGTGTATGTTCAGGCATGTGTGCTGAGGCACAAATCTCTGGCAGAAATTGTGCCACTGTTATTTGAGCTGCTGCAAGCACACATGTCTGCATGTGTGGACATCCTCAATGGCTGTTTTACTAGTGTTGAAATGACATTGTAGCTGTGATGGTCTGGGAGATATTTAAGAGGCAAGGGTACTATGGTATCTGAAAGCTTGTCTAAGTCTATCCTAGCTGTGTAGTTATTCCAATGTAAGATATCACCCACAAAAATCCTTACTTTTTGTCTACTTGAGAAAGTTTCAGTTGTAGGATCAAATACTACTTGCAGTAATGTCTGTGAAGCTATCTTTAGCTGTACAGGCATTAATGAAGACAGAATTGGACCTGACACTTTTTTTTTTTTACTCCAGTTGCATGCAAATGAAGATCGTTTCACCCTGTATGAACCATCAGTTTAACAGACTGCTGCCAGCTCATGCTGTGTCACTCTTGTCAGATGCATCATGGGTGACCCTTTCCACCTTGCAACATGTTAACTCTATCAGGGGAAAAATAAAGCTTTTGCGAAGCAGGAATGTGACATTTTGCATTGCCTGTGTTGAGCACTTCAGACCCTATGTAAGTAAATAATAATCGCATAAGACATTATCAGTTACTTGAGAGGATCATACAAGTTTAATGTGAGCAATTCAGAGACAGACATTTTTCTAAACAGAACAGAATGTTGCATGCAACAGAATTAGACGAGAAAAGCTGAAAACAACTATGAGCTTTATCTGAGGTTTGGAAACCTCTCTCTGAATGTTTACCTGCAGCAAAATGTCTAAGCAGACAAAAATCTGGGTGCATAATCATTTATTGTGACAGCAAGCCTGCATCATTAGAAATCAGCCTTGAAACAGTGTATGTCCTACTGTGTCTTCAGCCAAATTCCTTCTTTGTCATCCAAATTAAATCCATTCAATATGCTGTTTGCTTTATAACCATATAAAGTAGTAGAAAAAAATAAGAAAGAAATGCTGCACTAATTTTGGTAATTTCATACTGCAGAAATCAATTGAGAATTATTTGAATACAGATTTCTAGTAGGATCAGGAGAGAGAGTTATAATGTCCCAAGAAGTACATTTGCTTTTAAATATCATAATTGGAGCCTTCACATTTCTTTAAGCACTTTATTTTAGAAACAGCCAGCGTCTTAGAATGAGGTACTATAAAGTCATTTAAAGTTATTGCAGTACTTTGTGATTTTAGGAGACCTTTAGTCTTCCAAATTGCAGTCCCAGTATCAGTATGCAAGAAATCTCTTCCTTGATGTAACAATGATCAACCACTAAGCTGCAAATGTTAAATCATGCTGGGTTTTTTAGTTATCAGTTAAAATGGTATAAAATGAGAATACAGGTTTTTATACCCTTTCACTAATGGGACTATGAACCTGTCACTTTTGAAGTTTTTTACAAAACATTCCCTTAAGAAAGGCAGTCAAACTGCTGACATTTTATGCCAGTAGGTATTATTATAAAACTCAAATAGCTGATGATACCTCATGAAAAACTCTCAGAATATTCTATACAGAAGACACTGATATGTTGTCATGGTCTCTTTTCTATGTTATTGGTTAGGTAAACATTCATGAAAATAAAATCTTAATAGCTTAATTTTTTTTTGGTTTATTCCTCTCTTGCAGTCATCACCTTCTCAGATAATGACCATTTTGATAAGCTACTTCTTTTATTTTTATGAAGGGATTCCTCTTTCTGTTCATGGTGTCTCCTAACTTGCATGGAAAATCTAGGCTATGGATACACATAACTGCTATGTTAAAATTATATTATACTGATAAAAGATGTTACACCCTAACTAAAATGCTTGTCTGTTCCTTTCCATCCAATATAAGCAGAGTTAAACCCTTTGTATCTTTATGTCTGTTTTGTTTGGGTTTAAAATTACAACTTTGCAGCTAGAATGGACAGATGGGACAATTAAATCAGAATAGCCAGTGAATACTTCTAAGTAGGATATTTTTCTGCTCCCTTCTTAAAATTGTTTAAAATTATGTCTTTCCACAGTTCTGGTCCTGCAATTTAGACAGTCATTTCCTCTTTATTAAGATGTGTCCTCTTCTGGCAGTGGTGGCTTATTCTGTGAGGTACTAAAGTTTGTTTAAAAATAACTAGCTATGTAGCGTACAACACAAAAGATAGTGATCACTTGCTTCTTTCAAGACTCTGAACTCTAATTTTGCACAATGTTGCTTTTTCCCCAAAGGCTTAAAGCATTGACTTTATAACATATATCTTCCTCTTGTGAAATGAAGGGATGAAAGTTAAAGTTGCAGTTTGTAGGACCTGCCAGCTCTATTGTTGACTCACTGCTGGTCTTGGAGCAAATCATTTCCCCTTTTTATATT
Source organism: Gavialis gangeticus (assembly GCF_001723915.1). NCBI lineage: Eukaryota > Metazoa > Chordata > Crocodylia > Gavialidae > Gavialis > Gavialis gangeticus. The sequence continues at coordinate 96,425,609 of NW_017729031.1, forward strand.
GTTGTATCTTCCTCCTCCTCCCCCACAAAATAGATGGTTCCACTTAAATTAGTATTAATTATTCATGATATGTATATTTCAAGGGGAAAGAATTGACTTAAAATTGCAGGTATCTACCAGTGTTGACATTAATAGCAAAAGTAATCATTTACAAGCTCGGGTAGAACAACTAGATTGCTCCATATTCAAACTTTTTTATTGCAATATTTAAGGTTATCAGATTAGTGGCCTTGGGCTCAAAACCAATAATTTCATTTAACTGGGATATTTTATTAATGTTGAGGTTAGAAAGCTGAAGCAAATATTTCAGGTAAAAGCAATAGGATAATAAGAATAAGAATGTAATAATTTTAGCTTTGAATGCAGACATCTGCTTCCTCTTGTGATGTCTGCACTGCAATTCCTAATTGTTAGCTGTACAGCTATGTTTTTAATATGGTGGGATTTTGTTCATAGGAATCAAATAAAAGACTAATTTTTCCTCCCAGCTGTTTTCCTAAAGAGGAAGCCCCATTGAAGAAAGTTATTCGATGCCTTGTCATACCTGAGGAATACAAATAAGAGATGACTCTCAGAATCCAGCTATTTCAAACTTGATGCCATGGTGATGGGTTTGGCATACAAGCCTGCAAAGAACAGAAAAGGCACCTGGCCCTGTCTTAGTGCACTCACGCCCAGTGGTAGTGGAGGAGAGCTCAAGGTGACTCTCACCTTACAGTCTAAGTACCTTGTGAGGCATAATCTCAGCCTCATATTTGGGCAGCAGGTCCCTGCTTTCTCTCGGCATACATCCCTAAAATCAATGAGTTGCGGAGAGGGAAGCAAGCTGGACTCCGTTTAACTGCTATGTAGATTGCATGTGCCTTTTGGATGCTAGGAAAAGGACTGGTACTTCCTGAGATATTCAGCATTTGTGCAGCTTATGAGTTGCACAGAAAACTGCTTACACCCTAGTAATTACAGTGGTTATCAACATGATTTATAGAGGTTTTAAGAGTATAGCTTACATTTTTTGTTATTTTGAATCTTGTAGTGCCTGGTAATCAAGGCAGTATGGTCTGATAGATAGGAAGATACCAAGGAAGAACTTGAATACTCTGAAATAACATTTTTTTCCCATAATGTGGAACATGAGACTGAATGTAAAGCATGTTGCTGCACTTTCCCAACCTGAAGGACTAAACGGGACTCTGGAATGTATCTGTTTCACTCCTCACTTAGGCTTCAAATGAATGATACAAAGCACAATCTAGTTCTTACTTTAGCTATTTAGTTTGTTGCTTTTTAATCATTTTCTCTCTTTTTGTATTACAGCTTACTGCTAGGGCTCCATTGTGTTAGGCTCTGTAATAGATGCATAGTAACAAACAGTCCCTACTTCAGAGTGTTTACAACTTAAATAGAAAGGCCAGGCAGGAAAAAGTGGCACAGAGAGATGAAGAAACATATGCTGTTAGCAGGTCAGTTGCTGGAATCATGCACATAACATGGATCTTCTGTGTGGCCTCTCTGCTATATACCATTCTAACTTTACATTAAAAAGTGATAGCACACAGATTTTGTCAGAAATGTGTTTTTCTGTCAGGCTTTTTCTGTCCCCAGTGGAAAACGCAATTTGTGTTTCATGCCAAGACCTGTTACAATGGGTAGTTTGTCTTGCATTAATCGATTAATCAAGTCTGCTCTATGTTCTAATCAGAGCTCTCTAGCATGGCTGCAGCATCATGTGCATAAACCCCTGCAGGTTTAAAAATGGCTACTGGGACACTTTAGTTAAAGACCATCAAATGAGCTTTAGGTAAAGTGTCCTGTGACCATTTTTAAATGTGCAGAAGCTTAATACACATGATGCTGTGGCATTTTACTTAGAGTGGCTCTCCGGGAACCGATCTAATTAAGGCCCCTCGAGTACCCTAGTCATTGGGGAGATTTGTCCCTTCGATTCAGCCAAACTGAATGCATTTGTGGTGGCTGGTTCCCCTGATAGCTTCAGAGAGGAACCTAGGCTGAGAGAAGCCAAAGATGAAAGGAGACACCTGTATCTCCTGCTTCCGTCTTTACCAATGTTTTATTGGGAGGGTCTGCTGGATCTTTAAACACAGCACGATTTCCTACATGTTCAAGTAGGTGAAATGTCAAACCTCCTGCTCTTTGTGGGGGGGGGGAATGAAGCTAGCAGGGCCTAATGCTAGACTGGAAAATTTGCCACCGTTAAATAAGAAAAGTTCTTAGTGTGCACCTGTCAAAAATTGAAGGTAGTATCACTGCTGAAGGTAAATGCAACTACTTTGCTTAGTGGTGAGAGACCTATCTTTTATAACTGGGGAAGATTTTTTTTTTTTAACCTGAGAATTGTCCCTTATTATACAGGCCCTTCACAGGCAGTTAAGTTTTGGCAGGCATCATCTGGTATGATATTATAGGGCTGTATGAGTTGGCCCCGGAAAAGACCTTTTAATTTAGTCTGTCCTCTTGGCAGTGAAACATTATTGCATCCTTTGAGTGGTTTAGGTTTTTTCAGGGCTTTTTTTTCCCTTTTGGAATCTACTTTTAGCAATCTTCAGGAATTGAACTTCCACCACTTCCCTTTGAGAGCTCTTCTGTGGTTTTACACATTTCGCAGTGAGAAATATTTTCTCTGATGACCCGCCTAGAGGTTCATTTTTATTTTGTGCCAAATGCTTCTTGAAATTCCATCCTGTCACTGTGGTTTCAGAGGAGTTACACTAGGTTGAACTGAAGGCAGAATTTAGTGCACATAAAACCAGATCTTTAATGACCCTGTTAAATTATAGATGTATTTATTTGCTCAGAACATTTGTCATAATGGATTTGATTTCCATCTTTATTCCAAGGAAAAAATATCTGTGTGCATACATTTTAAATGAGCTAATAACCTAGGGCTAGGGCTTCTGCTCCTAGAGTGTTTGAGGAGCATAACAGTTTTTTAATATGCAATATGGCTTTACATTGCAAGTTTGGGGGAACTCCAGCCTCCAGTGCAAACAAAAAATAGTACTTGGATGCCTGGAGCCTAAATAACATAGTGACTGGTAATAGCCAGCTAGCTAGGAGTATTTTATACAATTTCCATTTTCCTTATGCCTTTAAAATGAACAAAAATCAATCTTAAATTAGATTTTTAAATTAGATATTGCATCTTTGTAGTAGCCTCTATCTTTCAAATCACCCAATTATGTAACAGTGCTATCTGTTCCTGAGAGGAAAGTTCTATAACCACTGTCAGCTACAATTCTTCCATCCAATACCTTTACTAGGTGATTTATGTAGGAATTAGAGCTGTTTGAAAAATGGAATTTCTATAATAAAAAATTCTGCAGACTTTAAAAAAAATATTTTGAGATAGAAGAAAAAGCCAACAATATAAAATTACCATGTACAACAAATTAATGCAATTAAAAAACATGAAACATTTTGTTTGCATAATATATTAACACAATAAAGCAAAATCAGTTTTAAATATAATTAGTAGAAATCTAACTAATGCTGTAAGGTGGTGGCAAAGTCTAAACAAAATGTTTAGAGGTTTAGGAAATATAGCTGAAAAACTGGGCGGGGGAGGGTTTGGTTTGGAAAAGAGACAACTGAGAGGGAATTTGATAACAGTCTTCAAATACTTTAGGGATGTTTATAAATAGGGTGACCATACATCCCAGTTTTCCTGGGACAGTCCTGGATTTCATAGGCTGGTCCCAGCCAGTTGGTCAAAATTTAAAGAGAAATCCCAGAATAGCAGAGACACAGGCAGAGAGGAGAAGCAGCATGGTGCATCAGGTAGCTCCATGTCCCCGCCAGACTGCCTCCATGTCCCTGGCCACCAGCCTTTCTGACTTTGAGTAGTGGGGTGGAGGCAGTGTCCCAGATATCCTGGATTTCCTTACGGTCATCCTAATTATAAAGTATATGGTGATCAACTACTGACAGTGAGTAGGATAAGAATGAAGTCTTAAATTGCAAGAAGGGGAATTTAGGTTGATATTAGGAAGAACTTTCTAAATATGAGGATTTTAAGATTTGGAATGGATTACATAGATACTGTGGAATCTCCTTCCCCTAAGGTTTTTAGAAACAAGCTAGACAAACATTTGTCTGGAATGGTTTAGATGAGGATCCTGTCTTGAGCAGGGGTTGGAATAATAACCTTTTATAGTCTCAAAACATATTTTTTGCCATAAGCACGTGATTTTTTTTACATTAATGGAATGCAAAGCTTGAAACATGATAGAATTTTTCCTGTTAACACTGTTGAAATTGTGATGTTCTCATGACATTTCTAAATTTGGTTGAAACAGCATTTTTTTTGATTGAAACATGTTCATAAAAAAAAATTTTCCACCAGCTCTAACATAAGAAAAGTAGGTTTAAAGCATATTTGTAGCATCAAAGCAATTTAGTACATGTAAAAACCCTGTTCTGGATAATTGGTGAATATCAAAAGTTGGTAACATGTAGAGAAACTGTATACATCGGAGATGTTTTTAAGAGAAAAAGAAATCTATCTAAACCAAAACCTGGGACTCAGACATCTCTGAACTTTGATAAACATTTTAATGCAGAGCCAGGCATTTCGCCCAGAACCTAAACAAAGGTCTTGAATCAGGAAAACATTTAAATATGTGCTTAAGTACAAGCCATTTTCAGTAAAGCACTGCAACAGATGTTTAATGTCTAGGCTTTTAATGATATTTAGACACTTAGTGAGATTTTCAGATGCACCCAGGCATGCAGTTCTTATCCTACTTTCATCTTAAGTCACACAAATAGCTCAAAACATCCTAAATATTTTTCTGAATAGGGATGTTTTCCTGCCTTGGGATCAAAGTGCCAAACCAAATACTGAAATTAGGAATACTTGATATTTGAAATTTGATCCAAACTACACAGCTCACTTCTGGCTCTCTAAACAACTCACTTCACTGAATAAAGTAAATTACATTTTTTTTAAACTTCAAAGCTGACTGATGGAACTTATTATTCCAAGAAAAACATGGTGCTATCTGAACTCTTTGAAAAAGGATAGAAGTTAACATGTTTCAGCTCACTTTTGCTATCAGTTCTGAACAAGAAAGATTTTTCAGGTTCTAATCCTGGAAGTAATCCCATTGACGGTTCTGTAGTAAAATGCTGGTGGGGAATATTAATTGCTAATACTGTGGGCCCTGTTTCAAATTTACCTTTCCCAAGATCCATTAATTGTAGTCAGTTACAAAATAGTTGTTTTATAACATCAGTAAATGATGTTAGTGATGGGCAATTCAATTATAAACCCCTTCATTACTAACTTGAAAAAACAGTACTTCTCATCCAGACATTTATAAGCACCTGGGAGACCTGTGGAACCTAGTATATTTTCGGCTAGCATCAAATAAAAATAAATAAAATGTATTAAACATGAAAAAGCAATGCAGGTAAAGTGTGATTAATTCAACTTGAAATGACATTTCAGTGTAACATAATATAACAAAACTATCCCCAAATCATTCAACACAATTTGTCTTTGGTGACAAATCATTTCAAAGCAGCATATTTTTGAGCTCCAAATCTATGAAGATGTGTGTGCAGATTTAACTTCACGTTACAAAAGTCATTCCATTGAGTTTGGGTCTACTTGTATGCATAAAAATTAATCAGATAAATGAGTTCTTGCAGGATTTGGGTTTGCTTAAATTCTATCAAAATACAAATAATAATAGCTACGTATAACTAACTGGTGATAGCAAAAGCAATTGTCTCCTGGACCATATAACTACTAGAGGGATGTGCATTGTGGCTTATAACTGTAAATCAATCTGTTCAGAGAGAGATTTTCTGCAAAGCAAGTTCCTTAATTGGACAGTGAGCGGTTCATCTCAAATTCTTTCTTTACTGTGTATTTTCATTTGTTGGGGGAAAACTGGTGAGCACTAGGCCTTTGCAAGCACTAGGCCTGTGTAATCTGGCTTCAGACCTGGCCACTTCAGATGGCAGTGATCCGATCCAGAGCTCCGGACCAGGTTTCCACTTCGATCTGGCCAAAGCGGCTCCAAAGGTTTGGAGCTGCCTCAAAGATCCGGCCATAGGGTGTAATGGGGAATTGATCAAATATCTATAACGTTGTTGTTTTTTATCTGATTTGAATGCAACTTGCAGGAATGGTAGCCCCTGCTAAGAGTACGAAAGGTGCAAAGTTTCAAGAAGACTGGTGTAGAGATTTGGGGGGAACTGTACCCCAAATTCTTGAAAGCCAAACTCATGTCACGGCTGTGTTACACCACAGGGGGATCAAAACTGCAGGAGTGCTAGCTCTTACTGAGGCCACAAAGCCAGCCAAGTTTCAACAAGATTGTTGCAGGAGTTTGGGGGGAACTGCACCTCAAGTTGCGGACAAGCAAAACTTGTGACATGGGTGACCCTGTGTGTGTGTTAAGGCACAAAGGGGTGAAAGCTTCAACGGATGGTGGCCCCTGCTGAGGCCACGACACCTGCAAGCTGTCAAGGAGATCAGTGCTGGGGGGTTCTGGGGCCCTGCACCTCTAGCTGCTGACAGGCAAAACTCTTGCCGTGGGTGCTTGTGGGACTGTGTCTGTCTTGGGGAAGTTGATTGTATTGATTCTTTCCTCTCCTTAGCCTGGTTTTCTAGGTGCTAATTGACGGCAGTTAACTGGCTACATTAGCTAGGTCCTGTGTACATTAGCATGGTTCCCTGCGTGAACCATGATTGATTGGTTACTGGTAACACAGTAGCTTAGCAGCCAGGCCTGCAGTAGTGTCCCCCACGCCCCAAGACAGAGACAGTCAGTCCCATAAGCACCTGTCACGAGTTTTGCCTGTCAGCAGCTAGGGGTGCAGAGCCCCAGAACCCCCCTGCACTGATCTCCTCGACTGCTGGCAGGCTTAGTGGCTGCAGCAGGGGCCACCATCCCTGCAGCTGTCACCCCATTGTGCACACAGTGTCACCCCTGGCATGAGTTTTGCTTGTCCACAGCTTGAGGGGAAGTTCCCCCCAAACCCCTGCACCGATCTTCTTGAAACTTTGCAGGCTTTGTGACCTCAGCAAAAGCTACCAGCCCTGCAGTTTTGACCCCCTGTGGTGTAACACAGACATGACGTGAGTTTTGATTTCAAGAATTTGGGGTGCATTTCCCCCCAAACCCCTGCACTGATCTTGAAACTCGGCAGACTTCATACATTCTGCAGAGTCTATATCTCTGAAAATTTCATCCAAATTGGAAAAAAACTCAACAAAGTTATAGATATTTTATTGTTTCCCCATTATACCCTATGGCTGGATCTCCGAGGCGGCTCCAAAGTGCTTCGGTAGTTCCGAACTGCTTTGGGAAGCCTAACGAGGCCAGCACTTTGACCCAGACATGCTGCTTCAGACCCCAAAGCATCTGAAGCTTCTCCAGATCCGAAGCTGTGTCCGAAGCCTTGCACATCCCTAGTGAGCACTGTGCAGGGCAAGACAGATCTTTAAGTTGGTCTCAGTTCTAGTAACTTTATGACCATAGTGAGTAATAAATTTAGAACATAGAGGCTTAGTATTTTTTTTCCCTGGAGAAATGAGGGATCATCTTTGATTTGAGGGAAGCTTACCATAAATCCATTACCACGATATTTTTACTATAAGGCATACGTATTTTCTCCCACATACATTCAAAGGAGGGCTGCCATCCCTGGGGTCTTCAATCCCTTTACGGCTTTTTCTGCCTTGACCGATATTCAGTCATCTTGTAAAGAACCTGTCTTTGTATTAGTGCAAAAAGCACCTAATATCAGGGAGAGAGTGGCAAGAATAGATAGAGTACTATTTCTAGGCTGACCTCCAGATGTCTTTGGAGCTTCAATACACTCCAGTGGTCTTGGAGGCCAATTTATTTCCACTGGATACTACAAATTAATCCACTGACCTTGTTAAGTGAAAATTAATTTTACAAGACTACTTTTGAAACCTGAAGTGTATGATACTCTAAATCCTTCCTAGAACCTGATATGTGGTTGCATATTTGAAATGATAGCATGGAAAAATTGCAGGCGTAATAGCTACTTGATCTCTACAGAAAATCCACAACATGCACAGTTAGAAGACTGATGATTTTTGCAGTGACAGTCATTATACATGCTTGTCTTTAGTCCATACCCCTCTGGGGCTTCATGTTTAATTTAGTTTATGTAATAGAGGGATCATCCTGTGCACCGTGTCATTTAGGCTTTGCATGTTGGATAATTGTCTCGCAATAAAAAAGCAAAAAAAACCCAAACCCCACTCCAAAAAGAAGCCTATATAGAAGAAGAACATATAGTCATCCTTAACATATATCAGACCCTTACTCTATACACACTGTATTAAAAATGCACAAATATGTCCCTTTTGATTGGGCAATGAGTCTCCGTAGTTTAAAAAAAAAAAAAAAAGGTTAAACCAATTGGTTTTCCATTTAGCATTTGTAACAGTGGATGATGAAGATCCAAGGCAGTTTGCCAAATTTTGTTCATCCACATCAACTGCCAGTGTTTAGTGTGAATGAAATACGTGAAGAAAAGCATCCAAGGCTTAACTTGCGCAATTGTATTTGGGGGTAACTAAGTGAATTTTGGGACTCAAAAGTTTGAAAGGGAAAAAAGCATTAGAACAGGATCTAGTAAAACAAATATAAGATAATTTTTAGGCTAAAGAATGATTTCTGTTTAAAAGATGTGCATCACCTGTAAATTTATTTTAAAATCACATTGGGAAAAATTGTCATTTACTTATTTCTTGGAACCTTCCTCCACATCTACATGAGATGCTGACTGCACAGTTGTTACAGAGCAGTCATTTAGTACTTGCACACACAAATACTAAATGACTGTGCAGTAACCAGAGTTACTGTGCAGTAGCATCCTCGAATGACTTTTCGGTGATGCTGACTGAACAGTAGCTCACTACTACTGCACAGTAGCATTGTATCATGTTTCTTGCCATGTGATACTACCTCGCAGCAGTAATGATCTATTGCATAGTCAGTGTCATGTGTAGATGCAACATTAATGAACTGCAATGAAGGAGCATCTCCCTGCTTCCCTTGCTACCCTTAACTGTTATCTACTCCCTGTCCCTCTCATTTTTAAAAGTTCTTGGCCTTCCATTTTTTGCGTCTAAGTCTTTCGGTAAGAGCATATTTTTCCTATTGCCAGTAATCCTAATTAATATCCCTAGAGTTTGCTCAGTATTATCCTTTTATCTTCTGTTTGGTTGGCTGCAAGATTGAACACCATAAAGAAGGCCTACCAAGAGATGCTTAGCTTTGTGTCTTTCCTCACTTGCATGCCTTCTCTTAGTCTTTCTTGAAAAGCATACTCAGGAAAAAAAATAAACAAGTCCTTATGTTCCTCCAAAGCAAATGTTTGTAAAATGGCAGCATTTAACTGACTCTTGCCAAATACACGTATGTAATGTCCAGAGTTGAATGGGACCATGATTCAATCTTACCCAAACCCTACCACATCATAGCTATGGAAGAAGAATGCTGACAAGTTTGGGCTGTTGTAAACCACAAGAAGTGAGTTATAAAGGCTGGAAGGTAGGGCATTCTCAGTTAGATCAGCCACCTCCTCTTCATTATAGACACCTATATGGCAGTATGTCATGAAGCACCTGTCATTTTAAAGTAAATCTAGAAATAAATATCATAACTAGGGTGAGGGCAGCCATCCCAGGCTCAGAGAGAAGTAACTAGTGGCTTGAGGTTGATTCGGAAGGAGGTATTGAGTGGGGTTCCTCAAGGATCTGTTTTGGGTCTCATATTGTTTAATATCTTTATTAATGATTTGTAAGATGCCATTGAATGCACACTTAGCAAATTTCCAGGTAACATCAAGTTGAGTAGACTTGCAAACACTGTGGAGGCGTGATTAGTATCCAAAATGACCTTGATAAACTGGAGAACTGCTCTGAAAACTAAATGAATGATATTCAGTAAAGATAAGTACAAAGCTCAAAGCACCTCCTCTGGACTCATTCAAGAAATGTTTGGATGCTTATCTTGCTGGGATAATTTGACCCCAGTAGACTTCCTGCCTATGGCAGGGGGACTGGATTCGATGATCTCATGAGGTCCCTTCCAGCCCCTAATGTTTATGAAATCTATGAAACCTAGGGAACTTGTGGAATTTCCATCCCTTGAAATTTTCACAGGCAGGTTAGACATATGCTTGCCCAGGATGGTTTAGAAAGGAATGGTCCTGCTTTGAACTGGGGGCTGAACTAGACGACTGCTTCAGGTCTCTTCCAGCCCTACTTTTCTATGATTAGGATTTAAACTATGCAATGAGCTTCAGGTTTGCTGGTCCCTGCATGAATCCCTGTTAAGAGAATTTGAGCTTAGGGGTCTGTTGGCATTGAGCTTGTGGAAGATCAGGGTCTAGAGATATTAGCCCAGTGAAGAAACAAAGACAAAACTGATAACTACATCTGATTAAATAATTTAATTCCACAATGATTTATACTAAAATGTTTGTTCAAATTATTTATTTTCAGGGAAATGTTTCATTCAACAACCCTTTTCTTTTTTTTTAAATGAAACTCTGTAAATGAAAATGATCTCCATTTTAATTTCTCCCCTTCTCTGGTTTATTCAGTCTCTTTCTTAGAAGCAATATGGAAAAGGTAAAAGGAAGTGGTTTAAAAAGGGGGGGAGGACACTTTATCTTTATTTTTTCATTATTATACAATCACACGCACCAAAATGCTTACAGAATTTTTTTTAATGTAATTTCAGAAAGGTAGAATTTCCCAAACATCCTTGGAAAAAAATGAATGATTTTTTCTATTAGTCCTAATAGTAAAAGGTGATTATGTTGCTTATGTGAACAGTGTATATGGGCATAGGATTCTCTCTTTCAGCTAAATGTTTCCTGATAAACCTTGAAAATGAGATGATTGCTTAACTGTGCCACTCTTATTTCACTTACTAATTGCTTGTTTTTCTGTACAACAGAAGATCTAGATTTAAAATTGCTGGTAAATATATATATGTATAAAAAGTCAGCCTTCCACATACTGTCTCTTAATCGTTTTTTGTTTTAAAAATCGTGTAAGCATAATAGGAATAATTAGCTTTGACGATGAACAAATCTGGCAATAAAGCACATTAGCAGCAGCTTTAAATCAACATGTAAGCCTGCAGTCTTGAATTAGTTCATAGTCACAGTAAAATCTAATTAACACTAAAGCAATCATTTAAGTATTCATCTTTAGTGTGTGTGCATGCGTGTTTGTGTGTGTGTATATGCTTATGTGCATACTTGTCTTTGCCCTCACTTGCTGATTTTATGAAGGAGCCTAGTTCGTGAAAAGCTGTTTTGAACCTTATTTAAAACAGGTTTCCTTTTTAGTGTATTCAGATCTGTGCCTGAATAACTTCTTGCAGAAACAAATTATAATAAATGTGGAGAAAGAAATTACTTTGTATTATATAACAGAAGAAGTGGATAAACCTAAACCGTGAAAAGACATTTGTTGGGTGAAATAAGAGGTTTCAGATAGGGAATTAGCATACAATAGCAATAGTGGGGGGGTTTTTGGCACAAATAATTCATTGAATTATATCCAGATTCAGTTCATGAATAGTTTTGTTTCCCCCCAATTTTACTTTTCAGTGGATGTGCTGTTCACTAAATATACATTTGACCATCTTCATTGTGCTTTGAAACTTGTACTGGCTTGCCCATTTGGGCTAAGTACAGATAATCAAAAAGCTTGAGGCTGAATTGATTCAATCTTTTCATGTTATTTTATAATGTGTAGATTGAGCTGATAAGCAAGTGAACAGACATACACTTTTGATTCCCGAAATGCAGCCACATGCCTGCAGTGGCCCAGGCCATAAGCAGGGTGGGGGCGAAGAGGAGGGGTGGGGAAAGCATGGAGATGCTAGAGCACACATCTCTGCTTGGGATAAAGCTAGGCTGTTCACCCTGAGAGGGGGAAATGAGAGGCAGGCACAAAGCATCCTGGGATGCTGGGGGACGGTGAGTTAACTTGAATCTGGAGGGGATCTGGGACAGAAGTTCAATAAATTGATTTAACCTAAATCCATTAAGTCTGGTTGTGGAGGAGTGAAAGAGAACAAACAAAAGGCCCGAGGTGCCTTACATGCTGGGCAGGGGAGGTCAGCAGAAGAAAAGCAGCCTGCAGCAACAGATAGTGAAAACAAACAACACTCACAGCATGGAGGGCCAGCAGGGCTGCAGCTGGAGACCGGAAGGAAAGAGAAACATTCACCAGACTTCCAGAGCTACATCTCGCTCAGGATTGGAGGAGTGAGGCTGCCCAGAGGTATTTCCAGCCCTGGAGGGGGGCAGAGGGGGATCATTTCCCTGAAAGCCACAGAGAGAGGAGTGGTTGAGCTTCCCGGCAGGCAAGGGTTGCAAAACTTGCCAAAGGAATGCTCTGGGAGTGATTCTGAGAAGGAGGAAGGTGGAGGTCTGCACACACCAGCTGTTGATAATCTCTGGAGTGGAGTGTCAGCTGAGGACCCAGAGGAGAGGCCTGAGGAAACTGCTGTTCCAGGTTAGAGCTTTGCTGCACATGGGAGAGATCCCACTGGGACTGTGAATGTTTACAAGGAAGCTGGGCCGGCCTATGCAAAACAGTGACTAGACTAATTGATTTGTTTTGCTGTTGTGATTGGGATTTGAGAGCCTGACCCCAGGTGAAGGGGACATGGACTGAGCCTGGCAAGGAGACTGAGAACACTCATGGGGAGGGGAGGGGGGTTGGTTCTTTTTCCTTTTTTTTTTTTGATACTTGAGTATGGGCCAAGGCCAGCCCTGGAAGAAGTGCACCTAACCAAAGCCAAAGGTCACCCTGGTGGTAGAGGGCAGAATAATAGATTAATGGGCGGTACTGTGACCTGGCTGCAGAGGATTTTGAGCACCATCTGGAGA
>NW_017729031.1:96443538-96458716 GCF_001723915.1 Gavialis gangeticus
GCGGTACTGTGACCTGGCTGCAGAGGATTTTGAGCACCATCTGGAGAAGCTAGGCTGGGGTAAAAGGGAGGTTTGGAGCCCCAGAGAAGAACATGGGCATTGCCTCATAGAATATAATTTCATCAAAGTCATGGCAAGCGAGAAACATAAGATCAACTTCCTGGCAGACCAGGTGATCCAAAGCTAAGGTCCACCCTGTCACCAGCTGTAGGAAAATGACCTCAGGGCAGTGGTAGCAAGCCCTACAACACCTACAGCCATCACACTGATGCTACTTCCACCCAGGTTTATCTTAAACCAGTCCTGGCCATTTTGAAAGCAGTTTATGTGCCCTGAGCTTCTGTTGTGTTACAGATTTGAACCGGTTTCCAATCATTTACACCAATTTATGTGTAATTTCTGTTCCTAGCCTCAATTTTTACATCTTGCATGATAAAATTGTATCTTGAGTGTCCTGAAGATACAACTGCATTTTAATAGAAGATTGATTGTATTATGTTTGAAAGTAGTTTTAGAGGTTGGAGTGGCAGTACATTCCAGACCTTGCCACTTAATATTTTCAAATAAGCTCCGTTTCCCTAATCTTGGCTTCTGCCACACTTCTGTATGCGTATTTCAGAATGCTGCGTATTCTATTGGAAGCAGAAGCTCTAAATTCTTACCAATTTGCAGCTGTTTATGCAAAGAACTGAAATACTGTGCCATGGTGGAAATTAGGGAAACAGATGTGAATGCTTCAGTTTGAAGCACATCACCATCATTCTGTAAAGAAAATTAAAAATATAAGTGACTGAAGCTTGTTACTGCCTGCAAAGAATTTTGATGGGCTGGCAATTAAATCAGAGGAATTCTAGACCTCCCGTACTAATAGATATAGAGATTGGAATCTATTCCTGACCAGTATGATTGAATAAATTTTACAAGATAGAAAGAAGAAATTTAGATTTCAATTGTAGCACTTAAGTCATTATTTCAATGGTAAATTAAAGTTCCATGTTGACAACAAGAAAAAGAAATACCTATATAGAAAAATAAACTGTGGACTACAATTTTCTATGCTGTAGTCTACAAAGCTGCATTCCATTATTATGCAGTATGCACAATAGGACTGCTAAATGTCATATAATTATTTTTTTCTATCATCTCCACTTTTCCTCACCTGGCTCACAACACACTATAGTGGGGGTAGTGTGTGTTTTCAGTGGTTTAGATAAAATGTAATAAACTTATTCACTAAATCTGAAAGTACATTACACTAACAATTCAGGAAAAACATTTTTGCTGCTGCAGAACATTTGAACCATTGGATTTTAAACAATGTTCAGAATTTACAGAGTTTGAAAGTGCTGAGTAGCTGTGATAGCTCTCAGTGAGATCTGCTGGGAGTGGAAATGTCACCTAAGAACTTTACAATTAATAGTGTGCAAGTGTGGATAGTGAATAGGAATAATGAGCTAAAGATATTCCTACAAAAAAACTCATCTTAAACATTTCATATAGATGGGTGTATCAGAATAATAGAGAAGCTGGCCTAAAAGGAACCTTTGTAGATCATCTAGTCCAACCCCCTGCATGAGGCAGGATCATCCCTATCCAAATCATCTTACACAAATCCATTATCTAACTTCTTAGCAAAACTACACAGTCAACCCTGACACAACACAAGACATAACACCCTAACCTGCCACTTAAAACCTGGGGACCATGGTAGCTAATGTCCTGCTGATGTAAAGATTGTTAATATATCCTCAAGAGATCCCAGGAAGAGGGATACCCAGTATGACGGTTTGTAGCAATTTCTCAGAGCTTTTATTCTCCATTTTAATATATCTGGTTCTAAGGGCTTGAACAAATGAAATGTTTATATCTAGAAAATGGTCAAAATAGGCATGAATAAATGATGCAAACTCTGAAACTTGTTTAGACCTCTCTACCTTCTCTGTGAAAAAGTGAGCCCTAATGTAACTGAGGGCGTGCAGCTGGATTTGCCCTGGGATGCCTCTGGTTAGCCCTGGATAAACTGGGGCTAAATCCATATCAGTTTCAAACATTGTGTTTCAAGGTGTGTTTATCTGTGGCCTCTGTGCAGTTTTTCTGTCAGTATGGGATAGATATTACTGTGCAATATCTCAAGCTGCTTGGTGTTCTCTTCAGCTCTGGGTCATAGTGTCCAGACAGATGCATTCCTCAGCTGAGAGTCCCATAGCTGACAGTGCTGCCATGGCTGTGAGTGTCATCAGCTCGGGGACTCTCAGCCACTGGAGATCATGGTGCACCCTGGCAGCTGCAAGCCCCATCAGCTGACAGGGTTTCCAGCAACAGGAGAGCACCTGGCCACACGGCCTGTTAATGGTGTGATCAGAATGAGCCACTAAGTTATTCCATGTTTTTTGTGGAACAACTTTGTGGTCAATTCCTTGTTTTATCATATCATTAAATGATTGAATGTGTGGCTGGGTCACAATTTAAGATGTGATTAATTGGTTAAACACATCTTAAGTGCAGCATGTAGATGGGACTTATGAGTAGCCGCCTCCAATAGTTTAAGAAACATTTAGACATTCCTTCATTAACAGAGCATTGCAACTGCACATTTTAAAAAAATCTAGAATTAGCCTTTTCTTTTTTACGCAATTTAGGATCTTTGCTACTATACCTGATAGGTGGAATTATTGTTTCTGAGATAGTAAGCTTTTTGGGGGCAGGAACAATATGTTTATTGCACATATGTCTAGCATCTGAACAAATTGTAGGTTTGATCCATGACAGAGGCTACTGAGGGCTATCACTATATCATTAATATATAACTTTATTAATTATTAATAGTTATTAAATGCACGTGTGTACTTTTATTATGGAATACAATGTGTTTAATTTAATTGGCAATGTGAGTGCCTATATGCAAGTCAGAAGGGTTAACAATTCAGAGCAATCTTCATCTAGGGTCAGGGCTCACAGGATACTTACTGTCAGGAGAGCTATTTATACTTGTTCCATGTTGATGGTTTATTTTACATGCAAAACTTCTCTGTAGTCTTCCTGGCACGTGTTAGACTATGCTAATTTCCAACACTGCCTTTACTGTCAGACTAGGTGACCTTGTTGAGCGTTAACAGAAGTTTGGAAATTCTACAGAAAATACTGATACGCTTCACTCAGTCCCTTTTATCTAAGGATCTCCAAGTACTTTAGAGGCATGAATAAATTAAACCTGAAAGTTCAAAACAAGTCTGGGTTGTAAGCAGTAATATCCTGTTTTAAATCAGGAGGCAAATGAAGAACTAAGAGATTGAGGCCCATTCTACACATAACAGGTATTGTGCAATTAACTGATTAATTGTGCAGCTACCTTAAGACCAGCTATATGTGCAAAGTAGCTATCACATGTTAAAAAGTTCCAAGCAGCTATAAAGTTAGACCTTAAAAATGTGTGCTAACTTTATAGCTGGTTGCTATGCAAATTAAAGCTTGATATGTAGGAACATGTTCCTTGCGGCTGGTAGCCCCATTAGCTAATCAGGGCTCCCAGCTGCAGGAGTGCACCATGTCCAGTGTGAAACCTCTGAGCCCTTGGGATCACAGCTGTCATGATCCCCAAGGCTCGAGGGTATGTGAAACCTCTGCTGGGCCCAGGAGATCATGGCTGCCATGATCCCCAAGGATTAGGGGTGTGTGAAACCCCCAGGCCCACACATGAGCCAGGTCTCAGAGTCCAGTACCTAACAAGACTCGGTCCCAGCACAGCTAGGACTGAGCACCCCATCAGCTGTGGGGCTTTTGGTCCCAGCTGCACATGCTCCCTGCAGCTGGGAGCCTGCTTCTTGCCAATGCAGGGGAAGCCCAGGGTCCGGCTCCCCCAACACTGGCAATAACACATCATTGAATCTAATGCATGATCCCACAATCATGCCTCCTGCCATGCACGTGGCATGGCAAGAGGCACAATTGTGTAGATCATGCATTGGATCCAATTGTGCCTTTACCTGCACATGTAGAGGGGGCCTGAGTGCCTTAGCCAAAGACACTCAAGAAAATCCATGCTATTGGTATCAAATTCTACAACTTGTAACCTCTAGTCTTGTTATATAGCTGTAAACCTTCTTTCCCTCTTATGATATGTTGGATGTCAGTGTGAATTCAGGAATGAGTGAGGAGGGATTATCTGGTTTTATGTCCTTTTTATGTGGCTTTGGATTGTCCACTTACATTATCATAAATCTAGGGCACTAGGTCTTGTGTGCATACAGTTGGTTTGCTGTGCCACAGCAAAGGAATATTGAGAAAATGGCCCTTTACTGGCTAGGGATAGTCAGTTTTTAGAGTTCATTTAGAAGTGCAAACTGTTCATAGCATTTCAGCTGATGGCGCATGCATTCCCTGAAGAAGCTGTAGTGCCTTGCCTAAAGCTAGCCTCCGTGTGAATGCTAATGATTAATACCATGAGATCCCAATGGTGTTGGAAGCAATATAGTTAAGTAAAAGGCAATGGTTTGGATAAAAGGTCTTAAATCAGACTAATGTTGGCAAATGTCAGTTGAAAGAGAAGGATTTAAAAAAAAGAAGAAGAAAGAGAGTAATTTAAGAATAAATTCAAAGAGGAAAATGTGCACATTCCCACAAACTAATAAAATCTCTGCAAATGGGGAAATGAACCTTCTCTGATTGAAATTTAATCACAGAAAGGTTTTTATTGTAACAAGGAGGATTATAATTACCATTAGAAACAGGAGAGTTTTTCCCATTGAACTAGATTTGACTATTCCAGCCCACAGCTCAATATGAAGAGACAGCTCTGTGAAGTGAAATGATAGAGCCAATGCAATATTTTTGCTAGTAATTTTGCTAGTAATTTCTAAAATATCTGCCAAGTCCCCCCAATAAAATCTACTTAAAGAAATCTGTTTTAAACACTTAATCTTCCCTTGTTTTCATTAAAAAGCAATGTCCAAGTGTTACCACATTATCTGTACATCGGATACAATACTACTGCATATTATGTATTGAACAGTGTTGATTTTTAATCACAGCCACTGTATCTAAGTGTATCTTGGGAGTGGCAAGAGGTCAATAACCCTATCTATTTGTCTATCTATCTTCAGTTTGTATGTTTTTTCATCTTTATCGTAAAACAAGATAACTCCTTAAAACAATTCTGACTTGATGGTAATGAAATAACCAGTGAAAACTGTTGCTATTTTTTTTCTTTCTGTTTCCATACTCTGCCTTTCTGATGTAAAATTCAGAGTATTCTAGTATGTCTAGTAACTCTTCAGGCTAATTATTATTCACAGGACTGAGGATTTAATGCCACCAAAATCAGAAAGGTGACATTTTGTAATTACTTTGCATAAGCATAAATTACTACACAAAGTTCAGAAAAACAGTCTTAACAGTATGTTCCATTATTTCTTGGGGTATATTAAGTTCAAGACTATGAGATTCTGAACTGGCACAACTCAGTGCAAGGTGGTTTTCTGTTTTGTGGATTCCTCTGTAGGACACACAACTACTTAACTACTCTTACCAGCTTTCATCATAATACATTTTAAGTTAACTTGGTTACGTCTTGTGAGACAAGCTGGTTGCAGTCAGTAAATTGTATCTGATTTGTGTGTCTGAATTAGGCCTAAGAAATTCCATTAGTGTTAGGAATACCTCCAACCTAGTTAGTAAAACATTTTTGTTTCATGATGGAGAAAGGGATACATCTATCCTCAGAGCAGTGGGGCTGGACCTGATGATCTCATGAGGACCCTTCCAGCCCTAAACTTCTGTGAATCGTTAGGGGGAAACGCTGTTGTTTGTGCAATACATTTATTGGCTAGTACAGGGGATTCCGAGACATGTCCAGTGAGCTGGATTTGTCCTACAGAGCCACATCATCTGGCCCCTGGTGCTGGCCCTGGGTCCTGAGTACCCTGGGGTGTAAACTCTCTGGGCCAGCTGACTTGTAGGTGTCTAGCCTCTCAAGGTGCTTCTTCACATCTCTCCACTGCTAATCTTCAGTATGCTGACCATTGTGTCATTTGTGCCCACTCAGTTGAAGAACTCCAGGTCACTCTTCATTGCTTCTGTGAAGCATATGAAATCTTTGGACTCTCAGTCAAAGTCACAAAAACAAAGATACTTTACTAACCCCCATAAAACGAATTAGCTGCTTCTCCACATATTACAATTAGATGGCAGTCTTTGGAGAATGTTGAGTAATTCCCTTACCAGGGTAGCCACCTTTCCGAAAAGGTAAACATAGACAATGATATTTAACACCGGATAAAATCTTCCAATACTGCCTTTGGACATATCCAAAATCTGTCTTCAGTGATCAAGATATTAGGAACCAAATCAAACTTCTCCTTTCGAGGCTGTAGTTGTCTCTGCCCTGCTGTATGGATGTGAAACTTGGATGACATGGAGAAAACCTCTGAAAGCTTTGAGACATTACCATCACCAGTGTCTTTGGTAAAAACATCCCAGTCAACTGGAAAGACAGAAGAATGAATGCTAGCATTCTGACTCAACCATCACCAGCATCAAAGCCATTTTTATATAGCATCAGCTTCTTTGGACAGGACATGTCACAAGAATGCCTGACAACTGGCTCCCAAACCAGGTTCTATGCTCCCAAATCACTGGTGGTCACCACTATATAGGTAGGCAAAAAAGAAGGTCAAGAAAAGTCAAGAAAAGCATTGATACCTGGGAGACTCCAGCACTGAATTATCTCCAGTGAGGTGCTGTGATGTATGACATGGCATCAGTCGTTTTGAGCAAATTCTTCTGTCTATAGAGGTGGATAGACGTTAAAAACAAAGGGAAAGAGCTGTGACCCAACATCACCAGGATCTACACCATCTCAAAACTGTTTGTCATGATTGCAGTCATGCGGATGTCACGTGGCCCTCAGTCATTTATGGACTAACCAATAATTTGTTTATTCACTGGAAGACTGTCTGTGTTTCTCATATTGAGGGCTTGTTCCACCGCTAATAGGACACTTTACAAAGCAAATATCCTTATTATGCCTTTCTTTACAAATCCCCAGCCTTACAAAAAGTCATTGCCAATAGAATAGTGCACCTGAACATACCTAAAATAACAAAAAATCTAGTGCACAAATACAACAAAATGTCTGGGTGGGGGCAGAAGGAGGGAGTCACTTATCTTACAATTTAAAGCTTCCATCAACTGTAATTAAAATAAAAATAGAAGTATGGAAAATATGCTGCCAGCTTTTGCGTAATTTAAAATCATCCCAGAGGTGCTCCACATGTATCCCACATTCTGCTAAGCTAATTTGCCTTGTTAATAATTCTTTTATTAATAATTATTTTACATCCAATTTTCTCACTCTGAAGTCCAGAAATGTATACTCCATCTTGAATACTCATGTGGTTGTTCATATCAAAAAAAGGATTCGCATTTCAAATGGTAAGAAGTGAGCATTAGGATGTTACATTGTTGATAATGGTGTATGATAAGAAACAAACTGTGATCATGGCTGTCAAAATATGTTATTTCCACACTGAGTGCTACTCCAAAACTTTAGGTATATTTAATGTTTTATATTCAAAGCAAATCATGAGAGTACATATGTCTTCTCCCTAGATCCATTTGTGCACCTTCAAGTACAAGATGTCAATGAAATGGCAGATTTTTTTGATGTCTCTACAAATTTCACGTGAAAGTTTGAAGAGATCTAATGTTTTCCCTTGATGGCTAAACCTACCTGTAGCACACGTTTGCTCTTAAAGTTAGTGTTCCATGTTTGAACTAATTTGAACATAAATATTTTATGTTAGGGGTATGCAACCTTTTCTGACTTCAGTCTTGAAAACCCACTCTGAGCACTGGGACCTAGCTGCCTCTATTGCTTTTCTCCACAGTGGCATGGGGAGGCCACCAATAGCTGAAGTCCCCTGCCACTGAATGCTACCAAAGCTCCATATCTTCAGGCTGGATCCAATGGTCCTTGACCCTCAGTCTGTATCGGTGATGAACAATAAATAACTGGAGGTTTTTTAATGAGAAGAGCCTTTGGTAGCAGTTATAACTATTTTTTTAATATTTATATTTATTTAGCAATAGTCTCTGGGAACTCCAGTTGTGGATTAGGGCCACATTGTCTTAAATGCTGTGCCAACATAGAATTAAAAGGTAGTGCCTGGTTTTCACTTGCTTCTAGTACAGTGCATCTTAACTGTTGTGGTTTAGCAAATCTTTCCATTCATTTTCAGAATTTTTTTTATCCTTTGAAACATGGGTACTATGTTATGTTTATCAGTGACACACCTTCTCTCAGGTATGGTTATAAATAGCTACTTTATCCCAATGTAGTCTTTTAAATAAATATTCTATATAGAAAACTATTGCTACCATCCCACTTAGCAACTCCCAATTTCTGTTAACTGAAGTTGTTGACATTGTATGGCAGTTACTCATAATCTAGTATATACAGTCCAGTTTACAGTTATCTACTTCAGAAAAGCCACCAGAGTTGGCACCTTAGTGGGCAAGGCAAGAATTGAAGGATGCTAAACAACATGTGTTTAAGGCATAATCCTTGGAAATGGATGGTGCCAAAAAAGCCCTTCCCTAATTGATGACAAAAGATTATAGCATGGGAAATCCTTGGGATGATACTTCCTACTTTGGTGTTGCTTTCTCAGCATATCTTTGGAGGTACACCAACCTGTACATGGAGACAAACTCTTCCCATTACCGGTACTACTGCTTTCCCTTTAGCAGATAATCCATGAGTGACTGGTGCCTCCTGAATCTGGGGGGGCACCCGCAGAAGCTGCTGATGGTGTCAGCCCTGTCAGGGGGCACCAGCCCTACCAACAGCATCAGTGTTAGCCATCGGGGGGGCACCGGCCCTATCAGGGGGGGCGTATGGACCCCTTACCAGTCACCTATGCCGTAGTCGCACTATTCCTCTTTCACACTATTTCAGAAGTAACCACTCTCTTCCACATCTTGAATCTTTCTGCAAAGCAAGGGCAAACTTCACAAAGTTTACTTCTTTCCTTCAAGGGGTATCCTGTCCCTCATCAGTAGCGATGTTGTAGTCTGTGAAGTTTCCTGAATAAAGTTTCCTTCCCCTTATGTGAGTTGGGGAATGAAGAGGAGAGTGAATGCAGGACATTCACCTCCACAGTAGAATCTATCCGTGAATGGGCAAAGAGATCAAATTATCATTTGCCCATAGGAATAGAATCACCATGTCAGTGCTCATACACTTAGGAAGGCAGCATATGAAAGATTGCTCACTAGGTGTTAAATCTTGGCCCCATTGAAGTTTATAGCAACATTTATATTGACTTTATTGGAGTTAGGGTCTCACAGTCAGTTATCCTGTGCCTTTTCCTTTTGAGAAACAGAAGATTTCTGTTTCAAGGGCTGTCATTATAAGCATTGCAAAGAAACCAGGAACTGGAAGATAAACATGTTCCACCAGCAGTGAAAAGATTAATAAAACCAGGGTAAAAAACAAGAATTTTTTTTATTTAGGAATACATTAGGAAAAAGGGGACAAGCTTGTGCTTTTTTTTCTCCTTATTCTATCAGTAGCATTTGGTAAGAGGAATTAAGCACACAGTTATGAGGGTCATCCAAATTATTTAGCAGTCATTTTTGCTCCTTTCAAAGTAATTTATAAATTAACTCATGAGTATTATTTGTAGTGTAGCCATGACACTGAAGGATTCCAGGTTATGACATGCTAGTGTTTTAAATAAGTTGAACCTGGGAAAATGGAAGTCAATCAGGCTAGAAACATGATTCATGTAAAATTTGATATTATTTTGAAAGGAATGGTTTCAGAAAACTCAGAAAAGCATGTAATAGCTTTACTGATATTCTAATAGCTAAATGCTACTTCTAAGAAATTGCAAATGTAAATATTTGATTCTTATATTTGGTACTATAGTAGGGATTTTTAATTATCTCACTATTAAACAAAGAACATGCTTTTATACTGTGTATTTTTATAGTGAAGTATTTAAACCAATTCATTGAATAATTTCATGCTACATTACGTTCAGCAAGATCTTTCTGTATATATTGTTTTTAGTGCTTTCTGTGTTCTCAGTCCAAAGCTTTTTTAACTTTTATTTGAAAAAAATATAAAACTAAGACTTAGCATGAAATATTCTTTTGGTCATTTGGCTTCTGGTAATATAATATTTTGAAATTATAGTGTCATTTTTTGTATTTATAATTTTGAAATAATTGGAATGTTTTTAAAGTAATTTTCTTCACCATTTGCCAAAAAAATGATTTCCTAAAAAATAAATGCCAAGAATATTTCCTAGTTGGGGGTAACCTCTGGAATTCCAGAAGTGTTTAATCTTTAGCACTCAGTACATGAAATGTCCGTTAGTGATCTCTAATATGTCTGTAACACAGAGTAATAGATCATAAGAGTTTCACATGTTAGGTAGCTTTTAATGAATGGTTCTCATGTAAAATGGTTTATTGTAAGCTGAGTTTCATCCCCAGTTCTAGGGCTGGGGGTTGCACGAGGAATATGTTATGACTAGAACTAGGCAGGAAATGGTTCTCTCACCCTTAAAATATTTTTACATTTTCTGAAATTTTTCATGACTAGTCTACATCAAAATGAACCCAAAACCTTGACACTGGGCACATCTACATGAAGTAAACTACGTTGCTTTGCAGTAAAGCACTGCACAGTAAGCATGTGCATCTACACGTGTGCATGCTTACTGCACAGTGAACCATGCTAATCACAAGTAAACTTACTACCTGCAAATGCAAGTAGCAAATTTACTCATGAGTAGTCACTGTATGGCACTTGTGTAGATGCCTGACCGGGAGCAAATCTTCTCCCAGTTAGCCAGCCACTGGGGGCAGGAGATTACTCCCTTTCCCTGGGAGATGCCTGCTGCCAGGACAGGCTCTGATACTAGAGCCCAGGTGTGGACTATATCCTGCTGCCCTGGGAGCAGGGAGCTCCAAGGCCCTGGCTCCAAGATTACAATCAGGGACCAGGGGCTAGGAGGTCCTTATCTCCCAGTCCCATCTCTGTGGTTGCCCCAGCTGGAGCTCCACAGTCACAGGGCTTGGGCTAGGATTAGGATCTCCTGGTGCTGGCCCGCAGTCACAGAGCCAGCTCTGAGAGCGTCCTGCTGGCAGGGACTGGAGAGCCTGTTCCCTACTTGCTACTAGCTGCCTCACTGGCAGATTGGGGCAGGAGCTGGGATTTGCCTTTCCCCTGCAGCTCTTTCCAAGTCCCCTGCCTTGATCAGGGAGCCGGGTTGAGAGCTTCCTACTGCTAGGGCAGGGGGATATTGTCCCTGCCCCGGCAGCAGGCAGCCCCCTGGAGACAGCCGTTTCCTGGCTCAGTGCTGTCTGCCAGACCCTGAGCTAGCACCCAGGGGAGTCTTGAGCTGCTCCTGGTGGCAACAGGGACCCATTACAAGGCCACAGAAAGTGGGAGGAATTTGCTGCTAGGAGCAACAGATCTGTTCCCACATCCCTGCATGTGTAGACACCTGCCTGGGAGCATTTTTTTGCAAGTAGTTTACTTGCAAATAAACTGATATTAGATCAAATGCATGTGTAGAAGCACCCTGTTTGCATGTTTGTTTATGTATATAAAGTAGTACTGTTTTAATGGGAAAGAATGGCAGAAATCAGTAACAGAATAGCTAAGTAACCAGAATATCCTCAGAATACCCCAGGGAGTATTCCCCTGGGATTTGGGAGAACCAAATTCAGGTCTTCTTCAAACTAAGTACAGCAGAGACTTAATCCGAGGTCCCCAACATCTTGCGTGAGTTCTGTAATTGCTACACTGTTGGCCATTTCTCGTATTCTTTCTCTTCAGTTTTGAGCATAAATTCAATAGTGGATATGAGAAACCTCTCCTCAAAACTAGCACTTTCTCATGAAAAGTTTTTTGGTTTTGATTAATCAGTGTTTAAAACAAAGTTTGTTAAAAAATTCTGGACCACCTCTCATTTTGACCTCAAGGATTAGTTTGACAGTCCTGGGACATTTCCCTTGAAGGTGCTTTTAGAGTAGGATTTTACATAAATACTTAAAGACTTTACATTTCCAATGCCGACTTTCATATAACCTTTATGAATACAAATATGTGCTCATAAATTCAACAAAGAGAAACAAAAAAAATGAAACTGAAGAGCATGTCATACCTCTTAATGAGAGAGAAGAAAATGAAAGGTGAACTAAGACCCACTTTTCTTCCAACTATAAGCTGTGCATTTTCTCATGCCTATTACCAGAAGTCTTCTGAAACTTTGTAAATTTCACTCCCTGAAAAAATTATGAGCAATGGTACTTTTATAGTGTTAGAAAGTGAAATGCACGCAGGTGCACTTAGAGTGAGCTTCACTGCAGTCAGTGAGGCATGGTAGCAGCTCAAGAGCCTCCCAACGTGAATGCTGTTTTATGGTATTGGAGTGTTAGCCATTGCATTTTGCCATCATATCCTTCCATCTCTTGCACGTGTCATCCTTTTTATCTCATTGTGGCTAAGTGGGGTCCCTGACTAGCCACAGAACTAGTTTCCCACCTGCCTCTGGGCATGCCACCCACCTGACTTTCCTGCCATGCCTTGTTGTAATTAAGTTGTTAATTAAGGTGGGAGGCTTCCCATTGTACACCCCGGTATTGGGGGGGGGCTATCCATGGCTCCATTCCATCCCTACACCACGGCCCAAGCCTCACAGATGGCATCTCAGGCAGTTGGCTTAACTGTCCTCTAGCCCATTAGCTGTGGCCCCACTCATCAGACCTTTGGCTTCCATATAAGCCCTGACCCTGTCTCAGGCCAGTCATGACCCCAAGCTTCTTTGCTCAATTGTAGTAAAGAATTACAATTTCATTATTTAAAATAATTATAGTTCAAGAAAATACATAGGAAGAAACCAAATCAGGACAGATACCCTCATGTGGTAAGGCTCTAATCAAATTAGGTATAGATTTAAAAACCACTTTATGATATCAGTAAAGTCAGCATGGTCCATATCAACTCATTGCATCCATAGCATATGGATCCTTTTCCTACTTGCAAATTGTATTTTTAATTAGATAATTTAAAAGGATACTTGTTTTAACGATAATCCCACTAAATGGTAAGTATGATGGTTCAGTTCCTGAAAATCAAATTCTTTCTTTAGGTGTATATGAATTGCTCACATTGAAGTCTGTGGGAATCATATGCCTGTGTCTAATTTGGTATTATATTTAAATATAAGACTTTCTTTTACCAAATATTAAATTAAAATGAGTTGTTTTTTCTTTTATTAACATTTTCCATGGGCCTCATAAATGCATTGAAAGCAGTTTGATAGATGTGCTTACTGGAACAATTGCTTATACTACATGGAATCTATAGTTAATTCAGCACTCTCCATTTTTGAGCTTCAAAGCTTATTTTAAGTTAGAAGATGAATGTGATTGGCATTCTGGCTTCATCCCATTTTTAACCCCAATTTACATTTTACTGGTGAACTTGCTGCCAAGACTGCATTTTGATTCTCTCTCTGTTAGATGAAGAAAATCATATGTTTGCCAAGCCATTGAGGCTTGGCTTTGAAAACCATCATATTGGAATTATAAAGGTAAAATAAAGTATGAGTATGTATAGATGTTGCACTTAGATTAATCTAAGTGCTGAACTGTACACATGTTCAGGGAGGTTAGATTGGGCAAAAAATGGTCAGCCTGATCTAACTTTAATTCACTTAGGAGTAGATTGGGCTAACCCAGGCTGGATCTAACCCAAATGTGTATACCAGTGCAGCTCCAGACAGACAACACCTCCACAACCCATCCCGCAGACCCACCCCCCTGTGGACCAGCTAGCCTCCGCCATGGACTCACCAGCTCCTCCTGAACCCACTGACCTCCAGGCCCCTGTGGACCCACTAGCCTCTCCCACTTACCCCAACTTACTTAGATTACATTCTTCATATGAATTCTGGCACTGGTAAATATGTGTACACACAAGACCTGATCTGTCATCCGGAGGCATAAAGTGAGCCAGGTGATTGTAGATCAGGGCCCAGGAATGTATGTACACATTTGCAGTGTAGCCCTGGGGCTGGGAAAGCCCAGCCAGTTGCCTCAGCCCTGGGGCTGTGTTTTTTTTTTTGTTTGTTTTTTTTTGTTTTTTGTTTTTTTTTTACCCCCAACCCCCAGAGGACTATCTTTAGCCCTCCTACCCCCACCTACACCTGGACAGGCACCTTCCCCACAGACCTTCCACCCCCCGCCCCCCATTCACCAAACCTTCCTCATGGACCTGCTAATTCCCCTGATCCCACCAAACAGCTCTATTCCCATGAACCCCAACCCCATGGACCTACTAGCCCACCAACCCACCCTGTGGACTTGCTAGCCCCATCTGATCCTGCCCACTCTTCCCTCTACCTCTGCTTACTTGGATTGGGCTCCCAGAACCAGCAAACATCTGTATAACTGGTACCCAGTCTACAATCACACTGCTTAAAGTAAGCCCAGTAATTATAGGTCAGATCCTGGAATGTCTATGCATGGCCTGTGTCTCTCTCACTGGGTGTATCTACACATGCAATTAGTGTAACTCAATAAATTCTGGTCCAGTTTGCACTGGACTTTATTGCTTCTGGGTACAGTGTCTACATGTGTGCCTGGGACTGCAGTACATCGAGTTAGGGCAGTACAAGAAATCAGCCTGCCAGCCTGAAGCTACTCCCCACTGACACAGCTCAACACACTGTGGAGGGGTTGCCTGGGCACAAGAGTACTACGGTGTGGGGCTAGCGTACACATGCATTGAAGCAGAGTAAATGACTGTCCCATAGGATAATACTCGTATCTGACAGTACTAACTTACAGTGGAGTCCATTAATTTACTTTGGCCTAATAGCTCTGCACATGTAGATGGCGATGCTTTACTGTGGAGCTAATTCATAGTTTCATAGTTTCTAGGGTCGGAAGGGACCTGAGCAGTTCATCTAGTCCGACCCCCTGCCATGGCAGGAAAGAGTACTGGGGTCAAACGACCCCGGTAAGGTGGTCATCCAACCTCCTCTTAAAAACCCCCAGGGTGGGAGCCTGCACCACCTCACTTGGAAGCTGGTTCCAGACCCTAGCCGCCCTGACCGTGAAGTAGCGCCTCCTGATGTCCAACTTAAACCTTCCCTCC
>NW_017729031.1:96459212-96462666 GCF_001723915.1 Gavialis gangeticus
ACCCATTGGACTGTATGGGTGTCTACGCCACAGTCCCCCAGCTTCCTAATGAGAATGGGGTGAGAGACAGTGTCAAAAGCCTTCCTGAAGTCTAGGAAAACTATATCCACTGCCACCCCTGCATCCAATGATTTAGTGACCTGGTCGTAAAAGGCCACCAGGTTGCAACTCTATATATTTATTTATTTAACTCTAATTATGCAACTCTACAGTAAGCATCTCACGTAGATGCTCCCAGTGTCTTGAGAATTAATCTGTCAGACTGACGTATCCCCGGAAATTTAGCAGGGGCTCTGTCAAGAATGTTCTGCCTGAGATGATGATACACAATATTCCCTGGGTTATTGTTTGCTCCTCTCCAAATTAATGTACTAATGCTTTCATTTTGACTCTTTGCCCCCCCCCCCCAATACATTAGTTTCATATTTTTTACCACTAGAAAACCTGGTCCTACTTTTTTTCCTCTGTCTCCAAAATTTGAATTCTGTCTACTCACAGCATTGCATAGAAACTTTCCCAACTGGCTTCTTCATCTTGCATCTGTGCTTGCAGCAACAGTAGAGGGAGCAGATATTTTCTCTCTCAAACTTTTCATACATATTAAAAATATCTTTACTATTATATCTATCTACTGTTATCTATATCAATATCCAATCCCTTCTGGAATCCTGCTAAACTCTTGGCTTCAGTGATGTTTCATGGCCTTGAATTTTGTTCATGAATTATGGATTGGCTTTTAAAAAAAATCTTTTAATCTTTGTTTTAACAACTTTTCAGCCTTACTTAATAATATAACTTTATTCTTGTATTATGAGACAGGGTTAACAGAAGTGCCAGATCTATCTTGTGTTGGTATTAGGCTTTGAAACTAAAACAGAGAATAATCCAACTTTGACTGGAAGTCATCTTTGCCTTTGCTTTGGGGATGATCTGAAAAATAAAATAAGTTTTAGTGGGAAAATGATATATTCAAATAAAACTGGTGGAGGTATTTCACATCCAGCAGATGAAAATATTCAACCTGGGAATTGTTCAGGCAACAGAATGTCCAAGATTTTATCTTTTCTTCCTCTCTATCTATAAGGTAACCTGATTTATAATTCTAATTTCTTTTGCTGTGTCAGTTTGGCAAAGTTATATAATCTGTCATTCCTTTGGAAAAAAAATTGTAGACAAAACCAAGTGTCCCTTCTTTGGATCTTGGTTAAAAATGAGAGTAATATGCATAATGTCAGAAGCATGCGTGCACACACACATTTGTGTGTGTGTGTGTGTGTGTGTGTGAAACCAACTCCTGGGCACAAGCTTAGAGGAAGGCATCTGTGGTTAAGAGGTTTATGTAAAATTATTTGTGGATTACTGTTGGAACATTACCTGTTAACCACTTTTTCTTAGGAAGGTTGCACTGGAAAGTGTACAAGTACACTGAGTGTGTATGTGTGCAAACACACATACACAAAATGCATTTTTAAAAGTTAGCTGTGGACATGCATAAGAGTAGGCAGAGGAGGAGCCTAATTTCATGCATGGAGAGAAAATAAAATAATTGTATTTGGCCTGTTGAAATGGTAAGAAAAATCGACTCAGTCTGGCTCAGTAATAATATATATCATGGTCAGGTTGAATACTTATTAATGTTGGTCAGGTTGTTGGTCTATGTGTTTCTGTTCATTCGTCACAGGACTTCTTTAGAGCTTTCTTTCATTTTTTCTAAAGGGAAAGTTACCAATAAGTCAATAAGTGTGTTTACTGTGAGATCAGTTTGTTTGTAGGAGAACCTATTTCCTAAATATTGAATTCAAACATTTAAAGGATTATGTTAACTAAGCATTTCTATTCCCAGGGTTGCAAAGAAAACAGTAATACAGCAATACTTAGTGCTTTACACATAATTAGTTGGTACTTGAGCAGGATTACAGATACGCATGCACACACAGACACACACGCACACACTTTTTTTAGCCTTCTACTTGTTATTCAGCACTAGCTAAAGTCTCTGTCATTCTTCCAGATTTTGTATATGCAGAGACAAAAGTAGTCAGTTTCTTAACCCTCCCTATTCTGCTGCTCCACTTCCTGCTTGAGCACGTCCTCTGACATTTAAGTTACAGAAGAAAATGTACATTATTAGCAATATCCCAATATGTTTTTAAGAAAGTTGAAATATACATTATTGGATGCATTGTGTAGTTCAGTGAAAAGACTGAAGAACAATTCAGGTAGCATTCTCAATATATTCTGGATAACTGGAATTTAAGGAGGGAGCATCCGTTTTTACCAGACATTGCTACAGCTGACTTATTTGTTCCCAGGATTATGAAGACACCTGCACATTTCTTTGAATGCAGACAGCTTTCAATTAAGAGAGATACAGACTGCATTTACGAGCACAGCGGTGCCCTATTCTGAACTGCTAAGAAAAGGCCTATGCTATCTACTACATATGCTCAGTTGCATACTAAGGAAGCAGTGGCAGATGAATGGTAAAAGGCTTTGGTGTATCTATGTTCTTTGCCACCATTCACAGATTACCTAAATTAGCCAGCCTGGTATAACCCATTGATCAAAACAAAGTAATATAATAATGCATTACATTTAGTGGAGAAATCACAGTGCTGTTAAAGTTCATAGGAAATTTTCCCATTAACTTTGGTGGAACTGTGATTTTACCCATAATTTTGTTAGATAAGAGTAGCATTTGAAATTAATTTTGTTTAAGTATATTTTCAAATAAATATTTTTGTGGCATGGAAAAATATTCTGTGTATGCAGTGAGGGATAAAGCTTACATCAATTCAGAAGGCTCCCCCTGGCCCTCCGCAGAGTTAAGCCTCATTTAAACTTCTCTGGGCAATTCAAGAATGAAACAGGGAATTGGAATGCCTGATTATAAATACTTTCCTATACAAGGGGATTTTTAAAGGTGTAAATGCAAAAGTGCTTGAAAACATTACCCTTGTTCTGGTTGTCGATGGATGGAAAAGACGGATGAATTTTTTTGGTGAGGAGAGATATTTCCTTTCTTTTTTAATCTGTCACATGATGGTTCATAAACTTTTCCATTTTTGTATAACTCATTGTATGGCAAAAGGGAAAATGAAACCTTTGTTACTCTGTCGCACTAATTTTTCAAGAGCTCAGATTAGATATGGTTCCAATGAAGGGTATAGCTGGGACGGGGTATCAGCAAGCGCAAGCTGTGTGCACAAATGCATACAGTGTTTCCCAGGGAGGTTTGGGGTGGGATGAGGCCTGGCTTTATGTAAATTAGTGATGGCACAAGCACAAGTGAATAGCCCACTCATGCTGAGAATGGGATGAGGGAAAATAATTCACTACTTGAAGCACAAGTGGTCCCATGAGGTCAAAGGTAGGCTATAGGAACATCTAGGAGGTTGATGGGAAGTGGACTTTGGTGCCATGCAGGGGGCTGAAGGATGTGGAGTAGGTATTA
>NW_017729031.1:96467666-96470232 GCF_001723915.1 Gavialis gangeticus
CAGGGGGAAGTGGACTTTGGTGCCATGCAGGGGGCTGAAGGATGTGGAGTAGGTATTATGGGGCTGTTGATTCATTAGAGAGGCTGGGGAAGTTGTGTAGTGCTACCAAGCAGGGCGCTGCAGGGATAGCCATGGGTTTCGTGCCTTTCCAAATCTTCATATGGGTTTTGGAGAGGAATGGAAGAGTCTTGAGGATGGCATAAAAGGAGCTGTGTAAAGGGCTGTAGGAAAAGATGGACTGCTGGAGCCATGCCACGTGCTGTGAGCAGGGGGATGGGTTGCAATGTCTTGGTAGCCAGAATCACCTCAGACTATCTCTGCCCACAGTGCATGCTTCTGGGGAGAAAAGTATCCTCCATTATACAGCTCTCTTCTCTCTAACGGTGCATACAAATATTTGCTGCACCCAGTCTATGTTCATTCGGCTTACTTTAAGTTGCATGACTGAAGATCAGGAGTGATGCGTATAGATGTGTGCTGGTGCTGGGAACCATGCCAGGAACCCAGTGTAAATAACTCAGTGTATGGGGGGTGTGTAGGGGGAGAGGGGAGTGGTTGTGACTGATGTTGGGGGGAGCTACTGGGTCTTGGGGGGGGCAGATCTGGCATAGTGGGTCCATGGGGGTGGGGGTTGTCCATCCAGAGGTGGGGAGGGTTGGAAGAATACAGCCCAAGGACTGGGGCAAGTGGTTGGGTTTTTCTAGCGCCGTGGCTGTGCTGTGAATGTATGCAGCCATTCACCTACTCAGGTGAACTAACTTAGATCAGGCCCATCCTTTTGGGCCCAATTTAAACCTTTTGAATGTCTGCCACATGTGGGCATTTTGATGTACCTACCCTAGTTAGTTCAATCTAAATGTAATGTCCCTAACATACCCTAACAATCAAACCTCGCAACTGCTCCCGTCATGAATATTCCTTTTCAGCATTCACTTCTCCCATCACACCCCTTCTCTCTCAGCATTCTCACCATGTGGTTCCTGTGGCACACCCACCCTGCTAACACTCAGAGCAGATATACACCCTCTTTGGCCACACAGAGCTCCCTTCCCAAAATTCACTGCGTACCTCCTTCCCTACCATACAACTCTCCCATCGTCTATGCCTTTGCTGGTTAATTGAACAACCTGAATAGGAATTGTTTTACTGATGAGTTGTTTTCTTGCATCTTTGTGTTGAATTTGAATTCCTAAATAACTGTAGTAAAATTGTATTTTTACATGTTAGATGTGCCAACATTAGAACATATGCCACAGACAAAATGACATTTGTTTTGGGGGTGTGAGGGAGACAGCTGTCTAGCAGCTAGCAGCACTGCATGTGGAGTTCAAATCCCTGGCTATACCCTGAGGTACAACAATAGATACCACTGTTGGATGCAGTGAAACTTCCCATATTAATTCCTGTTGGTACAGTCACCCATGAGAGGGACCAAACTCTACAATATTTTCATAGTGGCGAAAATAACTTTCTCTTGATCTTTCTGTAGTCAGCAGGGAGATGGAGCAGCAGCACCCTTTCCAAATAGGAAAGATGAACTTCAACTTTTACAGAAATATGGATGGAATCAGGGTCTTTTGATAGAGTTTGTATCTACAAATACAATTTCCCTTTCTTCTCACTGATGATTTCCTTCTCTTGGGGATTGTCACAATCACGCTGGCTCAGATGATCTAAAGTTGAGTTTATGGCTAGAAATAAGGGTACCAAGGGAGGGGCTCTCATGATTTCAAACCCATTATTTTTAAGGGGACCTTTTCCTCCAGCTGTTTACAAATAATAAGAATGCAGTATGAAAAAGGGGCTGAAGGTAATCCTGTCAACTTTAGTGAGTTTATTCTGATGATAAAATTTAGGTAAGTACTTTACTCAATCAGGGCCTTGGTGCGTAAAGCACTTACTGATTTTTTTTTCAACATAGAAATGCTATATGTGTGTAAATATTGTTTATTATTTGCCTTGTTCTTGATCCCTGTACAACTGGATCTGTACAATTAATCCCCAAACCACCAACCTCTTTGGGTTTAACTTTTTGACGGCATGCTTATTCTTTTTCATTATCATCGCAGCAAGAGGCAGATCTCTCAGTATACAGGAGCTTTGAAATTGGAAGATACTGCTTCTGTGGATGGGGGGTTTCAAGTATTTACACTTTTGCTGGGTAACAAAAACAGCTAGACAACTCAAGAGGTCCCCTCCCCATCAGTTATAGAAAATTATGTCACACCTTTTTCTGACAGCTGTTGGCTTCTTCAGATAGTTAGGAAAGCTTCTAAATCCATTCTTGAACCTATATTGTGTCTCTAGGCAAGAGAATAGTTTTCAGCAGCAGTTTTGGAGAAAGTTATCCCCATTCTGTGAAGCTAGAACTTCCAAGTAAAACTGGTACCTGACAAGACTTCCAAAACACTGTGGACTGCCTTTAGGATTGACTGACTTTAGCTGTAAAGATGAGCCAATATAGGTGTAGACACAGATGGTGTGCACAAATATGTAGATGGTGTGCTTAGAAGAATTACCTAATTAACACGACACACTTTACATTAGTTTACAAAATAATCCATGT
>NW_017729031.1:96470431-96474317 GCF_001723915.1 Gavialis gangeticus
ATTGTTTAATTGCACAGAACTTTAGAGATCATTTCTTTTAATTTTTGATTTATCTTTTGTAATGAAATACTCTAATACTCCAGTTATTTATCCATCTTTTCTGAAAGAACTCTCTGGAGTTAGGAGTCTTCCTTGCACTTGATTTATTTAATATGTTAGCCCCAAATCTGCAATCCTTTGAGGTGAGTTATCCTTTAATTATCCGCTGTCTACTGAGGCAGACGAGTTACTGAACTGCTGAATCATCACTTGAATTTCATGAGCTGAGAGCAATTCCCACTTGCACTTCACCCCACCTAAATGTGACCCAAGCTATTTCATTTTGGAAGCTGAATTCAGAGTAGATGCAGCAGAAAGAAATGGCTGTTCAACAGAGGTATGCAAAGTTATTCATGGCTTCCTCTGGTGATGACAAATGTTGGCAGTCAGGGTAACAGTTCTGCTTGAAATAGGAAAGCAATATTGATCCTCTCCCCAAGGTGAATTACGGAAAGCCAGTTTATTTCCAGTTTATTGGAGAACTATGTCAGAAGACATCTGTACGTGGATTCCAAGGCCTATTGTTGACTAATGAAGTAACTTTGAAAAGAAAGCAAAAGCTCTGTAGCTTTTTAAAAAATATAGTCAATGAATCACTGTTTAGCATTATTGCTATTTTGACCAAATAAAAATGATTTATTTTTAGTTTCAGCGTATACAGGATGTAGGCACACATTGCCAGATTATTTAAAAATATAAACCTTCTTTATTTATTTTTAATCCAGCAACTTCATTGACAATAGTATAAGGTTACCATTCAAGAAAAGAGCAGTCTCACAGCGCAACCACTCCCCTTTATCTTCTTAGGCCTCAGAAAATAGGCTTTGCAACAGGTCCTAAAGGTCAACAGAGCTGGGCTGGTTTGGGCTTAAGAGAGGAGTAATGTGCAGAATGTTTCTTCCATTTTAAGAACTCTCTCTGGAATGCCTCTGCTGAGTGGAAGTGTGATGTATTGAGAAAAGCAGTACAACCCATTTAGGGTACATCTCCAGCGCACAATTAAAGTAGTTACATGGCTTTGCCTCTAATCCCTGTTCTGTCCACATGTGCCTGGGGTTAGTGAAGCTTTCTGACTCTGGGCAAAAGCCCTAGTGAGGCTTTCCATCTCACAATTTGCAGTAAATATTCAGGTTCAAACATTTTGGTATAGATAGAGTTCCAAAAAATGCCCACACTTGAGGGAATACCATTCATGCCCAGGACAACAGATGCTCTCTCGCAATTTGATGGGAAATAATCAGTGGCTCAGTTTACTTCATTGGAGAGGACTATGGGATATCTTCCCAGAAATCCTAGTGCTAGGCTGAGTGAGTGCAACACTAAGGAGGACATGGTAACCTGGGTATGCCTTTGCAGTGTGGCTGCTTACACATGAGTTGGGGCTACCCAGGTGTTCAGCTCCTGATCTCCAAAGTTAAGTCTTCAGTAAAGATAGTACTCCAGAGCTAACAGACATTACCTTAGAGATAAGAGGTCAAATTAACAACCTAAGTGCCACATGCAAGTTATAAGACAGCCAATGTCTGCTGTCAGGGTGGGGAGACACTGGATGGCATCATTGCGGAAGTTCCACACTGTTGAGCAGAATTAATTGATGAATCATTTGGACCCACAAGATTTGGAAGCTGGATCCTTGTGCTCCTACTAATCATCTCTCTTAGTTAATGAGGAACCAGTTCTCTTTATAACATTTTTGAAACTCTGCTGGAATGGGTTCACTTGGTAGAAGTGTAGCAGGGTGCAGAATTGCCATGCTGGCAATTTTTAATAAGTACTAGGGCTGTGCGAAGCTTCGGGTGCTGATTTGATTTGGAGGAGATTTGGCCCGATTTGGTGGCTAAATCTCTGAATCCAAATCAAATCGGGAGACCAATTACAAGGTCTGAATTCAAAGCTCTCTGAATTGATTCGGGAAGATTCAGAAAGCTTCAGAGATTCATGCAGTCCCTGTGTCATGGAGTGGGCCCTAGGAGCGGCCGTGATCCTGCTAGCGCCCCCTGCCGTGCCAAATTAGGAGATCCAGCACCTTCTGATTCTCGTCTGCCACGTCTTGGTCGTATACAATTTAATATGGGAGGCTGCCCTTGATCTCCTAGTACTGGGTGTTATAATTGTCTGGGCTCCTACTCTCTACGGGTGACCTGGTGCACCCTGGCCTTATGGACTATGCGTGCCTCCTACCTCCCCTTTAGCACGCCCCAAGCCTCGCAGCTGTTCCGGACGTTGTCTGGTCAGTCGTACCTTGCCTGGCACCCTGGGCTTGTCACGCAACCAGTGCCCTTCCTTGGGAGCCCCTGGGCTTGTCACGCAACCGACGCCCCTTGCTCTGGCGCCCCTGTGTTCGCTAGCCCTCTTGGGCCGGCACCACCGGCTGACTCCTTCAGAAGCCTCCTCAGTATGCTCACCCTTCTGGGTTTCTACGCTGGCCCTCGCCCCTCTCTGGGGCCTACTCATGTATTCGCCCTTCTTCAGGCTCTTAATCACGCTTCTCGCGCTTGCCCTCGCTGGGGCCTATGTCCACGCTTCTCGCGCTTGCCCTCGCTGGGGCCTATGTCCACGCTTCTCGCGCTTGCCCTCGCTGGGGCCTATGTCCACGCTTCTCGCGCTTGCCCTCGCTGGGGCCTATGTCCACGCTTCTCGCGCTTGCCCTCGCTGGGGCCTATCCCAATCCATGCCTCTTGCGCTGCGCCCTCGCTGGGGCCTATCCCAATCCATGCCTCTTGCGCTGCGCCCTCTCTGGGTCTTGTCCCGCGCCTCCCTCGCCCTTCTCTGGGGCTTGTCCCAATCTGTGTTTCTCACGCCGGGGCTCAGGTGGCCCGTAGCCGTGCCTGGCCCCCTTGACTCTTCTCAGGGTCTTCCGCCCTACTTGGGCTACTTCTCACCCGCACTTGGGCCTATCTCGTGCTTGCCGCAGTCTTTGCCCTCGCTGGGGCCTATACACGCGCTTTCCGCACTCAGGGCTCACCTCAATGCTCTCGCTCCCTCCGGGGCTCTGCCCCGCGCTTTCCGTGGTATCGCCCTTTCTGGGCTCTGTCCCATGCTAAACCACGCTTGGGGCTCAGGAGGCCAGTAGCCGTGCCTGGCCCCTTGACCCTTCTCAGGGTCCTTTACCTGACTGGCCAGAATACCGCCCTCAGGCTGGGGTCTCAACCCCCACACACCGCGCCACACCGGCACCAAACAGCCGTGCCTCCCAGGCACTGCTCTGTGCCCGAACAGGGCACCCAGGAACACCCAGACTACTGGAGAGCTCCCATGAGGCCTCCTCACACCCCTACAGCCTCACCCGGTCCTCCGGTCTTACACCAGCAACCCAACAGAAACTCAAAGCCATAAGCCACCCGACTGTAACTCAAAATAAGCCTCCTGGCTATAACATACGCTCCGCGCCGCCCTGGCTATTCTCCATCTCCCTGTCAGGGTTCCCTCCACCCTGTATCATTCTGCAGAGGCTTGGCAATCAGGCTACTCTGCTCTGCAGCAGAGCTGTTGCTCCTCCGGCTGCCAGAGGGGAACTGCTAGCTAGGCTTTGGCCTGGGCTGTTTATAAAGTCCCGGCCCTGCCCCCTTCTGGTCACCTGACCAGCACGGTTGCCCCAGCAACCATCACCTGAGCTGCCCTAGCGATTGGCAGCCAAGCCCTATTACCAATGCCAGTGGCAGGCACCCTAGTGCCCTGCTACACCCTGCTTGCTGCTGCAGGGAACTGGACCTGGACTCCGTGCTGGTGAGTAGTGGATGGGGGAGGGGGGCTGGAAGAGGAGGGAGGAAACCATGGGGGGGACCCCTGACCCCTGCCCGCTCTCCCAGCCCCCCACCCAGCCCCAGCTCCTGGCTCTTAAAAAAAA
>NW_017729031.1:96474402-96491062 GCF_001723915.1 Gavialis gangeticus
AAAAAAAAAAAAAAAAAAAAAAATAGCCCCCACTCACCGGTGGCTGCAGCAGCCTCAGAGCTTCTGAGGGCTCATGGCAGAGTCCCCCATGCAGTGCTGGGCAGTGGGTGGCAGCGGGGATCACCCCCTGACTGGCAGCAGCCAGGGAGTGCTGTGTTTTTTTTTCAAAGAGCTGGGGCTGGGTGGGGCAGCGATTACGGGGCTGGGAGAGAGGGCAGGAGATGGGGCCAATTTGGAGATTCAGCCAATTTGGCGGTGGCCAAATCTCCAAATCGGATTCAGCCGAATCAGTTTAGGACAGTGATTTGAATTGCCAGATTGAATCACTGTCCCCCAAATCCAAATCCGACCCGAATACTAGCTGCTTCGCACAGGCCTAATAAGTACAAATATCTTGCCTTTTCCAGAGTAGTTCTTTCAGTTCACTGTGACTTCATAAAATATTTTCTGTGTCTATTCATGCAAAAAATGGCAAAGGGTTTACATTCAGTGCTATTAAATTCCAGTTTCTATTATCATCCTTAAAACCCTGATCATCTTTAGTCCTTCCTTCTTAATGGTTTGAGAGCACGTAATCCAAAGTATGTGCTTTTTAGAACTTTAGACTTTAAAACCAGTTTTTCCTAAGCAATTTAGCCTTTTCTGAGTCTTGTGTAAACAGCAAGAGGTGAATAGTGACTTTGGATTTTGTTATGGGAGCCTGAATAGACCACGATGCTTTTTTTGTTTTAATTACAATATATAAATATGATTAGCCTAAGTGGAAAAAATAGTGAAATATTAAAATGTGAGGAGGTAAAATATTCTGCAAGCAGCTCCCATGTTCTTTTATTTTAAACAAATTGCGGGCTGTAAAAACACGAGAAGTTTGAAGGCTTTAGTGACTCTGAATGTACAATATTGATAGCAAAGGTTGGGGAAGAAACAATAAGAAAATGGTTAAGCCAACAGTTTCAAATACAGATGATCAGTTTTTAATATAGTTTTATAATAGTCCTGATAGTTAAAGGGATTTTTTTTACTGTCTGCATCAACAGCAGGAAACTCTGATCATGCAAAATAAAATTGACTTTAATAGCATTTAGGAAAGCTTATGTACACAATATCAGTTTGAGAGGAACAGTCTTACAGTGGAACAATCTTATTACAGAACATTTTAATAACACTTCCATAGTCATAAATGAGCCAATTTCGTAACTGACTCTCCCTAACGTGATCTAACAGGATTGTTAGAACTGTTCTACAAGTGACCTGTTTACTTGAACAGATGAAAATGCACTGTTGCAGCTTTGACTGTTGTTTCTCAGCTCAGGGAAACGCAGTTACCTGATTTGCTTGCCTGATTAGGAGCTACAGATGTGAGTTACCCTTACATGGCTGGTGAGGCAGGACAGGCTTCTATCGCTGGTCTAGGTGTGGGGGTATGAGAGAATGGTTGTGGGAGGAGAGAGGGGTGAATAAATCTGGGAGGTGGAGAGTTAATGGGATGGGATTGATAATTAAATGGCAGGGAGAAAGGAAGTGGGGCTGGGGAGGAAGGGTGGTAAACTGAAGGAAGTCAGCCACTGAAGAATGAAATAAAAATAAGTAAAAAAGCAAAAACAAAAAGAGGAAGTGAATTTAAAACATGAGACTTTTTAATAAATTGGGAGTTGGGATTCTCTGGTATGCATTCTCGTCCATTGAGCAATACCTTGGAAGTTAACCTGGTCCTATAATGCATCTAAACCAGGGACACGCAACTCAAACTTTATTGAGGGTCACTTGCAAGGTGCACTTTGCAGTGGAGGGCTGTCACTAGAGGGAACCATTACATTGAAAACAGGTCACTGAGCTTCACACACAGGTGCACGCACAGACTAACAAATTGCCATGAAGAAATGACACAATTTGCAATGATGAAGAGTAATTTTACTCACTGATTTACTTTTCATATTTTTTATGCTTGTGGAACAGCAATAAATTACAAAGATTTATATTTAATAAAGAATAACTTTAATAAAGAATTATAGGGTACAATTGGGATTGCCTTTGTGGACCCCTGGTAGCCCACCGGTTCAATTATGATCTATATACAGATGTCTAACTTGTTCCTTGAAGCATGGATGGAATCATCCATAGTTATCTTAGGTTTCATGCCTACCAGTATTTCTAGCATCTGACAAAGTAGGCTGTAGTCTATAAAAGCTCATGCCCCTGAACAAGCTGGTCTATAAGGTTCAACCCTGCCAAGTCTTCTCCCTAAATTCAGATTAACATGGCTAACTGCCTCGCTCTACCAATATTCTTAATCATGGAGTGCCCTTCCTACAGGATTTGCCTGGTATCCTCTAGTAGCTGTAAATGGTAGAGGTTGATTGCATGTGTTGTTAGTTTTATTGGTTGTATTAGCACTTTTCTTTAATTGTCCACGTCTTTGCTTATGTGTTTTGAGGCATATTTGTAATGCATTCTATATACCAAATATTGATTGGAAGCTATAGGGCATGTGTACATTAGCTCTGCACTGCTCTTGAAGCATCTGTTAAAAAGTAAGCTGACTACCCATTCCTGTTCTGCACACTCCAAAATCAGTTCTGTAGGGCGACACTGCACTTATGGTTTTTGGATCCCTGTCTCTGGCATGCTTGAGAGGCAGAAAGGAAAATCCTTCAAGGGCTCTCATCAAATCATTTTCAGCTCTGGAGTGAATGCCGTTGGAGTGGATGGTGTTGGCACAGAATTTCTGATCCAGATACCTTGTTCCTGGTGGTCCCAGACCCTCAGCCTGACCATGATCTCTCAATTTGATAGTAGGTGAATTTTATTGATAAAACTGATTGCAGATAAGAATAATGCCAACCATTCTATATCTACGAGTCCCAGGGTTGTCATCAGAGGGAAGGTACATCTGGTCAGTATGCAAGCTTCACAATGAAGTTCTCTCTTGAATATCAGATGTCAGCAGCCTGGAGGCTGAGACCCACCCTCCCCCAGTGGGGAGTGTGAGTTAGGCTGGTGATATGCCCTCTGTCCATGATGGCCTCAGGTTCCTTCTCAGGGATCCTTTGCTGCTCTGAAATCCTTTCTTTTGTATGTGTTGTCCCCTTGATGACTCTTCATCTTTGGGCCTTGCTGATTGGTCTCTCTCTGGTAGTCATACTGCCCACATTCTGTCCCGTTAGCATATTCTTTTGTTTCACAAACCCGTCATATGCACATATCCCAATTTGGGCTTTTACGGTCTTCTAATTTGGTCTCTTTCCCCTGTGGCAAAGTGAGTGCCCCTGACTAGCCACAAGGCTAATTTCCTCACCTGCCTCTGGGCACGCCGCCCACCTGTCTCTCTTGCTACACCTTGATGGAACATAATTGAGTTGTTAATTAGGCAGGAGGCTGCCCATTATACACCCTGATATTGGGGGAGTGGGGGGCTATCCACAGCTCTGTTCCATCCCTATACTGCGGCCCAAGCCTCACAGATGACATCCCAGGCAGTCAACTTAACCATCTTCTTTGCCCATTAGCTGTAGCCCCCTTTCCTGGGGCCTTCAGCTTTCCTTTAAGCCCTGGCCCCATCTCAGGCCAGTTGGGATCCTGAGCTTCTTTGCTCAATATGGACATCTCTCACAGTGGGCCCCTGGTCCTTTTGACCCTTCTGGTCCTGGCTCCAGCATTGACCAGTCGAGTCCCTCGGTTGGGTCTATGCCTCCTGCCTGCACTCAGGGATTGGGGTCCCCCATTCCCAGCTCAGGTGCATCAGATAGGTGGAGTTTATTTCTTTGGTGGCAGTCCCAAGAGTGAGGTGGAACAAGTGTAGACACATGCATAGCTTTTGATGACACAATAGAATCTTCACAGACCTTTAAACTCATATAGAATGTTATTGACTTGCATGGGATTTAATTGCAACTCTTGTGGACTTTCAAGCAATATTGTCTAACGTGGCACAGTATAAGATTTCTGACTCATATTAAAACAGTGTAATCTAAGTGCTCTATTTTATAACTAACTCTTCTGTAAAGTGCATGGGAAGCATGGGATGTGAATGTTCATGAAAGGTCAAGGAAAATGAAGGAAAAAAGTGAGAAACAAAGAAATGGAAGCAGACCAGAAAGTTGCGTATAATCTTCACTATACAATTTTTAGAATTCTTGAAAGATGTGTTCGCAACCATGAAATCAGCAGACATGAAGCTTTGAATTGTACAATGGACATGCACAGAATATTGATTCATCCTAGTTCTCACTAACCTTGGTATTATAAGACTTCAGAGTTCAGAATTTGAAATGGACAAAGTGTTCTCAAATATTTTCTCCAATGTATTAATTACAAACTCATTTTCTTCAACAAAAGCCATACAAGAACCCTTCCCAACTAACTTTTTGTTCAACAAATATAGACATGGTAGAAAAAATAATCCTCATTATCTTCCCGTACTTGAGTTCATCTCTGTTTTGCTTTTGGT
Source organism: Gavialis gangeticus (assembly GCF_001723915.1). Lineage (NCBI taxonomy): Eukaryota > Metazoa > Chordata > Crocodylia > Gavialidae > Gavialis > Gavialis gangeticus. The sequence goes on from NW_017729031.1 coordinate 96,478,850, forward strand.
CTCTGAGCAAGAATACGCTTTACTTCAGTCTCTTGTCACCTTGGACATTAATTCTTGAAAAACATAGTAAGATTAAGCAAAACAACTGGAACTATTTTCTCTCTACAGCAGCACTAATTATAAGCCTGTTTTTTCAAAGTGGTACTTTCTTCCATCTGCCAAAAGGAAGCAACAGCAACAAATGACATCATTTTATCATATTTATTTCATTCCCCAGAAGTGTCGTATTTCTGTATCTCACAATGTTTAATATGAGATAAACATTGTGAGATGTTCATCATCACAGCATCATGATAGTCTCCAGTTAACGAATAGAGAAACCTGATGGACAGAAGTGGGGTGACTTGCCACTTGGGCAAGTTCACATAGGAAGTTTGTGTTGAAGCTGGGAATTGCACTCATGTCCTCAAATCCTAGGTTAGTGCCCTACTTGGGGAATCGAGCTTTTCCATAAAAGCCATTCTCTAGATTTTTTGGAAATAATGTGAAAATGAGAAAGGGGGGGAAGATTTTAGCAGTCCATAGATCCAAGCAATTTTTCATCATTTACTAGAAGAGACTTCTTTTTCACTACAAAATTCATGTAAACATTGAATTGCATGTTATAATGTAATTTAATCTGCTTGTGCATATTTTCAGTAAAGAAGATCCTTATGCCCACATCTAAAGTATATTCAAATTCTTCTTCCAAATACCAAAGCCATGGTTCAGATAAATAATTGGTAGGTTCTTTGGGTAATCTACAGTTCAATTACAACCCTGTGGCACAGAATATTTGTAAAATGAGAAAAGTTTTAATCTGATGTCAGAATGAAATTTAAAAGAGAATGAATGCAATAGTTGCCATGGTACACTGGAACATATCTTGCAGGGAGATTTGTTTGAACTGCCACTCCTTTCAGAATTTTAGCTACTTATCAATTCATAAATCTATCACAGATGACTTGGCAGCTAGTTTCCTAAGCTTTTTGTTTATGTTAACTAATAATCATTGCCTTAGATCTTAGACTGGGTTGAATTTTTCTGTTATGTGGTGTGGGTAGGAAAATGGAAGGAAAATATTCCCTTTCAATTTTTCCTTTTTCAGGGTAGTCTGTTGAAAACATTGCAGATTAGCGGTTACTTTCTGCCTTTCATAAAGAATTTGCTAAACAGTAACTCCATTTTTTGCACTCATTACATTTTCTTAGTATTGAAATTCTCTCTTTGGATTTGACTGCCAGATGTTTCTTATGCAAGCCTTATTGGTTTCCATTACCTACTGAAAATTGACTTTAGGTGGAAATGAATATTGCAATTATATGATTATGTCTGCATAAATTAGTGTCATTTTGTATTTAAGTATTTTTAAATAATTTCCTGTGTATACATATCCACTGTGGACAAGTTGCATTTATTAACAACAAAGCACAGAAATAAATAAGAAGTTCAAAGGTACCATAATAGAGTTAGAAAAACAGAATGAGGGTTGGTTGGGTTTTTTTGACCTTCATATATTTAGCTCCCAAAGTTAAGTATAACAGTCAAGAATCTGGACTCTAAGCAAGGTTAGCCATTCCCTTGCAAGTGAGAGAATAGGGAAAACATAACCCTTTGCCACTCTGCAATCAACTTACTGTGCTATCCTTCCCCTATGTACGCGAGCAACCAAACTGAGGAAAGAGAGTAGTAACAGAGGTTAACTGAAAAAGGTACTTTGGTGCCTTGGGTCTTAGCTCCTAGAGATGATCCAGCCAGTTACAGGGCAGTTCATTTGTCTTAAGCACTGCTGCAAAACTGGATAAGAATTTTGATGAGGTGTTACAATAACATTGTAACTCAATCTGTCTGCAAATCATGCTTATAAACTCCACAGATAGGGTCAGAATTGCTGTCACTTACTTTATGATGTTTCACTTCAAGGGGGAAAAAAGACAGCTTCTCTATTCATTAAGAGCTTGTGGCCACTGGTGTTGGACAGTACTGTCTTCCATAAATTATTTGATTTACAGAGACCTTTGTCCTAAGGCTTCATGCAAGAATCCTGATGGGAAAATGACAGAGTAAGAATAAACCATTCCAGAGTGTGTGAGTTATCAATATCCAGACAAGGGAACCATAGTTTATAGGAGGCAAGCACAAGTAAATGAGAGTTAAATCAAGCTATGCAGAATCCTTAACACAATATTAGATGTTTCCTACATGTTCTCCAATGGATTTATTTGACAGCCAGTGCATTTCCCAATACTGTGAAATGACTGAAGGGAGCTACCCAAAAAATGAGGATGATTAAAAAAAAAAGCAGCAATCATTATAGTGGGACAGTAAATCTGTAGAAATAAAGCACTGAACCAATGACTATATCTTTCTTCCCCTAGATGGAAAACAGTTTTAGTACCCTTGGAAAATATGTCAACTAGTTTAGTCACATCTGGAACTGAAATAGCTTCTCTTAGGATTTACCAGCAATGCTTTATTTCAGTATGCCGAAGGACAAGCCAATTCTAAAGTGCAGTCCAAGGTTGTATGAGCCAGATCATATCCCAGCCAGTTGGCAGCTATATGGTATTTTAATATTTAAGCTATTATCTGTACAGAAACAGAGGTGAATCCTGGTGAAGATGAGATGAAGAACACCCTACACAAATAAGTGCACAAATAATTTCACAGCTGCAAGTTTGCCAGTCAGGGTGCTGCAGACTTGTCCACAGCACCTGCCGTTAGGTCTTCCGTAGACCAAGGGCTTACGAGCAGAAGCTGATGGCAGAGACCTATCCAGGGGATGTTTTGAGTGGCAGTGTCACACTACCTTTGATTCCTGTTTCACTGGAAGTTTAAAATGAACTGCCAGCAGGTACAGCCATATTTTTATTCAGCTGGAGCTGAGAGAGTCAATCGACTGCATGGTTCATTATTGTCTACTTGATTTCTGCTAATCTCTTCACTGCATCGGTGTGAACAACTCTTGATCTTCCTTTAATCAAGCTAGCCTTTCTTCTATGGTTCTTATCTGTGTAATCTGGATTATTTTCTCTTCTAGATAATGCTTTGCCACTCATTCCCCAACATGTCTAATAAATGTGTTCTGCTACCTAGGAACTTGTGCAGAATGCCTGTGTTTCTAGGGGAGTCAAACTCACAACAAATCAGAGACGGGGAGGGAAGGGACAGAGCTAAAAGCAGACTGACCTGTGCAGTATTCAGAGGGAAAAGGGAGTTGCAGAGACGAGACGGAGAGAAGTTACTGCAGTGATCCTTGCCTGAGTTATTCATTGTAGCAGATGATGCGGGTGGAGGCCAGCTACGTGAAAGGGGGCGCTCAGATGGGCGGGGGAAGGAAGGGTTAATTAGGTTTGAGGAAGATGGTGAGGAACTGAAGGTCTCTGGAGCATGATGGAAATGAATCTTTGTAAGGTGTAGTGGGTTTATTGACACATTGAGGAGATAGGGTAGGATTCAGTGGGGTTTGAAGGGGATGGTGGAGCTGAGCATGAAAATATATATAACAACGGGGGGGCGGGGAGTGGAGCCAGCAAGCATTAAAGGTGTCAGGGGCAATGTATAAAGGGCAGTGAGGGGCACGTTGGGACAACGGTAGAGTATCTGGGGGATTCATATCATGGTGCAGAGAGCAGTTTGGTCTGTGGCCAGGCTGGGGGTAACAGGTGCCTACTCCACCCTGAAGCTGGCAGCCAGGTTTCCTGAGACTCAGTTACGTTTCCTTTTGCTTGGATCATAAACTGAACTACCATAGCCTAGGCTGTGTTTACTAATAGCATGTTAGTAATGCTTCTAGTTTCTTTTTAATTGAATCAAAATATACTTTGTGTTATGGGATGATGCATCACACCACCTGCACCCCACTTTTCAAAATCTCAGGGATGAGGGCAAGGTCAGAGAGAGCATCCTCATTAGCAAACTTCTGGGTCTTGAGCAGATCAGCAGACTTGGTTGGGCTGGTTGTACTCAGCCCTGTTCCCCCACCCTGTGGGCACGCTGCTGTCATAGGAGACAATTCCGAAGCACCTGGATGTGATCCTGTTCCACCCTTCTCTACTCCTGAAAACACCGTTGTTGCAATGACAGGTGGATCCTCTTCTTTCCAGCTGCTATTGTGATGTAGTCATAAGTGTAAGGTGAACATATGTTACCGAATAGACACAATAATGTATTTTCAAGTACTCAAACAGGATGGAATAGAATAACATTTCGAGATTTAGACTTCTAGGTGCTATTCAGACACCCAGGAGGAAGCACAGAGTCTGGTTCTGTATATTTATTCACTTTCCTCTTCTGCTGTTTTCCAAATATTAGTCTGAGAGACGAAATAATATCTAAGCAGTGGCAATACAAAGCTGTATGGTAAATATTTTATACTAAACAAAGAAAGTAAATTCTGTAGTAGAGATTGGTGCATATGCAGAAGTTTAAAAAGTATATGCAAGATAGTATGATAAATGAGGTGTATAGTATAAAAAATAGTGCAATTATATAGTTGATAAACTAATATTAATCTTGTCTCTTACTCTTGTTAGAAACGTATTTTCCCCTCAACTGTGCTATTAATTATATACAGCTAATTGTAATCCTAGCATTTCAATTTTCAAAATAAATGTAAAGAAATGTTTATGGTAATGTATAGTCTTTTCCTAGTGTAGTGTTTGCTTTTTTCTTAGTCTCTAGCTAATAACTAAGATATACAAAGATCACAGGAAAACTGGAACAGAGTAGTAATCGGAAGTAAGTTAGATCAAGCTGTGTCTGTAGGAATTTGCAGTAAGTAACTATTTTGTTATACACTAATAGGCTGAAATCTAAGAACCTTGGACAAAGCTTGAGAATGCCAAATTTGTGCAACAGATTAATGGGTTTCAGGTGAAATAATGGGTTCTTCCCAACCCTAAGGCAGAGTGCAGACAGGGTAACTACAGAGCCAGATAGCAGCTGCTAGAATGAACCATGAGGTATAATAATTATAGCTATACACGACCCCTTTCAGTGTATGGAGTTGGTGTAAAGGAGATTTAGCTGTCTCAAAGAAAATGGTTCTAATTCAGATCTGAAAGCTGACATATTGCCAATAGATTTACAGGAAAAATGTTGGTGCATGTTGATGTGTGCCATCACTATCTTACTAAGATATTTATATGATTTCTAAGGGGCTTATTGACATGGTATGCCAGGAACATTTTTTTTTGAATTAATGACTACAGAATTCAGTTCCATGATTTGCAGGGGGGTGGGGAGAGGGGGGTGGGGATGCCATCCTCCTGTTGACTTTCTGCTTTACTACTACTGACACACTGCAAAGCCAAGATAGTTATATTGTATTTGGGTGTAGGCAAGATGGTGCTTATTACATCCCCATTTTAGATTTATGTCACCCCCTTCATGAAGAAATACTTTTATAGTCAAGGGATTTGTTGAATCGATATCAGAATCTTCTTTATTTTAAAGAAGAATGGAATGAAAAGTACACACAAAGAGCAATACTCCAGTAACAGTGAACAGACTGGCTGCTACAGTCTAATTGCAGGGGGTGATATTTGAATATTTATGACGAAATGAACCTTGAATATCAATCAAACACCTAGTAGGGTTCAACATGTAGTGAAATGCTGTTTCCTGTATTCATCCTGTTTGGTACAATTCATCTTGAAGATGACCCGCTCAGTTGATGAAGCCCTACAGTCTCCATCTATACCCATTTTATGTAAGCTCTTACTAATATATGAATACTAACAGTTCATTACCTCCAGTAGTGTGGCTTGCTCATATTTGATCAAAGTCACATGAGGTGTTTTACTCCAGCATGAGTGTCTAAGCAACTTGACTTGTCAAAATCATCTTGACGTAGGAGGATCTGATTCAGCCCATCACCATCACCATAACGCTTGGCACTTCAATTGTCTTTTCCATGTATAGGTCCATGAGAGCTCTACAAACATGAATAATGTACTCCAAGGAAACTTCTCCATCTTTATTCAAATCTCTCCTGCCCACCCAATACTTACAACATAAATATGGAGATTTGGGGTTTTTAATAATACTTTCCCCCTAAAATTGTATTACCATACCACTGAGGTTGGAATTTTCTATGGGGTCTAAAGTATCTCAATGCTCAGTCCTTATTGAAAGCCCTATTTGCTATTACAAAGAGGTGACCAATTGCCCATTTGATCACTTTTCTCCCTTAGCTGTCTCTTTGTCTTTGAGACTATAGACATTTTGTGGTTGGCACTTACTCTTTCGTTTGAGAAGGGCCCTATTAGGCACTTACTCTTTAGTTTGAGAAGGACCTTACCTATTTTGTGTTCTGCTGAAAACCAGTAGTGGGGCGCAGTATCATAGGAAGCAACAGACAAACTGGTTGCAGGTACAGAGATGGCTATTTAAGCAATGGTGGAAACTGGATGGTTTCATACAATTTAATTGTAGCTCATAGCATCACAAGATGATATTGGTGCTACCTATCCAATAATAATACATATCCCTAGAAGTTATCTTATACCAATTAGGGATTGTATCAACTCTTTACGTATGTGTATGAAGTAAGTGACATTAAGCATTAGGAAATGACAGTTGATACCAGACTGTTTCAGGTGGGAGGTGTATGTAGATTAATCTATTCATTTGAAATTCTAACTAGGAATTGAGTGTAGGCCTCAAGTGTGGGAAGTATTTATAATAAAAAATTAAAAACATACTTTACAGAATTCAAAGAAAAGTGAAATATAATACAAGAGAGAGATTGTGAGAGTCAAAACGTTGCAATATTTAAGAATTTTATACGTATTCAGCATTTACTTGTGTAACTAAAAATGTAATAATTTTAATAAAAATAATGCAATTATTCATTACACTTGAATGCATAATTTAAAGATACTCAAGCTGCCTTAATTAAATAATGATGATGCTTGTGTGGGATAGAATTTATATTATTATTGTAACACTTACAGCTTGTACAATATTTTTCAGCCATAGATGTCAGAAAGCTTTTGTCATGGAGAGTAATTACTTTTATTCTTTTTTTTTTTCTGGAGATTTAGAAAGTTTACTGGCTTGACTTTCAGATGCATTAATTAGCTGTAACGTGTAATTATCTATAACATGTGTTGACTTCAGGGTGAGCTGCCATTGCCCAGAATATCTGAAACTCATAAACACTTTGACCAAAGTCAAACAAGTCAACAAGTCAAAAGCAAAGAAAGGAATAGAAACCATATTTCCTGGTTCCAATCTAGTGTAGTTTCCACTACAGTTACATTGTCTTCTGGTTTTGCATTGGCCATGCACCTAGAAATCCCAGAAGAATTGCATGCCCATAATCTAACTGTTTAGTAGTTGCTAAGAGTCCAGGGATTATGATACCATGCATATCCCTTCTACTCTGCTTTCTGCATGTCCTTTCACAGCATCTAGTGAAGGGAGTGTCAGCTCACAAAAGCTTGTGCTAGATATGTCCATCTACTTTGGTTAGTTTGTATGTCTCACCTTATGTATTTGGCAGTATGCACCAATTAAATATTTTTTTTTGTTGCTGTGTGTATCTATTGTTTATTCCATGCAAGTGTGTTATAAATTGGTCACTGGAAAAAGCAAATCTGTCTCTGTAATTTCTTTAAATACTTATCTTTGCAATAATAATGTTTATTGCATAATAATTAACCAGCCCCAAAAAAGGTTATTTTATTTGATGTGCTAAGCGTGCTAAATCATTTAATCAATGATTTTTTTCCCCAGTGGTTCTGGAAAAAGTGAATGGTTTCCAGCATGATCAGAGTTTTTTTCTGAGTTTTTTGTTTGTTTCTTAGGATGGAAACAGTCATTGCCATTGTGCCACCATTATTATTATTATTTTTTTTTATGGCAGCATGAAGGACAAACAAACAGATGTCCATACCCCTTGTCACAGCACAAAAGTCCAAAATCTGTGGCCATGACAAAGGTGGTAATATTTTCTGCTGCTTTATCATGGGAGATGCTTGTTTTCTTTCTGGCACAGGAACGTGGGCAGTCTGGGGCTGCCTGCACTCTCCAGCCACTCTGGGCAGGTCCTCTACGGGATTGGGCACCTCAAACCCTGAGAGCTCCTGCCTGCGTTTCCTTCAGAGATTCCCCTGGGCATGTCTCTGTGGACGTGTCTACATGGGACTTTTAGTGTGCAGTAGTTCATTACTACTGTGCAGTAGCATTGCTGGGCACAAACCATGATGCAACACTACTGTGCAGTAGTAACAAGCTACTGTGCAGTAGGGATGTGCAAAGCAGGCCCTATTCAATTCTGATTCAGCTTCAGCCTGAATTGGGGACAGTGATTTGATTTGTTGATTCATATCACTATCCCTGATTTGATTTGTCTGAAGATTCAATGCTGATTCAGAGAATCTGCGATTCAGACATAGACACAGCTTTAAAAATTTTTTCTACATACCTTGAGGTACTAGCGCAGCTTGTGAATGCTGAGATGCTGGGGCCAATGGAGCATCCCACAGGAGTGTGTGTGGGGGGTGCTCCACGTGTTGGGTGACGAACCCACAAGTGGACTGGAAGTACTTTGGGTCCACTTTTAGGTCTGCCAAGGAGTGTACCAGAGCCACCCCCTGCTCGGTGATCAGACACAGGGGGACCTGGTTGCCCCTCCAAATGCTGGGTGCCTCAGCATTGCAGCACTCATGAGCTGCCTGCTACCTAGAGGTTTGTAGAAAAAACATTTAAAGCTGTATTTATGTCCAAATCTCTGAATCTTTCCAAATCTCATTGAATTGATTCAGAGGGTTCCAATTTGATTCAGAGAGATTAAAGGGTCCTCTAATTTGATTCAGATTCAGAGGTTCAGTCACCAAATTGGGCTGAATCTGCACCAAATCGAATCAGGGACTGAAGCTTTGCACAGCCCTATTGTACAGTAATAACAAGCTACCATGCAGTAACTGTCACTAGGCAACCATGCCGGGACACTATTGCGCAGGAACGCAGGTTACTGTGCAGTCATTTAGTACTTGGTTATGCAAGTACTAAATGACTGTGCAGAAACAATTGCACAGTGGGCGGCTTGTGTAGATGTGCCCTGTAAGCAGGAAATCTGAGGTTTCCTGCTTACAGAAACAAATCAAAGGTTGCCTGGGGTGTATCGCTGCAAGCTGGGAAACCCTGGCTTTCCCCATTTACAGAATCTTGCCTCAGGGCATCTCCAAGGTACACCTCTAAGTAGGGAACATATTGCTCATTGTCCTGTAGGATCATGACCCTGCCCTATGCAACACAATGGATGGCACATGTTTTGTCAAATGAAGTGGTTCAGCTGTGGTGTCCCACCACAGCTGAACCACTTCATTTGGCAATGTCTGTTTATATCATTAAGGTGATTTACTCTTCTATAAAACTGGCATCCTTGATTATTATTCTTAATTATACTGTATAACTACTTCAAAAGCTGTACTAAATGCTTTAGAATGTTTACATAAAACTGTGCACTAGTTAATAAAAGGGAGAAGAGCTGTTTTTTGGTTTGGTTTTTTTTTGAGGGGGCATTGTTTTTGCTTTTGTGGGGAGAGGGAGGCTTTCATTGTTTTTACCAACAGAAAGAATATGAATTTTGGTTACTGTATTTCTGAGTTCTTGAGGTGAGAAAAAAGAAGCCTCAGATTAGAGATTATTTTGAAGTTAATTACACAGAACCTTTATTAAAATAATGGCAGTAACCACTGGCATTAATACTACCCCAGTAAATGCTAAAAACTATGGGCCCATAAACAGTCATTTATTATATGGATGTACAGTACTCAGCATGATGGAAAACTAGATTTTGTTGGGCCTTTTTGTTTCTACTCTAATATAAGTGTTCCATAATAAATTGACTAAAGTTGTATGGCAGCAGATCCATCTTGTTCCATATAGATAGAGAGGTACGTTTCCAGCTCTTGTGCATGATCATAGAAAAGGGTAGGAAGGAACCATAGGAGGTCATCTAGTCTAACCCCCTGCTTCAAAGCAAGACCATCCCCAACTCTATCATCCCAGCAGAGCTTTTGTCTAGCCGGGTTTTAAAAATCTCCAAGGATAGATATTTCACAGCCTCTCTGAGTAACTTATTCCAGTGTTTTACTACCTCCCTTCTGTAGAAAGTCTTTGCCTCAAAGTGTTTGTGGGCTAAACAAAGACAAGAAGTGATATTGGAATCAGAAGCACAGGAGGGAAAGTGATGAAACCAAACACTCGGTCTTGGCTCTGCAGGTCATTGCCAACCAGGAGTAGAAGCCAAGTTTATTTTGTCCTAGTCTAGTGTACTCAACCATCATCCCTCAAAACAACTACTTTTTAAAAACTTTACTAATTTTTTTTGTGTACCACAATAATATAACTTCATCCAGACCCATTACCCCTTCTGACAGTAGCCAGAATTATTTGCTTCATATAAAGATGTAAGGCAGTTACAATATAACCTGCTCCCAGGAAAAAAATTCTTCTTACCTTCTGTCATTTAGTGTATGGCTTATGCCCTTGAAGCATGAGGGCCTGTACCCATAATAATACTATGCAATATTGTATTCATTTTTAAGGTATCTTCTCCGACTAAGAACAAGTCACGAAGGCTGTCGGGGACGGGCCCCAAGGTCACGGTGGGCTGGGGTATGGATCGGATCAGGCGGGAGTAGCGGCGAGGAGTCAGACAGGTTTGGGACACGTGCGGTTTCAAAACAGAATAGATTTTATTTTACTTATGCCACTGATGGTAATGTAGCGTAGGCAGAAGAGCTTGCTTGTTCAGTTACAGTGTATAAACAGAAATAACTAAGGAGATCTGTTAGTTCACGGGGTTCCTGAGTCGAGCCCTTTCTTTCTAGCCCGGAGGCTAGGTGCGGCTGCCCGACTCAATAGTCCCAGAACTGGTCAACAGCACATACAGGGGGAAACTGTAATGCACTTTCAGTTGGTGAAGAACAGACGAACCGGTGATGAACGAGGTACGATGAACAGTTGATGAAGAGAATGAAGAACAAACGCAGATGAGGCCGAGTCGGTAACAGTGTTGAAGATACGTGAATTGGGTCGTGAAGAACTAGTCGTAGTCAATGCCGGAACAAGGTTAAGTAACGGGTGATCAATACGAAGATGGGTGATAGTTAAGGCAGAAGTATGCCGTGAGTCCACAGTAGCGGAGAGACCAGCGGAGCTCTGAAGCGAACCAGGGGTCTAGGCCTAAGAGGTTCTCCTGAGAGGCAGTCTCTGCAGTAGCAGTCTCTGCTCTCAGGTCGGGTCTGGTCTCCACCCTGGGTGGAAACTTACAAGCCTTTTATATTAAACAGGTAGCCAATCAGGTAACCTTTTCTGTGGAAATTTCTAGTCAAATTATGTCATGCTTGGAGCAAGACTGGGCATGCGCATGGTAACAAGTCAGGTTACCTCATGGCAGAGCCATGATTGACAAGCCTGAGGTTGTACAGGGGACATGTGCTGGGCATGCTTGTCAGCCCTCTGGGGATTTTCCATAGCTTGTCTGTGCATGTCAGTACTTAACCCTGTGTTAACCAGCACTGTTATCAAATTTGGTTCTGACAAAGGCAAGTATAAAAATCTCTGCGTAAAGACCTGATCCTGTTGAAATCAATGGCTAAACTTCCATTTATTTCATCAGGGCCAGGATTTCACCTTCTGTGTATATTTTCTAAAGTGCCTTCAGATGAGAGGACCAGGTTGTTATTCTATTCATCATGGTATGGCCCATTTGCTACTGCAGGAGTATAAATTTGTTTTCTATTACTGTCATATATCTGTCCTTTCCTCTAGTGCTGTAATAATTTCTTCAAAATACCAGTAAAAAAGTGTTGAGAACTTAAAATTTTAATCTTAATTATGTCCTAACCTTTACAAACTAGATTAAATTGCTTTTAAAAGAAATGTCAGCAGTCATGTACATGCTGTACAGTTGTGCCCAGTCAATACATTAGTAAATTGAATGAATTATATACATTGTAATATTCATTAGAGCATGAAATATAAAGAACTCCTGACCTACAGGGAGGTAAAACATCCTCATGTGCATTTTGAAGCAAAAAGGTTGTGGAGAGTCTTATGAAGCTCAAAAATGTTAAAACAGTCAGGCGTTTAACTTCATTCTGAAATCAGTTATTTTATTTTTTTAACCCTTACATTTTTTAACAATGAAGAACATTTTCAGACATGTTGATATTATCAGGTGTTAGAAGCATATCAGAGAAGCTTTGACGTTCT
>NW_017729031.1:96496062-96502582 GCF_001723915.1 Gavialis gangeticus
CCAGCCTCCTTTTGAACACCTCTAGCTATGGAGATTCCACAAATTCCTCAGACAACCTATTCTACTGCCGCACTGTTCTAAATGCAATGGGTTTCAATTGAAAAGAAAGGATGCCCATTAAAAAAAATAGAATGATTAAACTTTTTACAGGTCTGTGGCATGGCTACTTTCTAGTCCTAAATATGAATACTTTAAAAATAAAACTATGATTAAACTTTCATTAAACTATAGAATTATCATTATGATTAAACTATTAAGCTATAGAACTATCATTATGATTATTTAATGGAACAGTTTGCAGTTACAAAGCTGCCCTATTAAACAGTTGTCATGAGACAGTTTTAAGACAGGTCAGAACAAATTTTGGGAATTTTTAAAATGTATAGTCTGCTCCATACTTTGAACGTTTAAATAGAAATGTTTAATTTAGATTCCTCTTGTAACATGTTCCTTTACAGTATTTTATATGACTCTTATAACTTAAGACCTTCAAACTTTTTGCATTATAGAATTCCACCTGCCAGCATCACATAGGACTCTGAAGAAGCTGCTAAAATGTAAAGGAAGTTTCTAACAGCTTTCCAAATAATAGGTTTATGGAAGAACAGAAAATTCTTGTTCATCTTTGACTGGTCCTTGGAAGTGTAAAGCATTTTTAATAAATAGGAGGAGTCATATCACCAGAAGAAATGAGTTTCCTATGTAACTGAAGACTTCTTACTCCATATTGCCAGCAGATCAAGGGAAGTAATTATTCTCCTCTATTCTGCACTGGTGAGGCCACATCTGGAGTACTGTGTTCAATTTTGGGGCCCTCACTACAAAAACGATGTGGAGAAGTTGGAAAGAGTCCAGCAGAGGGCAATGAAAAGGGTTAAGGGGTTGAAGCATATGTCTTGGGGTGGTTCCAAAAAAAATGGAACTAGATTGTTTTCTGTGGTGGCAGATGAAAGAACAAGGAACAATGGTCTCAAGTTGTAGCAAGGGAAGTTTAGGTTGGATATTATGAAAAAAAATTCTCTCTAGGAGGTTGGTGAAGCACTGGAATGGGCTACCTAATGAGGTTGTGGAATCTGCATCCTTGGAGGAGGCTTGGCTTGACAAAGCCCTGGCTGGATGATCTAGATGGGGATGGTCCTGCTTTGAGCAGGGGGTTGGACTAGATGACCTCCTGCGATCCCGTCCAACCCTAATTTCCTACTACTATTCTATTATTCTATATTCTAATTATTCTATTATTCTATACCAAATTTAAGAAATTTCTGAGATTTGGGGGCAAGAGTGACTATGATGATCTTCTAGTCTCGCCTCCTCCCACAGAATTTATGAGACAGATTGTTTATAATTTTTTTTCCCTAGAAAAGCATAATCCTATAAGCTTCTTTCACAATAAATAAACAGAATCACCAATACAAGACGTACCTCCCTGAATGTAACTGAAATTGATTTGCCTTTGCATTATCCATTAAAATTGTGTCTGATTTCTAACTGCTGGGGGGGTGAGGGTGTGCACACGTGCATGTGCGTGTGCATGAGAGAGAGAGAAAAGAGGAGAAGGAGGAGGAACGCAGAAATTTTAAAAAGCACTAGGTCCTGGGAAGTTAAACTTCCTGAAGCTTCTTGCCACAAAGCAAAATCTTGACAGGGATAAGTGCCACAGGATACAGTACTTTTGAGATGTGAATGCCCCACAGTCAGATCTCTGTGCATAGCACCCCTTTGGAATTATAATTTATGTTAAATAACTTCTTAGAATAGATGAGCAAAACTGAAGGTCAAAAACAGAACATGAACAGAGGGTGTGTTTACATGTGCATTTACTGTGCAGTAACTGAAATTACTGCACAGGATAGGCACAGGTCTACATGTGCACGCTCATACTATGCAGTAAATATGGTGACTTACACTGACTTGAGTGTAAATTAGATATCTGCATCATGCAAGTATCAAAGTTATGCCCAATCAGTTACTATGCAGTAACACTTTGTGTGTAGACTGACTTGGGACTTACTTTAGTTAGAAACAGAAACTAAAGTACGAAGAGGGAGGGGGAAGAGGGGGAAGGAGTACTCTCATTATTGACTGTGTAGCTGGCCAGTGACTGTCATCCTTCCCTGAGGTCCCTTCCAATCTCAGTGCTCTGGGGGAGGCATGGTAAAACTGCATAAAAAGTAGCATTGTTTTCCCTGTCAGCAGCCAGAGGTGCAGGGCCCCAGAACCCAGAAGCCCCAGCACCTACCTCCTTGAAAGCTGGCAGGCTTCATGGCCTCAGCAGGGGCTAGAATGCCTGCAGCTTTCATCCTGTGGGGCCTTAACACACACAGTGTCACCCATGTCACGAGTTTTGCTTGTCCGTAGCTTGAGGTGCAGTTTCCCCCAAATCCCTGCACCTATCTCCTTGAAACTTGGCAAGCTTTGTGGCCTCAGCGGGGGCTAGCATGCCTCCAGAGTTATAGGCTGTTTTGAGCTTCCCCGTTATAGCTTATGGGCGAAATGTCGAAACAGCGTTGAAACAGCAAAAATGTTTTGACGAAATGAAACGGAACAGCGGTTTCAAATCTAAATGAGATCCGAAACAAAATGCTGTTCTGTCAAAACGGAATGGTGCTGTTTCGTACAGCCCTACTATTTAAAACAGTGCCAGATCAATTAATTGAGAAACTGAATTAGACTGATATTTGGGGCTTCCTGGTTCCAACTATTTTCTCCAGTACTAGCTGATTCAGAGGAAGGTACAAAACTTGCTGCACATACAGGTATGGAATAATCTGCCTACAAGGCAAGTTATTTTGTAAGATTGGTTTATGCTCTGAAGCATGAGAAAGTGCATACCTTCCTAACTTTTTCACTTTTTCTTTTCATTGTTTTGCTTATTTTTGTTTTTAGTATCACTGGATGTTCTTATTATTGGTGTGAATGTACAGTATATTTATTTATTTATTTATTTATTTTGTACCTTAGTTTCCTTTCTGTCATTTTTTGACAGACAGCATGATTTGGTGAGGGGCAGAACACACGTTTCTCTCAGCCAATCAACGATTACATTTATAGTTAAAAATTACATGTTATCTCCATTAAATACATAAAGGATGTAAGGAAGAAGTTATTCATGCAACTGTTGGTGCTGCAGAAAAGGACCTGGAGTTTACAGTGGACAATAAGCTGAATATATGTCAACAAAGTGCCCTTTTTACCAAGAAGGCTAACTGAGTATTGGGCTGCATTAGTAAGAGTGTTGCCAGCAGATCAAGGGAAGTGATTATTTCCCTGTATTTGGCACCAGTGAGGCTGCATCTGGAATACTGTGTTCAGTTTTGGGTTCCCCGCTCCAGAAAGGATGTGGACAACCTGGAGAGAGTCCAGTGGAAGGCAGTGAAAATGGTTAGGGGAATGGGGCATATGACTTCTGAGGAGAGGCTGAGGGATCTAGGCTTCTTTAGTCTGGACAAGAGAAGATGGAGAGGGGGTTTAACAGCAGCCTTCAACTACCTGAAGGTTGCTTTCAAAGAGGATGGAGCTAGACTGTTCTCAGCGGTGGCAGATGACAGAACAGGCAGAAATGTTCTCAAGTTGCAGCAAGGGAAGTTTAGGTTGGATATTAAGAAAAAACCTTCTCACTAGGAGGGTGGTGAAGCACTGGAATGGGTTACCTAGTGAGGTTGTGGAATCTCTATCCATGACTGTTTTTAAGACTCAGATGGACAAAGCCCTGGCTGGAAAGATCTAGTTGGGGATGGTCCTGCTTTGAGCAGGGGGTTGGACTAGATGACCCCCTGAGGTCCCTGCCAACCCTAATTTTCTGTTAGTTTATGATTCTTTGCACAGTCTACATTTCTTGACAGGAACAAGGAATTCTTTCAGCTGAAAAAATATTCATATTTTGTAAGAAGGCTATACATTCTGTATACAGTATTGATTAAAATCTTGTTTAGCTCTGGTTTATGGTAAAAAGGTCTTCAAGAACAGTGGTTAAACTCCTTTTTCACACTAGGTTAAAGGCTGATGTATTTCAGGCTTGCAGCCCAGCAGACTACCCTTGCTGCATCCCATTCGAACAAGTTATGCTGAATGGATAGTTTGCTGGCACACACAGAATGCAAGGCAGACAGAAAAGCTAGGACGATGCATAGAGGGGTGGAATTTATTTAGAGTCCACTCACAGCTTACGCTGCTGGCACAAGCAGTAGTGGCCTCGGCCCTGTTTTTCTTTAAGAAAGCCACACAGCTTTTCTTGCCCTGAATTAAATGGTTACAAAATATTTATTGTAATAAACTAAAACAATGCACTGCTACAAGATGAGGTGATTCAGCTCCCCTTAAAAATAAGTTTTAAAAGGGGATAACAAAATATAAATCTTGAGGGAAATTTTATATTGTTCATCAGCCTTTTTATTTCCTCTTCCTGGTATTTTGTTCTTTCTCTGTAAAAGCTGCTTACTCTTTTTTCCCCCAGCTTTTCCATTCTCGAAATCACTGACTGAAGATTCTTTATTATCTAGAGCAGGAGTCAAGGGCCTTTAGAAAGATTCATTTTATATATTCATATAATATATATTATACTTATATAATTATATATAACATATGTATTACACACACATGCACGCACATGTGTGCGTATGTATTGTGTGTATGTATGTATTATATGTATGTATATTGTATATAAGTATTTTTTATATATATATATATATATATATATATATATATAAAAATAGCATGTATGTATGTATGTATGCATGTATTATATATGTGTGTGTGTATAGATACGTGTCTCTATATATAGATATGGATGTGTGTGTGTGACTGTGTGTGTGTGTATTAAATTTGACCATAGGAACAAATACAGAGGCATAGCATGCACAGTGTAAAACTCATTGGCAAAACTTGCTTTGAGTCACTACCCTAGCACACTTTCAAAGTCCGGTTCCCTCCTTTCTCCCCATCCCTTCCATCTAAAAACAAAACAGTCTTCTGGCTGGATGTCAGAAAGATTCAGAAAAATAGCTAATTACATCAGGAGTCAAAGCAGTTCAAGTAAGTTTAGCTACCAGTTTGTGAACTTGGCTTCATGAGACATTATAATATTTCTTTGACTGCATTTTTCATCAGAAGCCTGAACAAATTCATTTAGTTTGTATCTGTATACAAAGCAGAGCTCTGGATGATAAAGCATTAATTAAAAACAGATTACTGGAAGTTTGCTGGGTTTATGTGAACTGATAGCTTTACCATTTATGTTTATTTTCATCATTCATTTTTGCCTGTTCATTTTCAGTAGAAAAATTGTGGGATCTATAGAAGTTACCTTGTGAGTTGTCACTACAGTTTTAACTGAAAGAGTTGCTGTGTAACAATATACAAACTTATACAGCGCAGTTTGTGAGTGTAGTGTATAAATGACAAACAAGCATTATTTTAGCCTAAAAACTGCAGGTCTGAAAAATAGATTAGCACGATTCTGAAATTGTATATTAATACTTTAATTAATTAACAAAATCTGTCTCCTAGTCACCATTTAGGAACTGGGAGACATTAGCTATGTTAGTCTGAAATCAAGTAGAAAGCAGGGGAGACTTGCACCTTATAGACTAACCAAAGTGTGTGTGTATGTGTGTGTGTACACATATGCATAAATAGATACACCTAGGAACCAACAAACTATAAACAGCAATAAAAATGCATATGTGTAAAATATATCTTTGTTTTTCAGCTGTTATAGTCTTCTGATCTAATACTTCCTTCTTCTATTTAATCAGTGAAGTTAAAAAAGGCCCAGAGTGATTAGGAAGCGAATAGAGAAACAGATTTTGAGATTAGGTCAGTCCTTTAGGGCACCTCTGATTTATTTAGGAATGAACTTTGTACAGAAGTCCTTGTGCAGCACCATAATGAATAAAAATTAGAAACCGAGAGCAAGTACATTACATAGTACTCGTCCCCTTTCCCAGCTTGTCTTGAGTAGTTACTGCTTCAGCCAAATATATAGAAGTTTATGCTTAAAATTCTATTTAGCAAACTATGTTCTAACTATGGATTTCTTCCTAACAGATCAATTGCAATGCATTTTATAGGACAGGAGATAACAATGAGACTTGCCCCAAGTTTTTTAGTGAAGCTTTTCCCAGGGAAGAAACTGGGATCTGTGACTGTTACCTTCGCTGTGCAGGTCTTCAGCAGCTGTCGGAGGCATAACCCAGCCCTGACCAATAATAATAATAGATTGTAGCACACGTGTTGGGTGGGAGAGACTTACTGAAGGGCTGGATTCTCAAGTCCTCTTATCCCTACCGTCTTTCATAAGCATCAAAAGTAGTTAGTAACCCATACTCTCTACTGCTTTAGGCTAATAGGGAAACTTCTGGAGTTTCAGAGCTACCCATTCAAAGGATGCTACAGCATGGTAGACTGTACACAGTCAGACTGATAGTGAGTAGCAGTGGGACCAGGATGGTTGTCCAACTCTTGTAGTCTTTGCCTTTGAACTCTGACAAGCTGTTTCAGCACTAAGAGCACTTTCAAAAAA
>NW_017729031.1:96507582-96521125 GCF_001723915.1 Gavialis gangeticus
CTTCTTTTGAGAAGATGTAACTCAAAGAGATGGGGCCAGATTCTCACATGGGACACAGTGAAGCCAAAGGCCAGCACACACGGAGTATTTTGGGTTTTGTCAGCTGTTATCACCACTGTAGAGAGAACGTCTACACCTGCAGTTTCCATATTTCACAGTAAAAAAAAAAAAAAGTGGCAGCACCAGAGGCAGGCACCCAGCTTCACTCAGATTTTATCTACATGGTACTTTGCAGATTGACTATGCAGGAAAAGTACCCCATTCTTTATACTATTTGTAGTGTGTTTGGCAGAGCAAATGTACAGTGACTGGCAGGCAGTTCTGGACCTTCTCTAAAGCAAAACTAAAATCTGATGTTTATGGGAAGCTAATGAGAAAGGCAGAAGAAACTATATTTTCTAACAGTGGAGTGAGGATATCAGTGGTACAATATCACCTATGGGTTTTGGTAGGATACGCCACTGATTACTTTATATATAGTTATTTTTTCATTAAGCTACAAACGGGAGGTAAAACTGGGTTCTATGTTTTTTTTCTCTTTATTAAATAGCTTCGTGTGTTTTGCTCAGTAGGTTTCCAGTATCTTGCAAGGTGTGCAATGAGAGAGCTTCTCTGGATTGAAGTTCCTGACCCCTGGCGATTCAGAGGTCTGTATTATGTCCCCAGTCATGCAAATATGTTGGAACAGGTAGGCCCCCAACCATTTCTTTGGGCTTCTGCAGGGGTAGATCTTGAGGGGTGCAGCAGTGTTGTCACCTTGCGCACCCTTTCCCTGCAGCTGGATATCCCAGGCCAGTGGAGGATACTAGGGGCTAGTTAGGCTTTGGGCACAGAAAGCTGGCTGCTCAGAGAGCTGGCTGCTCTTGGCTGCTACAGGAACAGGGGGAGTCCTAGAGCTGCTCCTGCCCGGCTCCTCCTGGATGGCAAGAAGCAGCTGCACAGGGAGCTGTGTTCAGCTAAAAATAGTGGTAGGGTGAGGGGTTAGGGGTTCCTCCTTCTAGCATCTACTTTGGGCCAGCAGGAATCATTTAGTGGGGGGAAGTAGGGAGCAGGTACAGAAAGGAGGAAGACACTCATCATTGTCACTGCTGTCCCTGACTGAGCCCAGCATGCTGGTCAGCTGCTCCCTGCAGCCACCTCTCTGCCCTTCAGGTCCAATGAGTTAAGATCAAATCTGAGGCTCTCTCATGTGCCCAGGGCAGCCAGAGACATTCGCAATGAGGGCAGGTAACTCCTTCCTACACCTACACCCTGCCACCCCCCTCCGATTTCTTCCCCCGCATGGCCTATGGTCTCCAACTGTGTCTCGCTACCTGGCCATGTGCTGTACCCCTTTTACTAAATCTCAGACCCTGTCTGGAGTTTGTGGCAGGATCAGGGCCTAAATTAAACTTGCAAATCAAACAATGAATGATTTATACTGTTCCCTGCCTTTCAAAGCATTGTAGGAATTCAGGGGTGAAATTCTGGCTTCAGTTTAAATCAATAGTACTTTTGCCACTATAGCCACACACAGGGCTATAGTTTCACCTCAGAATTCTGTTTTTATTACCAGCAGAAATGTTCATAACCAAAAATTAGCTTCTCTCCCTTGACAGGGATAGACGAGTAGTGCTCAACCAATGGCCCATGGGATGGATCCAGTCACAAAGCCATGGCATCCAGTTTGTGGGGTTCCCTTTGAGTCCAAAATTAGGCAAGCGTGGGGAGGAGAGAAGCAGTGGCATCATTTACTTGTTGAAGCTCCCACAGCTGCAGCAATTAATACACTCACTGCTCCCCCACTGTCAAGCTTACAGGTTCATGGGGAGCCCCATGGGTTAGATGACATGGCCCTGTGTGCCAGATAATGACACAGCTGGACCTGGCACACGGGTCTGGCTGCAGACTGGCCCCATGCCACTGATTTGCCCCACAGGGTTGAATTGGTTGAGCACCACTGGCATAGACCAAATTCAGCTCTACTATGAGTAGGCACAGCTCACCATCAGTACTAATGAACTACTAATGGTGGATCTGTCCCTAAGTTTCTAAAAGCATTTGAGCATCACTCAAAATAAATTATATAAACCTTGAGGGAAGTAAATGTTGTACAACATGTCCAATCCCCTCATAATTCTGAGGTGCTATAACTAGGCTGGTCAGCATTTCTGATGACCCCTTAACCCACTGATGCAAGAATTCTTGTCATTTGTTACAAAAAAAAGAAACGTCTTAAGGAGCTGGTTTTGCACCCAGCAGAGTTAATGGCAGAACTTCAGTGGAGCTATTCTAATTTACTGAGGGGAGCAAATCCTGACTGGGTTCTGCCATTTTTTAAAGAAGTTTGTGTGTGCCAAATATGTGCTGTTCTGTTACAGGGATAGACTAGTTTCTCATTACTTATACAAGTAAAAGTGTAATGTCTGTACCTGGTGTTTGTTCTAAGTTGATCTGTCCATGTATGGATCCTTATGCTTTCACGTGTGCTGTACATGTATGAAGGTCTAGCCTTTCCCCCAAAAAACAGATATTTTGTTCCTTAAAAGTGATGAATGAAGATTCCTGTAGGTTTCACTTCATCCCTGACAGGGCTCCAGGGACTTCATTGATATTACATAAGGGATGAATCTGCCCTATTTTTTACACAAACCTATTCACTGTCCTTGCACACTTTTGTTGTCCCTTGGTTTCAGCATGCAGGCAGTCCCCAAATGCAGGGCCTTGGATAAACTTGCCACAAGGTAGCAAAGTATATACAGTACTGTGCTAATGATTAACTGGTGTGCTCCTGAGGTTTCCCTACACAAAACTGCCTTACAGCAGATTCCTTATCTGCTATCAAGGGAGTGTTTACAGCAGCTAAAACTCTTAAGCTCCTTGTCTCAGAGACTGATGGGGATAATTAAGCCAGTGTTTTTCAGCCCTCTGCTCTTCATTGCATTGCTGGAAAATGGAGGTGAGGGCTACATTAGCCAATACAAGGCATGACAAACCATGTTTAGCAATTTGGTATATATTATGTTTTTGGCTCATTACTTCATTCTTGCTGCTCGCTGCTGATATCCACCTATCTGAATCTGCAGGTAGAAGAAAAAATTACCCAACAATTGTAGTCTATATTTTTGTCCCTGTGCAGAAAAAAGTCCATCATTATATGTTATAATCTAATACAATAAATCTCATGCACATTGATTTATGAAATGACAGGGAAATACTGTGGGGCATTCTATTAAAACATGAACAAAGCGGATTTCTCATCCACTTGTCTATTCTCCTATGAGTCTGGATGAAATGATGCAAAATAGATTGCTCAGCATCTAACTAAGAAGACAGATGCAGAGATCATGGCTAGCGATCACTGCTATACCAGAATGAGTTTTTCTTGAACTGCTGTAAATTATGATGTTGCACTAGATTATATTTACTCTTTTAGTAAATAAATCTCCTGAGATGAAATCTTGAGTGAGCCAGTTTGTAGGTAACTCCAGTATAGGAACAGAGGAGTGGAAGGGACCTCTCGCGCCACAAAGTGCAATCCCTTGCCTTCACAGGCAACCAGATATCCACAGTGTCCTAAAAACTGTCTGCTCCAGCTCCTCAACTTACCACAGACACCCTATATAATGGTAGGCTAAAAAGCAAGAGAGATTAGGGTACTGCCAGTATCCTGCCACTGCAATGGCAGAGAAGGAAAAATGTCTCAGGAAGAGGACCATGACAGTGGAGGGCAAAAACCTCTGCAGTCATTGTCTTGCAGTCCTTGCAGGTCCAGAAGAGACATTCCTTCATGACCCCAATTGGTTTTTACTCCGAGTAGAAGTGAAGACACCCCAAGGCCCTCACAACTTCTGTTTTTGCTAAGCTAAAGAAGCCAAATTCCCTTAATTGTTCTTGTTTGTTTGATAGACTTTCCCACATTATTTCCCTGTCTCTTTGTTCCCTTAATTTGAGTAGCTGTTCTTTCCACTTCTTTGCACTTTGTCTCCACTGGTAGCTCATGGTCATCCTACAGGCATCTCTTCTTTTTCTTTTTCCCCATGGTGTCTCCAATCTGTGAGACTCCATCTTATAGTCAAAATCTTTATTATTGATTGAGATCACAATTTTGCCCTTCATGCTATTAAATGCCAGATGATCTTTAATGTTCCACTCTACAAAGTTATCTTCCTGTATCTAAGTCCAAGCCTTCTTCCATATTGCCAATACTCCCCCAGCTAGTGTCATCTGCAAATTTTGTAAACACATCACTACTTCCCATAGCAAGGTCACTAAAGAAAATATTAAACAGGATGGATAGCCATGTCAGTCCCTGAGGAATGTCATCAATTGCTAAGAAACACTACTGTCTACAGTCTAACTCATCTTTAAACATAACTTCTTGTAAATTCCTTCTATCCAACTCTCTATCCACCTCAAAATGATAGTGTTGATCCTCACCCAATGATGTCCTATGGGGGCACAGTGTCAAAAGCTTTGCTTAAATCTGGATAGATCAGGTCCACTGCATTGCTCTGTCTAAAAAGTCAGTTCTATTGTCACAAAAGGATATTAGATTGGCATAACTTAATCATCCTTGGATGAAACCATGTTATGCCCAATTTTCTGTTTTCTTTCAGATTTTTTTTATTATTCTTTCTTCAACATGTGTCCTAAGACTTTGCATAATATTGAAGTCAAGTGTCTGTAATTGACTGGACTAGTCTTTTCCCCCCTTTTTGTTTAAAGGCAATGCATTTGCTATTTTCTAGTCATAGATACTATCTGATAGATTAGTTAATGATATGTGCTAAAGTAGTTACTATTTCGTATACTAATCCTTACAGCATTCTGTGATGGAGATTTTCCCTGATTTTTGTGGCATTGTCTGCTTTTGCAATAGAAATGATCATATCTAAAATAAAGTCTTCATTCCCATTTGGGCTAGGGACAGACATTTAAAAAGCCTGAGCCTGAATTGATTCAATCTTTGCAGGTTAGTCTAACCTGAATCTAACCTGGCTAGGCTAAATTGCTTTGTAAGTGCACAGATATCCCGCCTGGACTGAAAAAAATGCTGGCACGTGCCTTCAGTGGCTCAGGCTAGAAGCGGTGGGGGGACGGGGGTGCTAGAGTAGCCCTCCCTTCCCTTATGAAGTCCTGAGCTGGAGGGGCTGGCACATAGCCAGGCCCTAGCAGGAATCCTTGCTTGAACAAGGAGTGGTGGGGAGGAGCAGGAGGAAGCCGGGTAGACCCTGCTGTGTCTGAGGTCTCTGCCAGAGCTTCAGGCAGGGAGCAGAGGGGAGGAGCCAGTCCTGCTGGGCTGGAACAGAGAGCAGAGCCCTACCCAGTAAAGCATCTGAGATGCTGGGGGACTTTGATTTCATTTAAACTAGGAAGTGGTCTGAGACAGACATTGCATAAACTGATTTGACCCAAATCAGTTAGTTCTGATACTTCAGGTTTATCTCAGACCAGTTTCACCCATTTTCAGTCTGGTTTATGTGCACTGAACATCTGTTCTGTTACAGGTTTAAACCAATTTCTGATCACTTAAACCAGTTTATGTGTAATGTCTGTCCCTAGCCTTGGTGCAATACCATTATCCTGAATACCACTTAATCCTTACTGAAACTATGTAAGAACTATGTAAAGTACTACTACTGTCCTGGTTCTCCCTTTATGTAACTGGAGAAATTACAGTCCAAGAATTATGCAATAGCTATGTAATATCATAATTAAGTGGTTCTCCACAGTTTTCAGCCCGTGAGATATAGACATGTACTATAGGCAGAAAAGATTCTTTGTGTGAATCTGATATCTTTTATTAGACCAACTTTAATAGTTGGAAAAAAATTTTAAGTAAGCTTTAGGGTTCAAAAACCCTTCATCAGGCTGAGGAAGTTTCAGCAGTTGGTGAATTTAGGCCTTTAGAAAGGAGAGATTTTTCAGTTTTGGTAAGCATGTGTGTAGAGAGATTGATGATATTTGAGGGTTGGTCACTGCTTTCAGTTTCATCAAGTCTGAGGTTGGAATGTTGTAAGGTGTTGGTGTTGTTCCTCTGATGGTTGTTTTCTGGCTAGGAAACTTGTTCTCAGAGTAATTTGTTCCATTTCTTCTTTTTATGTAGGGTGAATGTTGTAGAAAGTTTTTCGTAGTCTCTTTGTATCCATTGTATATTATTAGGGAAGATGCTTGGATTTCTGTTTTTCAAGTTGTTGTAGTATGTGGTGATTTTTGTAAGGAAACTTACAAAACACTTCCCAGAGACAAGCCTATGAACTCCACTTCATCAACCTCCTGGATACTAAAAATCATGGACTAAATACAGACATTGGATTTATGACACATTATAACCTGCCTGACATCTGACTTCCCAGGTACCTCTCCACTATTCATCCCCCTTCTCTCCCCTTCCACCCAGCTTGTCTGTCACCCATTGACTCCTCAGTCTACAGCTTCACTGGCTACCTGTCTTGTATGCATACCAGCCCAGCCTCTGGCTTCTTTACTTTTCATTCCATCCAGGAAGAGCACACACCAACTGCTGAAACTTCCTCAGCCTGACGAAGGGTTTTTGAACCCGAAAGCTTGCTTAACATTTTTTTTCCAGCTATTTAAGTTAGTCCAATAAAAGATATCAGATTCACCCAAAGAACCTTGTCTGCCTATGTCCTTAGACCAACACGGCTACAACCTACACCTCTGAGACATGTATTATGGAATTTTAGCATTCGCTAGTAGTTCCATGGGGTAAAGTTACATCTCATGAGTGTGGCAGGAACTGAGAACAGAAGGCAAATCCTGTAGTTGCTTCCTGAGCCTGTAGGCTAGTACAATTGGCATTATCTTTGGTCATAGACACTTGGG
This sequence comes from Gavialis gangeticus, assembly GCF_001723915.1. Lineage (NCBI taxonomy): Eukaryota > Metazoa > Chordata > Crocodylia > Gavialidae > Gavialis > Gavialis gangeticus. Next base: position 96,514,411 of record NW_017729031.1, read on the forward strand.
AAAAAGAGGGAAGAATTGGCCTTCAAGGAGGCATTAGCTACAGAAACTCATAGATCGATCTTATATTGAGGAACAGCAGATTTAAAGGCTTTTTCTATCCTTAGTATGATCTCTTGCCTAGGTTAGGAAGCATTGCTTTACTTGCATAGACAACAGAGATTTTCAAGGAAGTTAACAATTCAGTCACTTTCAGTGAGAATTTGCCACCTGACTCTTTTGTGCCTGCAAAAATATCCTGATAAAATCAGTAACTTCTGTTTACAACAAATTACTTTGATTAGGGGTACATACCAATTTATTACCATTTAATTAAATTATGTCCATGTCGTCTTCTCTACCTATTTCTTCCATTTAATTCTATCTGGATATGGTGGTGTTTAGCCTATCTGGTTGGTAGTCCAATCGTATATTGTAACATTACAATTTATCACAGGCAGTTTAGTGACAGCACCTATTTTGGAGTTTCGTACCAACTGATGCTGATCTTTTCTTTGACATGGAGGTAGTAAATTTTGTTTTAAAAAGTACCTTTCCCTAGTCTGTGAACAGAAGTTGTACCCACTTGCAACAGAACTTAATTTGGTCCCTCATTCAGAAAGGCACAGAAGTTTACATAGACATTTATTCGCAAGTAGGATATTTCTCTACATTAAGATGTACTGGGAAGTTATTCAGTGGGGTTTTTGAGGCTAGCAATTCAAATGTACTTTTGTGCCTTATATTCCAGTGTGGGGATACCTTGAAGCCTACTGAAAGAAAGGGCTTTTAAACAGGTGTAGATCTGTGAGCTCTTGACTCTCAGCACAGCATAGCATATGAAAATGACTGATAACTAAATTAAATGCAGAGACTCCATTGAAATTAATTATGATAATTCTTCTGTATCCTAGTATATCTGAGCTGGGAAAGGAGCTTTCCTATAGGTCGGTTAGGGTGCATGCACTCAGTTGTGATGTGTAGGAATTAACCATTGCTGTTTGCAAGGTGCAGTCATATTTCAGATTCCTTTGTGTATAAAACATGAGAAGTATCATATCTGTATAAATGTAATGCCAGATCCTGAGGTTCCTTTTCATCCAACAGAGTGCTAAGTGAGTAAAAAGGGCTTCATGGTCTGAACTATAGATACCAAGGAGACAATTTGTTTTGAAAATAATAATTCACATCTTTTGTGAAATCTTACATGAAACTACAAAGTAAATCAAGTAGAATCTCTTACCATGAATTTCAGAGTTGCATATCCAGATTAGCACTTAAGAGAAAACACACTTTGTCATGTAATGTGCTTACCTGCTTTCTTTTAGTAGTGTGAAAAGGTAACCAAAAGTGATCATTTGTCTGAACATATTGAATGCAGCTCATGTTCTATGGCTAGTCAATGCAAGGATACATCATTGGGCATGTCTACACATGCATTTTCTGTACAGTAACTTGCACAACAAGGCACTGCTCAGTAAGTGTTTTTTATGCTAGCGTCTATACGTTCAGGCATTACAGTCCAGTAATGTTGTGTGTGGACTGACTTGGGACTAACTATTCAGTGAGGGCTCCATATAACATAACACTCAGAAGGAAGAGAGGCATCCTTATAAAATATTTTAGGTTTGCTTAACAAACCACTGGAGTGAGGCTGAGCTAGAATGCAGGTTTTAAAGAAATGTGCTACTTACAAGAAAATAAAATGTTCATCCAGTGAGTGCTGCCTGCTGGGATAATTCCTGAGACAATCTACTTTGTGCTGTCTTATGGGCTAACGAATGTTTGTATTCTGTTCACACAGTATAAAGTGATGATTTCTTTTGGCTGATGGGCTCAGTCACTATGATTAGCTTTCCACCATTAATGTTCTAGTCAACCTGAGAATGTAAAGCTGGTATTAATACATCTGGGCAAAATTACTGTTAGAGTTATTAGATCAAATTCACATAGAAATGGAAAACATACCACCACTACATGGAAAACAGTCTACATAGGTCAGCAATATATTGATCCATTTGATCAATTTAGTTTTCATTTCCATCACTCATGCAGTCATATTACTTTAAAAAAAAATTCACCTGTTTTTTATAATCCAGGTCCTTTAAGCAAACAAAGCAGATTGAAGAAGTATTAAAAAGGAACTTAAAAATTCATCAGATGTGGTTTCTTCTTGATATTATATAAGTACTTCTTCTGTAATTAATACTGAATGGTATTCACTATATAACTATTCAGTAATTCTAGTGTTTCTCTTTGCATTCATTAAAATACCTGCACTCACTTTTTAGAATGTCATCTGGGGCATTGTTTTGACTAGATGATTCTCCCCATTTCATGCTGGAACTTTCTCTCTGGGGATTATTATGGCAGAAAATATTTAATGGATCCTTGTAAAGAACAACCTGAGAAAAATTCTTAGGATACTGTTTGAAAAATATGCTAAGAAAGGCTATAGGGTTGTTGGTTGTAGCTGTGTTGGTCTAAGAACATAGGCAGACAAGGTTCTTCAGGTAGATATGATATATTTTATTAGACCGACTAAATAGTTGGAAAATTGTTCTTTGCAAGCTTCTGGGCATAAAAGCCCTTCTTCAGGCATAGGGAAAATCTGTTGAGAGAGTGTGTTAAAAGAGGCTATGAACTGCATGATTTATTTGCCTAAAATTCTGATTTATATATAATTCTAGTCTTCTCCAATTTTTACCCAGAAAGAATTAAAAATAGCCATAACTTACCTTGTTCGTAGTATCAGCATGTCTCAAATGTTCCCAGAACAAAAACATTTGCTGCCTGCATGTACTAACTGCCAAAGGACCATGTATCATGTTTGTTTGAAAGACAGAGCACATAAAGACTGTCAGTCATGGCTGTTGAAATAGATGCAGCACGGTGGGAAATACTATTCCATTTTCTTTACCAACCAGAAAAGAGAAAAAAAAAAAACCAAATTAAACTGCATAAAAGCACAAATGTGGATTGCTCATATTATCTTATTAGCTATGTCCCCTACAAAGGCATTCTGTTATGCCTGTGTTACAAAACACATTGTAAAGAAAGATAATGGAGTCAACTGTTTTCAACCTTTAACATTAACACTACCTATTGTGAAGTGAACCCTGTTAAGATGAGAGTATCAACAGAAGGACTTTCTTTCTGAAAACTATGCAATGCCTGTACCACCATCCTTATACATTAAGAGCTAATCCTTTTCATCAGTCTGCTATAATAAATATTTTCCCATCTTATATAATTTGCCATCAAATAACTGTTGACATTCAAGCTGCTATATTTATTGTTAGATTCTTTTTTCATTGTTGTATTTTGTCTCCCAGTGCATCAAGATATGTACTTTCCCTTCCTCACCCAACTGCAAAGCATCAGAATGAATGAATGAATGAATATAAAAACCTCTGAAGTTGAGCTTTAACTTTCAGTGAAAAAGTAGGGTGGAGAGCCCTGTAGTAGATTTTATTTTCTGTCCTTGAAGTGGTTTGGGATGGAAAGCAGTTATAAGTAAGTATATTAAAGTACATTAAAGATAACTTCTCAAACTGAGGATTAAATAACAGGTAGATTTGGGCCAGAGAGATATTTTGGAAAGCTAGAGAATACCCATTTAGCCCGCTAACATAGAGTGCATACAAGTATTACATTTCTACTGGTGGAATCACAGTTACACTGGTAGAAACCCTAAGTATACAAGCATTCAACAGTTTCTACTGCATCAAAAATGATGGGGGTCCAACAAACTTTTACCACCTCTAATGAGGTAGAAGTGGCCTCCAGTAGAGTTTCCACTGGAGAAACAGACACTTGTACTCTTACCTCTCTGATAGAAGCCTCCATGCTGGCCTCTGGTATCCCAGTGTCCATTGCTTTGCCCTGCCTCTTACCCCACTGCTGACTTCACTGCCTTGGCTGATCACAGAATAAAACCCTCCCCGTGTCAGTTTTGGGACTATGAAAACCCAGCCCCTTGCCACAGCCTTGTGGCTATATAGCTTACAACCTCCCAACCCACTGGCTCCCAACCTGCTGTTGGCATTGGATTTACAGCCCAGATACCTTGTTCTAGGCAGACCCACTGTCCCTCGTGGCTTCAGGTTCCCCTCTTTGGGACCCTTTGCTGCTCTGAAATTCCTCCTTTTATGTTCTTTCTCCCCTCTGATGGCTCTTCATCTCTGGGCATTGTTGATTGGTTTCCATGCGGTCATCATACTCTTAACGTTCTGTCCTTTGCTTCACAAATCCATCACATGCACACATCCTATTTTGTTTATTTACCAGTTTTGCCTAATTTGGTCCATCTACCATTCCAAGGGCCCTGCAGTTTGGCACTGTGACCTGGCCAGTGTGACAGAGTCCCTTATCTCATGTTATGGAACAGTGTGGTACATGCCTTCAATTTCCTAACCTATGTGTCTGCTTGCCTTTGTCAGACACAGTAGCCCTTGAAGGAAACTGTCACAAACAGGCTTTTAGAACTCAAACAGCCCTTGCAATTCTCCTGGACCATTGTCCTAATGCAGTATCTACTTTATCTACAAGCCAAATCCCAAAAAGCAAACCTCTAAATACCATTTTGTAGCCATCATCTACCAGCACCTGGCTCCATCTGGACTCATCTAACCTGCTGTGGAACTGGATCTGTGGGCTGATCCACCATTGACTGCTCAAGAGGAAATTGACAGGTTTGGGTCTCCGGTCTCAAAGCCTGACAGCTGGGGGAGAGAGAGAGCGGGTGTTGGGGTAAGGAGTGGGAGAAAGATTTGGTCCTATCACTTGTGCCCTAAGCTCCTGTCAGCTGTTTCCAGGTAGACAGGGGAGTCTGAAAGACATGCTGGGATACATGCGGTGGGGCTTTTTCGCTGGGTGCTATCAGCAGTGCAGACTATCTGTAGAGTACCCGGCTAAGCCATGTAATTCTTGAAGAGTATTTTACCATAAGGTTTTGAACTGCTTAAACTAAGCTGTTATCCTTTCATTTCATTTGAATACTTGCAAGCACCCGTAGTTCCCACACCACACGGCTAAATATTCTTTGTTTTCCCCAACGATGCACACACTTTTAATGCATAATGACAGTTCCTGATGGGATGTGAGCTGTCCTGGAATGGACGTTATATTATTATATATGTCCCTGATGGGCCTTCTCAAGCTGCTCCTAGGAGTTCTGCCCTCCTGGCGGTTGGCTTCACCCCTTCTGGGCCTGTTCGTTACTGGGGTAGTTCATCCTCCCACATCGCCAACCCCGCTCTCACCTGCCACAACTTGTTGTTCCCCAGTGGGGTGGGGCTAGTTCATGGGTTCCTCGGTGGCCCGGGGCCTAGCCCGCCAGTTGCTCACGGGGCTCTGCCACCCCTACACCCCGGCCTCATGCCACCTGTGGTGCTTCGCCTCCTCATGCTTGCCCAGCATTGTTCCCGCTGGCTTCTAATGCAGTTCCCATACTCAAGCCCCAAATACCCATAGGGTACACCTACCCTGAGGTCGTGCGCCTTCACACAAGCCTATACAGGAGCCTCAGCCATAACCTCTATAGGCCCCTCACCACAAGCCCTCCACCCTGTGCACTCTGTGCTTTGTGCCCCACTTGGGGACTCTAGTGCCCCAACTACCTAGCTGACCCTCCACCAGATCCCTGACCACGGATCATATGAGCAGAGAAGGGGGGGTTCCCCTCGGTCGCTCTCTAGTTGCCCCGCTTGGGCCCCTCAATCGATGTCTGACGGTTCTGGCGGTGATCCCGCCCCGATCACCCTCCAGCTGGGTGGTCCTCGGTCCTTCGCCCCCTCTTCGGGGTAGCCCACGCCCACCGTCTTGGCACTTACTTCGGGGTCCTCTGATTCTTCCTGGGTTGCCCTGGTCTTCCTTTGCTCACCCAATCCATCACTCCTTGGTCGACCCGCCGATGTCCCGGTTGTTGGGCCTCTCTCAGCCACTGCTCCTTCTGGCACACTGGCGCTTCATCGCCTTGCCTGCGGAGCCCACACTGTTGCTGGACCTGACGGCAGTCTGGTCTCCAGGCTATCCATCCTCTCCGGAGTGGCGGCTGCCATTTTTAAATCTGCCGGCTGGCATCTGACACCGACGTCAGCTGCTGGCCGCAGCTGTACAAAGAGGCAGCTAACGAGCTGCACGGGTTGCCCCTCCGGCTCCGTGTCTCTCCTGTCCTGGGCTGCAGGTAAGTGTTCCTTGTTACCCCAGCCCCCGGGACAATATACATACAGAATGTGTCTACACAAGATGCTTTACTGCACAGTAGGTTAGTTTACTGCACAGTAAAGCATCACTGTCGACACATGTGCACACTTACTTTGCTGTAAATTAGTCTACTGCACAATTAGCTATGGCCTTTTAATACAGGTAGTAAACTAACTGTGCAGTAGATATTGTGCAGTAACACACATGTAGACACTGAATGGGAGCAAATTTACTCCTGGCAAGCCTAGCCAGCAGGGGGCCACAGGGTACAGCGTCTCTGGTCCTGGCACTGCTCAGCTCCCCGGCTCCCTTCAGGAGCTGGGACTGATCAGTGCCAGGACTGGGGAGCTCTCTGCCCCTTATCCTGACTCCTGGTGTGGAGCTGGCAGCTCCAGAGGGGGAGGGGGAGTGGGGAGCTGCTCTGGGGGACAGGCAAAGGCTGGATTCCCAGTCCCTAACCACTCCCCAGAACAGCCTGCTCCATGCCAACCAGGGCAGCTGCTGGAGAGCCCTGCCCCCCCCCCAACCCTAA
>NW_017729031.1:96521782-96522328 GCF_001723915.1 Gavialis gangeticus
CCCAACCCTAACTGTTCCCCCTCCCTGTCCCCCCCTGCCTGGCATGGGCTTGTTGGCAGCTGCAGGGGCATCTGTCTCCTGGCTCCATGCACATCAGGTCCCTTTCCAACGTGCACGAAGCCAGAAGACAGCTGCTGCTGCAGCCAATAGAGCTCTCCTGGCTGCTGCAAGGGGACAGAGCAGGATGAGAGCAAATCTGCTCCCAAGAGGGAGCTCATGTAGACATGCTTCTGGGAAGGCTTACTGCACAGTATTTTTACTGCACATTAAGCCTTCAAATTAATAGCACCTGTAGATGTGCCCACATATACTCTACATACACAAACACACATATGCGTGCTGTAAATTCTATATTTTGTTCTATACTTTGAAATCTTTTTGGTTGGATATCAAAAATTGGTTGATGCTCCCTGATGATGTATAGCAGTAGAGTATTTTAAAACCGAGTTAGTTTAAAGATTAAACACTTAAAGTTAGTTCCATTCCTAATTAAGTGCATTTGTTTCCCTATACTTCTGGTAGCTAAGTACCTGTGTGAAGAAAAAC
>NW_017729031.1:96527328-96551766 GCF_001723915.1 Gavialis gangeticus
CCATGCGCTTGGTGGTGAATCTAGAAGCGGGCCGGAAGTATGTCTGGTCCACTTCCAGGTCTGCTGCCGAGATCGCAAGGGACTCCCCCTCCCCCTGCACTCCTGTGGGACTCTCTATTCGCCCCACCATCTCAGCGTTCACTTGGTACCTCGAGGTAGGTAGAAAAACATAGCCATTGCCTTTGGGAACTAGTATATAAAAAATGAATTAATGTCACTTGGTGTTCCTACCTAAGTTCAAGTTAGACAGAAATTCATTACTTAAGCACTTATAACTGATTCAGTTTAAATGCCTTGGAAGAAGTTTAAAATACAGTTTCCAGGTGTAGTCTCTTACCACGCCTTTTACAAGAGTCTGAGGTTAAGGGTGATAAAATGTACAGAATTTCAAACTGCTGATATATTTTCAACTTGCAATGTAAACAAGAGGAGAGCATGTTCCTAGGAAAATTGAACAGAGGCCACATTCCATTGAAAACAAGTTATTACACCAAAATGAATGTGTGCAATTCACATGATAATATTTAGCCATAATAATCTCCAGACTTGCAAAGAAATGTAGTGCCAACTAAGTTTCCTATGCATGGTCCCAAGATCACTGCAATATTCAGCTTCTTGGGCCTGCCCCCTGGCCCAGACTGTGAGTAGAATGAACTCCTGTTTTTCTATAGAGAGTCTGAAATGCCACCAGGCCAGCCCCATGCAGCTTTTACCAGTAGGCATTTCTAGTGCTCAGAGCTTGAAATAAACATCCCCAAAGGCCAACAGCATACTGGGCAGTATTAATATGCATGTCACTTGCAAATCAAAGTGCTCTGTTCAGTACTGTGAGAATCTGGAGTGAGATCCCTTTCAACCTTAGTATTTTATGTTTTCCCAAATTTACGATTTTATAAGCCCCCTTTGTTCATCCCCAATGGATGTATCTACATGTTCATTAATGCTCTGTAATTATGGCATATTAAATTTAGTACCTGTAATAACAGGTACTAATTTAATGGACAGTAGTTGGCACTACTGCACAGTAGCACTACCACAGCGCATTTTTGTGACACTAATGCACAGTCGACTAATTCTGTTGCACAGTAGCATGATTTTTGCCTGCTGCACTAATGTGCAGTAGAATTCATCTACTGCATATTTAGCATCTTGTGTAAATGTGCCCAATGTCATCCTAAAGTGGATTAATAATTTAACCCTCCTGAAAGGTTTACCTGTAATCTGCTCTTCATAATAAATCTTAACCATTAAGATTCAGTATCACAAAGCAGAACGTGAAGAAATCTACCTCTAACCTGCAATAACTTACTAGTTCCCAATACAGATGCAAGAAACTGTAAGTGAATAAGGAGCATACTAAACCCTCTGGGTTGAAGGACACAGGCTATAATCCTACAACAGCATCAGCATGGGAGGGAGTAAGACTCAAGGAAAATATACCCTGTAGGTGGGAAATAGAAGATTGAATGGCCTAGCACCATTAGTCATAGTTGCAAGACTTGTCCAGTTGATCATTTGAGGTTCTCTTCATAGCCAGTGAAAATAAGGAAAATCAATTACCATCTTGTAAATGTAAAAACACTGTGAATGGTGATTGACTGGTGCAGAATTGTTACCTCATCCAATTAGCATATGAGGAAGAGACAGCCAGGATATAATTCTTAACCATTCAGATTGCACATTCCTCAATTCTTCCAATTTTCACAGAGGTGAATACAATGTCTAGCACTTTCTCTCCCTCTCAGAAATTAAAAACAATTGGGCATAGAAAGCACAAGAAATAACTTTCAGACATCTTGGATGTATTTATTGTAGTTCAGCATTTTTTCTTTTGTGATTTATTGCAAACACATTGGATAGGAGTTTAACAGTATTCAGTGACTTATTTTTCTCTTGCATTAAGCAAAAGTGTTTCAGTTGATTCAGTTTTCAGTGTATTTCTGGGAGAGGAAGACTTGCAACAGTAACAGAAGACAGCAGAATAGTTGTGTGTCCATGCTGTCAGCAATAGTTTCTTGTATCTCCTTAGGATTTTCCTCTTTGTCAAGCTAAATTTGGGGAAAGATGACACAACAACTGTTTAAGAATTCTTGGCAGTCCTCAGTGGAATACAGCTTTGCTATGAACTGACATACCCAGAGAAACACTGGTCCTAGAGCAAGATTAAATTTATAGCTATGTCACAGTAGATAGTTACATTTAAATGTGTGTCCAGTACTTGTCATTTGAGTAGGCTGCAATCAGCTTGTACTGATATTACCTGAATAAATCAAAGAGCTGAATAGTGCAAAACTCTCTCAGATGAGGAGGCAATGCACATTGTTCTTAGATGAAAACAGCACCATTATAGTGCCCCTGTCAAGTATTATTGTAGCTATAGGTACATGTTCCCATGGAAAGGGTAACATTTTGGTATCTTATAGAGTTCCACAAGAAATATGCACTTTTTTTATGTCCATTCTGTTAGATTTGTGAGATATGAACACAATTATAGCTGTAGGTGCAGGTAGTATCTATGTGTATTATTATATAGAAGTTTATGAGCATTCCTCATATTAATTAGGAATGACAACCAAAGCAATATAACAAGATTGTATGGTTTCTTTGTATTCTGTCTCAAAAACCAGTGTAGAATAATAATATGCAATAAGGTTTTTACATAATATACCTTTACTTCTATGGGGTAGATTTTAGAGGCACAAAGGGAGGAGCTGTGCCTTGCAAAAAAGTCCTTTTTCGGGTAACTTCATGACTGTTAATACATTTACAATTTTCCCCAGAAGGATATGGAACTATCCCCTCTTTATGTTACCCCTTTCCTTTTATGCACCATTAATGAACTGTATCAGGGTGAAAATCTCATTCATTAATTCTAGGGTACTCGGGCTATGGACCAAGTCTGATTTTTACTGTTTGACTGTATCTTTGCTCATTACTACTCTTCTCCCAGATACTAAAAAAATCTCTATCCTAAATTCCTCCAATTTGGGAAACAAACTGTCTTTTTTTAAATTATCCCTCCTAATAGCAGCTTCTTAAAATATTCATGTCTCTAGTTTTCTGTCCTTTGCACTTCTTATAGAAACATTTCAACTTTTTCTCTTAAATCACTGTAAATCTTCTTTTGCTGTCCTCCTTCTTTTTTTGTTTCTGGCTTCAGGTCTCTTCATTAAATAAATTACAGGCAGAAAGTCTTGTCAGATGAATAAAAAATGGTTATGTAGAATCTCAAAACTTTTTGTAAAAAAAAAGAAAAAATTTTACTGGGCTAGATCTTTATTTACCAAAATCAGTAGCACAACTTCCACTGACTTAGTTTAAAACAATGTCATCCATATCTTCATGTTGTTTTTGTTGCTGTTATTATTTGTTTCCAAAACAGTGGCCACATCTACAAAAGACTCTAACTGCGCATTAGCATAATATGAATTATTACACAGTAGTGTGTCACAACAAAATTCCTGATTGGTTAACCAAGTACTAAACTTTAGTGTGTGTTAACTACGGTGCATTAATGAACATGTAGATGTGCCAAATACGTAATCAGGCCCACTGTAGGCTTGTAGGTAAGATGAGTAACTGAAGGTATACAAATTGCTGTAAGCATACTGAGCACTGACTCTAATCTAAGTATTTGTTTCCTAGCACTGGTGATACCAATACTACCTCACCCATAGAACAGCATAGGAAGATCTGCAATAAGTAGGAAATAAGTTGCCAACAGGGTAGAATATGTTCATTGCATGCAATGTATTTTTTTTAACATCTGAAGAGTAAACCATATGAAAATTACCCTTCTGTTTTATATTTTGAAATACAGGGCTCCAGGGCAGACCAGTAAATTATGCAGTTATGATTCTTGAGCAAGCTAGCTGCATGAGTTTACTTTGCAGTCATAAGTTGTTCCCTTATCTTGTTATACTGTTCTTCCCAGGAATCAAATATTTAGATTTGCATCCCACTACTTTTGATGGCTAGAAGCAGTATTTTTAGATGGCACTATACATCAGGTTTACAAATTTTGTTTTGCAGCTTGAAATGTAGAGAAAGGAAGAACACACTCTTTATGAATCTAGCAACAAGGCCTTCAAACTCTCTGGCACTCTCCTTTACTGGAGTACGAGATATATTCCGGTCATCTACAAGACTACATTCTCCATCAATTGTGATTTCTGGTGCTGTCTGCAAGGCAAGGCTACTTATTTTGACAGGGAGTGTTTTTATTGTTCTTGATTTTTAAGGGGAAAAAAGCCCGGCATTTCCATGCTGTTTACCACTCCAGCATGCACTGTGCCATTATACAGTGAACTTGCCCTTCTTTTTGGCTCATGAAACCCTTTTATTTTCAACAGCTTGCTATTACAGAAGAGATTGCTTGTGCTAGTACCTACCCCATTCAATTTAAAAACCCAGCAACCTAGCAACAAAACAGAGGTGACAATGATGTGAAATAACAAAGTGGTGATATTGTTTTAAATAAAAGATATACAAGTTAACAAGGACAGGCATTTGAGCTACATGGAGAGTATTGGGCACTGGTCCAAATACCTGTTGTTAGATTTATGGAGCATTTTTCTTAATGCAGCTTCAATTTCCTATGTTGCAATGGTTTGACTGACTAGGGATTTTAAATAATCTATCTGAGGTGTTTTTATGGTCTTGGTTAGCCCATATTCTTGCAGAGGAGAAATTGGTGATGCAATCCTGTTTATTTACAGAAACATACATAACAACTTACTTCACTAAAACGATGCCTGCACTATCTCTGTGCCTCTGTGAAGAATGCCTTGCCCACTTTGTCCCACTATGCATACAACAAATACCACAAAAATGAGGAACTGTGAGCAAACACTAAACACACGGCATTGGCTTACTAAAGTGCTGCTGCTGCTCTTCCAAAGTCAGCTATCAATAGTAGCATGATCATCCTGCAAACTGCAGAGGTGTTACATAACATAGCTCAGCATGAATCATTTGTTTATTTATTAACATTGATGTAACATCTTAAAACACAAATGGCAAGATGCTTTCCTCCTCGTAACTCTTGAAAAATTAATTCTGTTTGGGTTTGCTTAAGAAAGCAAATGGCAAAGCAGTTTACAAGCAGTCCAACAAAAACTCTGGAGGAGGTATTTTCCTGCTGTGCAGAAAAGCAAATCCACTCTGCAATACATGAAGCAAATTTTTGAGACACTTATGAATAGTAATTCAAGAACATGGGCATGTGGAAGGGAACTTATCTTTAGCTGTGCTGTAGATGCATGATGGCCTAGAGATAAGTCATTTTGATTATTTAAGTACAACATGCGGCACTGTAAAAATATTTCTATCTAGGCATTGTTCTTGGTTATATCCACTTTGCCTGTGTAAAATGGATATATAAAACTTTGACATGGGTCAAACTTCTTACAAGGCAATTTTTATGGACATACAGAAGCACTTCCATGCAGAGTTACTGCAAAGGAGGGCCACTGTCTATTAAGAATGAGCATGGCTTGGGAAGAAAGCAGCAGCAGAAGCAGAAACAAGTGTGTGTCTACATGAGACACTTTGCCTGTTATTAGAGCTAATTACTGCACAGTACATGTCACCATCCACATGTGCAGACGCTTACTGCACAGTTATCTGCTCTAACTGCAAGTAAATTTGCTACCTGTGACTACAAATAGCAAATTTACTCACAACTACTTATTGCTCAGTAGTGCATGTGTAGATGACTAACTGGGAGCAAATTTTACTCCTGGTCAGCCAGACAGCAGGGGGAGGGAGATTGCTCCCTACGCCCTGGAGCTGCCTGCTGCTGTGATGGGCTCTGCCATAGAAGCCTAGGCAGGAACAATGTCCCTCTCTCCTGACAGCAGGGAGCTCCCAGCCCCTGTGTCGCGATCATGATTGGGGAGCAGAGGCTGGGACATTCTTATCTCCCAGTGCCTGCTCCACTGCTGTAGCACCTGGGCTGAGAAATTCTTATCTTAGATGAGAATCTCCCAGTGCTGGCCCCATGACCACAGAGCTGGTGTTGGGAGATAAGACTCTCCCAGCCCAGGCCCTGCAATTCCTGTTGCCAGGGAAGGGGAATGTCCCCACCTGGGCTCTGGTGGCAGAGCCCAGCCCAGCCCAGCAGCAGGCAGCTCCTGGGGTGCAGGGAGCAATGTCCCGACCCTCACCAAGAGGCACCTGTTTCCTGGCCCCATGCTCCCTGCCAGTCCTTGAGCTAGCACCTTAGGGGAGCCTAGAACCCCCCCCCCCTACTGCTGCAGGGGGCTGGTGTGTGGTTAGTAGGGGCAGGAGCAGACTGCTGCCATGAGCAGCAAATCTGCTTCCACTTTCCCACATGTGTAGATGCGTGCCCAGGGTAGATTTACTCTAGAATAATTTACTCTAGAGTAAACTCACCCTGGACCATTTGCAGGTGTAGATGTGCTCAGAAGTTGTACATGGTATGCGCCACTCTGCTTCTGGTGGGTATTCAAGCAACTTATTTAACTTCCTATCTCCTTCAGCTCCATAAGGGGCAGAGTCAGGGATTCTGTCCATCTTTATTGCTCTGTGTGTAAGCTGGGGTTCTGCTGATGCTACTCCTGGAGGGCATCTTGCTGAGCTGGAGAGCTGGTTGTAGTCAGGCTGAGGAGATTACATTTGGCCTTGGAACAGCCCACTGTCTACTACTGACAGCTCCACAATGGACTATCCAGTCAGAATGACCCAGAAACAGAGTCCCTTCCCAAAAATCTCCTGCAAGTAGGAAACGGGGGGAGATCATTGTGTGTAACATTGTCTATTTATCCACCACCGTGGTCCACTTCACATCAAACAATAAAAGTACTGCTGCAGTACACCAGTCCTCCTTCTTAAATGAACTGTCTGAGGTGATTTGCTATGAAAGAGATGTGGTGAAAGAGAAGAGGGAGGACTTGATTTACAGCACAGAGATCAAAATCCAGCTTCTATTGAAGGCAGTATCAAGACTCCCATTTCAACAATGTAAGGATTTCATCCAAAGCTGTCTGTTCCTTATGCAGCTGTGCAAGACTTAGCCTTTTTGGTTTGTTGGCTCAAGGACAATAGTCTTCCAGAGGGAGTATGCAGGCATTCAGGCTTATGAAACTTTTTTTGGGGGGGCGGGCACTTTATTGCATAAGCTGAAAAATTGAAATTAAGTTGGTTCCAGATCCTAACCACCCTGAGAGTGAAGTAGCGCCTCCTGATATCTAGCCTAAATTTACCTTCGCCCAGCTTGTGACCGTTATTTCTTGTCACTCCTGGTAGTGCTTGGGGGAACAGGAACTCCCCCAATGCCTGCTGGTCCCCCCTGACCAGTTGGTAAACAGCCACTAGATTAGAACCATACTGTTTAGAACCAAAAATATATAAAATCATAATGCCTCTTACTTTCAAAAATATGTCCTGTCTAAAGCCAACCTACACATCTGAGTACCCACAGTTTGGTAAGTTTGGCTATAGTTAGTTTTAGACATAACTCGTGGACATGTTTTTAAAGTAAACTTTAAGAAGGTGGTAAAGAAGGTACAATTAAACTTGCGAGGTAAAAAGGAATGTATTTTAACAGTCTAACTCATTCTCCAGTGGATTCAAATTTGTTAATTTTCACAGATTCACAGAAGTTTAGAGCTAGAAGGGACCTCGTGAAATCATTGGGTTCAGCCTCCTGCTCTGGGCAGGAAAGACTACTGGGGTAATATAACCCCAGCAAGATGTGCGTCTCCTTTTGAAGATCTCCAGGGTAGGTGCCTGAACCACCTCCACTGGGAGTCTATTCCAAAGTCTGGTCACACAAACTATGAAGAAATTTTTCCTTGGCCAAGGACAAAGATTCAAAAAGCCTGAATTGATTCAATCTTTGCAGGTTAGACTAACCTGCAAAGATTGAACAGATTTGGAGGTGGATAGACATTCCCTTTTCATTCCAGAAATGCAGGCACATGCCTGCAATGGTTCAGGCTAGAAGCTGGGGGTGCTAGATTAGCCCTTCCTTCTCTTCCACAGCACTGAGCTGGGGGGCCGGGGTGGAGTGGGGTGTGGTGCCAGCCAGGATGCTCTGATTAGCCCAGCAGAGAATTCATAACAGTGTTTATCACCCCATTAAGAAACAACAGAGGGACATTACCAGCTACTCATTGATTCTGCCTTTGTCACAGCATGGACCATAGGCAGCATGTGGTCTGCTAGCTAATACACAGATACCACTCTGGAAGGCAGATGGGCAGGGGGAATTCCTGCTTAGCAGAGAGTGGGGGCAGTGGGGAAGAGCAGCTTTCAAGTCTCTGCTAGAGCTGCTGCCAGGGAGCAGGGGGGAGGGGCCAGCCCTGCTGTGGAGCCGAGAGCCTTGCCCAGCCTAGAGGGCATGCTGGGGGTGTCTGATTTATCTTAAACCAGGAAGGCGTCTGGGACAGACATTGCATAAACTGGTTTGACCCAAATCAGTTAAGTCTGATACTACATTCAACCAGGTTTATCTCCAACTGGTTTCAGCCACTTTGAAACTGGTTGAGGCACGCTGCACTTCTGTTCTGTTACAGGTTTAAACCAGTTTCTAATCATGTAAACTAGTTTATGTATAATATTCTGTCCCTAGCCTTAATGATCAAGATCAAGACCTCTGTAAATTTAATGGGAATGCTGCAGATGAGGCTTGAACTCACCATCTCCATTGCTTTAAAAGTACTGTTGTATAAATACCATGTGCTAACCTGTTGCACCACTGGAGCACATAGAAGAAGTTTGCTCCATATAGGGTTAGCAAAGGTTAGAGAGCTCACAGATTTTTATCACATAAAGAAACTTAAAATTTTGCTTTTTGTCATGGAAGTTAGGACCACATCTGAAAACCTTCCATGAAATATGCTATACCAAGATACAGTGCAAATCAGAAAACATCTAGCATTGTATTGTTGAAAATTGTTGAATATTTTTTTCCTAATTTGACATCCTTTCCATGAGCTTGAAATGGAAAAATCAACTCAAATGCAAATATTAAGAATAGAGATAATCTGAGCTTATTTTTGCCACGAACATGAAAAGAAGAAAACTTGTTGTTTTGTTGAAATTTTCTATGGACTTATTTGAACTTTCAACCAAAACTAGAAAACTGAAAGGTTTTGTTTAAGGCCCAAATCTTTTTGGTTACAGTAGTTTGACAAAAAATGAAAAATTTCACAAAAAGTAAGCTCTGTCTAAATAACCCCAAACCCCCGAAAACATGAAACCCGAATTTCCCATAGAAAAACAGCTTTGAGAGAGAATTTTCAACCAGCTCCAATTATTGGATGATATTGTTAAGTGGTGAAAACTAGAAATGCTTGGAAAGAGATTTTAGTTTTCTCTTCGTTCTTACCTGTCATGGGTGACTACTAATCTTGAGGAAACCGAAAGGATGGTTGACTACCTGCTTCTCTCTGTCCCAACAGCTTCTTTTGCGATGAGCTGGGGATAGAATTACCCACTCACAATGCAAGGAGCAATAGAACATAGTACAACTCAGGCAGCCAGGCTACTAGGCTTCTCTGAATGAATTGGGATTTCATATGATTTTTATTTATATGCCCTAAGGAGCACTGAACACCTCAGAGCATTAAATGTGTCCAGCATAAAGATCAAATATGATCAGTGAAATTTATGGGGAGGTATTTACACAGAAGGTCCCTACTGGTAACTGATCAAATACAAGTTTCTCTTCACAGAGTTTGGTTTTGTCATGAGTTTGGTTCTGTCACTTACAGGAAATAGGACAACTGGAGTTGTGAATTTTGATGTCTGACTGGATTCAAACTTCCTCAAAGTTCAGCTTTTTTCACTCATGCCCCTCTTGAAATGGCAGGTCATAGAGAAGACAACCCAAGGACACTAATGGAGTACTCCCAAGTTAAGTGGGAGTGACAGTAGCATTGTCTAGTCCTCCCCTTGACTTGCATAAGCTGGAAGCTGTTGGTAAGGGATATTGGGAGAGAGAGAGAGATGTCTCCATACATTATGTATAACTATGGAAATATTCTGTGATGCACTATAGCCGTTCTTCTCATTGTGTCATTTATTTTCCTGTCTTGATCATCAGGTATACAATATGATTATTGCATTATATGAGCTCTTGGAGGTAAGGCCTGTTATTGTTTGTACAGTATCTAATGCAATGGGATCATCTCCAGTGGTTGGCATACCACAACATAATATTTATCTAATTTTTATATAATAATAGTTATGAATTATTGACTTTTGTTTTAGAGATCAGTTAGTTAATTATTATTAGTGACCAATTACAGACTAATTATTATTTGTGTTCCATTACAGCTTTTGTACATGCAGATTTTTGTCATCAGGTTCTGTAAAGGTTCCATCCATGTATGCTTTGGCGGGGGTGGGGAAAGAAGAGTTGTTTTTTTTCACACTACTGAATTAGTTTGACTATTCTTAACATTATTTTTTACTTCCCTGATATAGAGAAGTCCCAGAGCAATAATAATCAAATGGTAATAACATGATCTATGAAAGTAAAGCCAAGATAACTTTATATTTAAAAATATAGGAGGGAACTTTTTCTGCTTCTTCAAGTAAATAGGCTGTACTTTATGCTTTAAAACTCAAGTGAGAGGCAATGTTGGCATAAGAAGGGGCTTTTTAAAGGTGAAATCAAGGACATTCCTGCAAATTAATTACACTTGAAAGGTAAAGTGCAGTGCAATTTAAAAATTATACACTGGAGTAGCTTTTCCAAGATTTGTAGAAGAGTCTGAAGATTTTAGACCTGTTTTTAAATGTAGTCATGGTTACTTGGCTTCTGTCTCACAGAAAAGTTTGTTCCTTATCCACCAAGTAGGTAGAAAAGATAAGACCGATTAACTATTAGGAGTGGCTGCAGATCCTGGAACAAATAAAAGCTAAAGGGAGGAGCACTATTAATAAATAAACATGACTTTTACAGGTAAGTTCAATCTAAGGTAATATGCATTCTAATCATGATTCTTTCTTTGTATACAAATTCAAACTAGGTTTCCTGCTTAATAAACATACTGGTCAGGCCTGCCGGAATTGCAGTGTCCTTGAGTTCAAAATAAAAAAGCCCCCCCCTTGAAAGCTGGATAATAACTTTGAGTTCTGGCTAATTAATTCTTGATACTTTCTATGAAAGTGGAATTTTCATCATTAACAAATTTCAAGCACAGCCCATTTTCGATATCAGGAGAAGAAAAGTTCTTTCTCATATGTCTCATATCCCTAACTTTGTTTATATTTAGGAAAAATTTCTCATCTATGATATTGAGCAAGAAGATGCTAATTATGTTGCCCAAGACCTCCACAAACCAGTTCTCTCAAAGTGAGGTATAGCCTAGAAAAATGGATTGCTGTACAATGTAATCTTAAACGAGTAAGGGATAGGCTTCCATTGTGGAGGTCTGAAGATATACCTGGACAATGCATGTATTTGTGCTGAGGCATTTTTCTTCTGCCTTTATCCTTTTGCAGTCTATTCTACTGTACGTCAATACTAATTAGAAGAAAAGTTCAGTACTTGTGGGTGAAATAGAAGCATTGTGCAAAAATAGGCCCTTATTCTGTAGTGAGCCCTACAGGACAGACCTCGTATCCACACTGAGCCCTTAGGCACAGAAGTCCGCCTGTATGGTTATCATTGTAGGATTGGAGCCAGGGTGTTCATTTTGCACAAAACTGGAAAAAATAATACTGCCACCCTTAAACCAAAGGTTCTGTGCTATTTTATGGCTCTGGATCTTATTTTGTTAGAGCCTGTGTGTGTCATACTGGTATCCCCATCAAAGTATAGACAGTGAGCACAGGGCTGGGAGCAGAAAGTACAGTAACAGATCAGGTGAGGGAAATGGATTAGAAAGGCACTTGGGGAAGGTGTGTTGCTAATATGTGGCATGCCCACCAACAAGGTTACCCCCCCTCCCATTGTCGGGTGTCCAATGGGCACTATTTATGGCCTTCCTTGGATGAAGTAGAGAACAAACACAGCATTGACATGGAGGACAACAGATGTAATGGATAAACAGTTCCCTGAAGGATCCTCAAAAAGGCAGAATATGTGCAAAGTCTAGGAAATATTTTTAGAGATAGGGAACAAGTAAGGAGAGAATTACAGCTATATAACTTGACTACAACAAGTAGCTGCCTGCTACAAGTGCTTTTCTGAGAAAAATGAAGGTTATCTTCCCAGTGTATTTTTATATAGTTCTGCATGCCAGGAAGTAGTGTCCAAAAGGTAAAGCAACATGATTACATCATACAAACTAAAGTAAAGAAAAGAAATTACCCATGTGTAGCTTAAAACCTATGGTACCTACGAGCAAACAGAAATACATTTGATTCCAGCTCACTTCCCAAAAAGATTGCTCTTGACTGTTCTATAAGAGATGCTGTCAGGCAAAATCCCTTCTCTCCCAGATCACTGGTAAGTGTTCACTGGGGGCACAGACAGAAGTTGTTTGTCACATGATCAGCCCCTTGAAAGTGCTCTACAGGCATGCTCTGACAGAAGTGCATGACTGCAGTATACTCCTAAAGTACCCAATCATGGGACCAATTAGCTTTCCTTTAATGAGGGCTCAGGTGAAGACACTCCAAAATGGAGTGCCTTCATTAACTTCTGTTTATCCTTTCCTGGGATCAGCCCAGCCCCACCCCAGCCCAGCCCAGTGCTGTCGTCAGGATGGGGGGAGGGGATGGAGGGGAGGAAGTTCATCTGGAGTTTGCCCAACCTCCAGCACAGGCTGGACAAACCTCAGACAGAGCTCCCTCCTCTCCCTTCCTCCCCCCACCTCCATCCTGAAGAC
Organism: Gavialis gangeticus; assembly: GCF_001723915.1. Lineage (NCBI taxonomy): Eukaryota > Metazoa > Chordata > Crocodylia > Gavialidae > Gavialis > Gavialis gangeticus. The sequence goes on from NW_017729031.1 coordinate 96,540,138, forward strand.
AGCACTGGAGCTGGGAGCAGAGAAGGGGCTAGGGGAGAGAGGCTGAAGCCATGCAGCCTCTCTCCCCCAGATCAGCTCTAAAGTGGAGCTCAATTACCACCCCCTGCCCCCGACCAAACAGCAAACATTTATTGGGTTGGGGGGGGAGGGGTCACTGTAACTCATGTCACTTTCTGTGAAGCACCATAAGTTCCAGTGGAGAGCCACACATCTTTCAGCATTCTGACTTGAATGAGACATACAAAATGGTGAGCATGAGAGAATCTGCAAAATTATCTGAAACAATGAAAACAGGTCTGAAAACATGAGTTTAAATGGGCATAAGTGATCAACATTTTTGAATAGTTGGTTAATTTTATAGGACAGTGAAATTAAAATATGAAGCATTTCTCTCATAGCTTTACAGCATGAAGGCTCAGTCCTATATTCTTTCCATAAGCACTTGTCAGGAGTCCTGCTCACATTAGTGAAACTTTGTCTGAATAAGGCTTGAAGGTTTGGGCTCAGGAGCTTTAGGTCAAGCTCTACTACCTTTTTTCATGCTCTGTAATATTTTACTCCTCCATTGCCCTATTCATGTCAGTTGAGCTGTTTGTAGAGTCAAGTACAAGTCAATTGAAGTTGGTCTGTATCTCCAGATATATTAGTTTTTTCCTTGAAATCTGCTTCTCTTTCCCATTCTGTGCCATCACTCTATGAATATATAATATCACATAACAGTCTTGATACTGACTATTGAAGACTGAAGTGGAATGAAGGCCTTGAGATCCAGATGACAGAATCATAGTGGAAATCAGCAATTTACAATATTTGAATACTGACAATTGATTTTAGACTTTGTCTTATACAATAAAAAATATTTTTTCATCTGCATTGGACTACCTCTAAATTAAGAAAATAAACAAAAAAACTGCCAGTAGATACATATTGGAGATGTGATGCATTTCAGGCAATGCTTGGTCACTTTTTTGGTCATTGTCATGGGGGCACTTGGGTGCCCCGTTCCTGAGTAAGGATTAGAGCAGCTGCCAATCACCAGGCCAGCTCACCTGTGGGTTGCGGGAGTAACCAGGTTGGCCATGTGACCGGAAGGGGGCAGGGCTGGGCCCTTATAAACAGCTAGGCCGGAGCCTGGCTGGGAGTTCCCTTCTGGCAGCCTGCGTGTAAGAGCTCTGCGGGAGAGCTAGGCTGAGCAGTGCCGCTTGGCACATAGAGGGCTGCATTATGGTGCAGGCGGAGAGAAGCCTGACTAGAAGGCTTTGGCCCGAGAGCCAGGATGGCTGGGACTTGATGTAGAAGCTGGTAGGCTGATTGTGTTGTTATAGCCGGTAGGCTTATGATTTTGGTTGCAGCTGGTTGGCTCCTGATTCAGTTGCGTATATCATCTGGAGGACTGGGTGAGGCTGTAGGGGTGTGAGGAGGCCTCACAGGAGCTCCCCAGTAGTCTGGGAGTTCCTGGGTGCCCTGTGCGGGCACCGAGCAGCGCCAGGAAGGCACAGCAGCTTGGCACCAGAGTGGTGCGGTATGTGGGGTTGAGAGCCTGGCCCGAGAGGGCAGTATTCGGCCCAGTGAGGGCCTAGGAACCTGAGAAGGGTCAGGGGGCCAGGCACGGCTGCATGCCACCTGAGCCCCAGCACCGGGAAGCCCGAGACAGGGCTGGCACGTAGGCTCGGAGTGAGCCAAGAGGCTCGGAGGGAGACAAGGGCACGCGCAGCATGGAGCAGGCCCCAGCGAGGGCAAGCGCACAAGAGGCGCGTGGCATAGGGACCCTGAGAAGGGTCAGGGGCCAGGCATGGCTGCATGCCACCTGAGCCCCAGCGCCGGGAAGCCCGAGACAGGGCTGGTACGTAGGCTTGGCGGGAGCCAAGGGCGCGAGCAGCGCGGAGGTAGGCTCGGCGGGAGCCAAGGGCGCGAGCGGGCGGAAATAGGCTCGGCGGGAGCCACGGGCGCAAGAGCGCGGGACTGGCTAAGAGAGAGCCACGGGCGTGAGTAGTGCAGACAAAGGCCCCAGTGAGGGGCAAGAGGGGCAGAAGCATGGGAAGCGCGTGGCCTAGGCCCCTGGGGGGGCCAGCCGGTAAGAGTGAAGCCCGGGAGGGCTAGCGGAAGATTGGAGACACAAGAACGTCAGGAACAGCTGCAAGGCTTGGGGCGTGCTAAAGGGGAGGTAGGAGGCACGCATAGCCCATAAGGCTGGGGGTGCACCAAGTCACCCTTAAGTCTCAGGAGATCATAGGCAGCCTCCCACATTACATTATATAAGATCAAAGACGTGGCGGGCAAGAATAAGAGGGTGCTGATCTCCTAATTGCCATGGCAAGGGGGCGCTAGCGGTATCACGGCCGCTCGTAGGCCCCACTCCGTGACAGTCATGTTCTATTATCAGTGGTAAGAAATTATAACTAGATTTAACATGGTTTTGAACACAGCATGGATACTTTGGGCAAATATACCCTTTCCTTTGATATATCCCAAAGAAATTCCAACTGAATTTCTTTCCAAATTCAGCTCTTACAGTGGTCCTTAGTATTACATAGGATTACATTGCTGTACTGGAATACCAGGACATTGCTAAAGGTCGAAATCTGGTACAAAAATGAGATAGCACAGTTGGCATCTATGAAGAGAGTCATGTTTAACAGACTTAACTGTTTTGAAAACTTTAGTGCAATTTGGAAGGAATCCTTGGAATATTTTGATACCTAGATTATTGCTCTTTGCATGCTTCTCTTTTCTTCTACTCCTCCCCTTCCAACCTCTCCCCCCCCCCTTTTCCTTTTCTCGTTTATAGTTTGTGACATAGTCTGGGTTGACATGTACAGGACATGTCTACAAAGATGTTTACTTTGCAATAGATAAATTATCTGTGCAATATATATTGCTCATCTGCACAATTGCCCCTACTAGGCTGGAGTAAAGTAATTTACTACACAGCAGGATAGTTTTTGTAAATACAAGTACTATCCTGCTTCAGAGTTTTTTTTATTCTGCAGCAGTGCATGTGTAGATGCTGCCTCAGCTGACTGGGGCATGAGAGTGCTCCAGTGCAGGGAGTACCTACGGTCTAGCCCTGAAGTGAAGTACACATGTGTCCCAGCTGGTGCCTCCACAGCACATTGAGCTGAGGGGAGCAGCCCTGGGCTGACAGGCTGACCCCTGGGGCCCACTGCCAGTCAGGACTGTGCTCTGCTAGGCTCAACATGCTATGATCCTGGGTGCACATGCAAATGGTGTGCCTGGAGCAATAAACTCTGGTGTGATAAGCACTAGAGTTTATTGCATTGCATTAATATGCACATGTAGATGCCCACAGTTTTATTTATAAATGTTTTAGGTTTTTTTGTGTTGTATTTTAAAAATCAATATAATAAATACATAAATGAATAAAAGAGAAAGGGATATAATGTTGTTCTGTCTTCTGGCATATTCCTCCCCAGTCCCTGTTTTAATTTAATGCCCTCTTGTCTTCAGTGCATCTTGTTTTCTATCTTTCCTTTAGATTGTGTGTCTCAGAGGGTCAGGCAAATTTATGCTTAAAAGTTATTAAAAAAAGAAAAATAAGTATTTCTGGTTTTAAAAATTGTAAAAACACAGAGAAACATTTTAATTCACAATTTTTTATGGAAATGGTCATAATTTTTTTTGAAGCTGGCTGCAAGACACTAGAGTTCTGCTATTAAATAATATTCATAAATGTTTCCCACAAGCTAGTTAAATTTTTAAGTCTCTTCTGTAAGTCAATTAAAAGAGCCCAAACACATTATGCATCTGCTGACCTTGGTCTGGTTCAAAATTATTTTAAATGTAAAACAGTAGTGGATGTGACTTTCTATTGTGGGAAATATTTTTGCAATGAGTTAAAACTTGATTGCTTAGCATGGTGTCCAGGTCAGACTTACTGCTCCAACTCTTTCAGGTTAATTTATCAAAATAACATATACCTCTGGGGGCACATCTGTGGTATATGATTGACTAAATCATTTTCTGCATTTTTTAAATCCTTTAAAAGTTCACTTCTTGCACCGAAGTTATTCATGTTATTCTAATGCAAGTCACTTCCTCCAGCAGTTATGCCCTCTTTTAACTGACTGGGGTTTAGTACAAACAATTCCTGATTAAACTGAGCTGCTGCATTGAAAATACTTATTTCTTAAAGTTTTTATTAACGAAGAGTTGTTGAGTTACTTGCGGTGGTTCATTTTGATCCATGATCACCCCTTTATCAGAGATGAGAAGCAGATTAAATAGTACATTGTGGTGACTGTTCTGTAGGTGTTAATCCTTTTAGAAGAAATACTCTTCTTTCTTGCCTTCAGTTTCACCACTATCATTTATTGTTTCGAACTGAAACTTTTTCTCTAGAATTTTCCCATTAAATGGACAATCTGACTTTTGACAGGATCGTGTCACTATAAAACATGGATTTCATAAAGATATAAATATTACACATTTAATTTAGAAGTATTTTACAAGAAGATGTCTCGGTGCCCAGGTCCAGAGTGCAAGCAGTCAAGAGATGCAGCTGGAGCAGTATTTCAGGCAGACAAGAACTGGAACCAGAACTCGAAATGATAACAAGATGGAAGTGGAAACTGAGGCCACAAAGAGACATTCAGTTTATTCTGGGAGAGTTGCTGCTCTTCCAGGAAAAACCACAAGTATACAGATGTTCAGGATTTTTTTCCAGGAGCAAAAACAACCACTCCAGGAAAAAAATAACCCAGGAACAAGCAGGTTTAACTTACTCCCAAAACAGTTTCTTCTGATAGAATGAATGTGTCTATGTTCTTTTCTGAGAGGAAACCACAACATAGGTACTCCAGCATCCTTGGGTGCTTTGCTGCTACTCTCCTCCCAAGAGACAGTGTCACTTGGTGGACTCTGCTTTTCTAGCTTACCCCCTTCACAGTCCCACTTAGGGACGCAGGGAAGTACTGGCTGACCCAGATTGATTAGTCATCCAGTCTGGGCTGCTCTGTGCCCTGCTGCCGTTCAGTCTCCACGCAGACTGAGGGCTCCTACAGACCATGCTAAGATGTGTGCACAATGGCCCCCTCCCTGTGCAGCATTAGCACTGCAAGCTATCTGCTCTTCAGGGGCTCAGGTTCAAATGTCTATTCAGGTGTCTCTGGTTAAGATCTACCAGAAAAACAAACCTGGGAGAATTCTCTTGGGTAATTCAAACCTGTGTACACAGCCTAAGGTTGGAGCTGGAAGCAACACAAAGGCAGAACTCAAGAGGCAGTGCAAAAGCTCAGCCTTAGTGGCCTGCTCAGGAGCTGCAGAAGACACCCCAAGAAAGCAGCTGGCAAGTTAGTTTGCTGCTTTATGGGCAACTCTTGCAGAGTTGGGTTGCATAGCGACAAGGTTTCTTCTGAAGTATGGCCTAACCTGGTTACCTAACATTCAGGGAATCATTGAGCAGTTATACGGGCTCTCTGGCATCTGCACGTCTCACATAAATGAAACATAAAGAGTGTTTATGGTCAACATTGAATGGCATTGCCAAAATTAAGTAGGCTACTTTTTGGAACAGCACAGAAATACTGATTTTTGACCAGTTCTAGTTACTGATCCTCACTCTTAAACTACAGTGCTATGATCTATATTATACTTCCAAATCCTGCATGAAATGTGGGTGCTGTTATTTTCCCCTGTATTTAGGCTATCTCTGTTCTTCTTTGAGTTTTAACACTGTAACCTCCTTCAGAGGCTCATTCCAACAAATGATCACCTGTCTTTATCTAGTTAATTCAACTACCATCCCAAAAAAGGTTGTTCCAGATTATACATTCAGAAGATCACCTGGAGGATAATATTCCCGAACAGGGGTGAGGGGAAACTTTCAGGAGCAACTTCTTAATTTATGCTGCAAGATTGGTTATCCTTTCATGGGAGTTGTTTTCTCAGAATGTCTTTCTGTGTCTGGTTCATCAAATTTGGCAAAGAAAGGCAGCCCTGGATGTTTTTGACTAACTGATTACTGCATCTCTTTTTTTCTCTAGATGGCATGTGCTCTTTAGTCTTCTGTATCTTTCCAACTTTATTTTTTTCTTATTTCAAACAGGTTCTCACAGGTAGGAAGGCTTTGCTACATATAGAAAGACTTGCAGTCGACACCAAAAAGTTAGCCTGGAGGTGCCGCAGTCAAATGGAATGGCAAGTAGAGGGATAGGAAGTCAGTGACTAGAATACAGTGAGATCCAGCTACTAGGCAGTAGTACTTTTCAGGCAAGCAGTATATTCACCAAGGAGTTTGAGGGATAGCAAAGCAGACGATTGCCACAAGGATGGGGACAGGGAGCAACACTGTCAGACAGTGTAGGTAGCTTCAGGGGCAGGAGGCAGAGAGGACATGAATGGAGAGCTTAAACCTTTCCTTCATCTCTTTGCTTTCCTGAGAACTAGTTTGGTTCAGGATCCTTGGGCATGTTGATCCCTGTATTATTGTATGAGGTGAAATAGGGAATGGCTTAGTATGAGACGGCGTCAAAACAGTTTGTAGATCTAGCTAGCCAAAGAACTGTGTGATTTTAATGGAGTATTTGGGTGGTATTGGGAGATGTTCAAGCTACAAAGATCGAGGAGTTTTAACTGTTGTGCAAGCCAGCTGATGCACTGAGTGATAGAAAGCAGTGATGAGGGGTGGGGGGCTGCAGTTTATCACCTTTTCTTTTCCATTTCCTCCCCCCAGTTGTGACAAGGGCTTAATTTCTATAATTTTTAGCAGTAGTATTGGAAGTCTAGCATTTCATTTTGGAAACCTAAGTTCATAAACGTTACAATTAACAAGCAAAATGTGGCAGTTTCATGCATCTTTTTAACCACTGCATCTACTTCTACAGTTAATCTAAAAGTTAGTCGCCCATGGGATGCTCCATTAAGAATCCTCTGACATTTGCATTATCTGCATCTGCTGTAATAGGTTAGTGTGTATGCTGTTCAAAATGGTAGTGGGTCTAATCTGAAAATAAATGTATGTTTAAAGTTTAGCTGTTGCATTGCATTAATGTTGTTTACCTCCAGTTTGTTGCCTTATACTGGCATATGACACGAGCAATATTAATGTTATATAATAGGCAGGATTAAAGGGTCATATTCAATCTGAACTGGAGTTTGACATAAAGCAGTATCCAGTCTGCTTCAGACTGTTGCAGCAATAACTGACACTAGTATTTGCAATCTGTGAATCTCTTATTACTTTAGGAGCTAATCTTGCAAAGCACTTGCTTAGCTCACCTAGGTTGTCCCATTTAGCTCAACATGTCTCCTTGCAGGAATAATATGAGGCTTTTCATAGTCAAAATCTGCATATTTAGTCAAGTGAATTGGAGAAGCAAAGAGAAATTACACACTTGTTACATATTTCTGTTTATTGTTCTACATTCCCGTTGTTCTAGAGTGCTTTCTAGTGTGTCTGCCTACAGAGAAATTCTTCAGACTATTAACTTTTCAATCTTAGAGTGTTTTCCATACATTATTGTCAGAAAGAGGTTTGGGGTGCTTAAACAGTATCCCAAAACTACAGCAGTTCTGAAAAAAGAATAAGCTTGTTGCCTAGACCACAGATGAAGGTAAGGAAGAAGCCTATTGAACTGGGTGGAGGAAGCTCTTGTTTTATGGAAAAAAATATACAATGTACCTTACAAAATGAATGTGCTCCCATGAAAGGAGCATATTAACAATTTCTTAGTTATCATTTATTCAGATAGGAGATATATTCAACATTTTCAATAATTTATTGACTGCCTAATAAAGGCCACTAGTTAATTTTTTTTTGAGTGGGAGGACTGAAAAATGGACTTGAACCAGCAGCTAAATGAAAAGTCAACCTTTCTTTCACTGTGCTATAGTTCAAGCCATTCTCCAAATATAAATGTTATTAAGCAAGTCTACTTGAGAACTGCTCTTACTGTTTTTCTTCTAACCTGTTCTTCTAAGCATCCATTTTATTCATGTGGTTTTTCATAAGTTCTTATGTTTTTTGAAATCTCTACTTATATAGTCAAAATGTTGTGCTCAAATTCATTAAGATAAAGAAATTAGTATCAATGGAAAAATTCTGTTATCTGACTACCCATTGGATTGTAAAATTAGTTCAGTCCTTCAGGAAATAAGCTTATGTTATTAATATTGAAGTTTAGGATCCTTTGGAGTCAAGGGGCTAACTATTATCCATTAAGTGTGTGTCAGTAAGCATACCCAAAACAGCTAGCTTATTGGCATTCTCCCAGGAGTGATCTAAGGTGACTACATTACATTCATTTTGGGGTGTAGTGTGCTTGCAGAAGTAGTGTGCTTCACTGCAACTCTCCCTAGTGTGTTCCTTTACCATGCCCACAAGCTTTAATATCTCTTAAAAATGTATTATTATTAACCACAAGATTGGAACTAAACTCTGTGCCTTGTTCTATCAGAGCAATATTCACTTTTTTTCAGCATGACTAGGTTAGGAACCTAAAGTCTCATGTCATCAGGGAGGCTGCATTTATTCTACTCAACCAATTTCCATATCTTTTCATACCCATAATGTCAGCTGTTTCACGACAACACAGATATCTTCATATTCCATTGCACTGCTGCCAGGTGTAACATAAGAGAGTGTGAATAGACTCTACTTGGGATGAGTAGCCTTGTGAATAATGTTATTACTTTTAGTAGAGATGACTAAACTCATTCATGAGGAATGGGAAGTTTCTCTCAACTCTGTGTTATTTAATGGTGTCCTGAAAACTGATGTTTGGTTGATGGTTGCATTTTCTGTGGTATTTTACACATTATTTTCTTCAACAGTCAGCCGGGGATATCAGTTTCTTGGGGGATGGGGAGTGCATTTGAATGTTTTTCAGGCCCTATGTTCTTGTAATCAAAATGTTTTAAGGGAGCTGGGAGAATTAGTGCCCTGTCTCACACCGGTGGTGCTTTCTTTAACTCAGTGAGGCCCACTCTATGTTCTGTGACTGCTTTGATTGCCTTTACCTGCTTTATAGATTATGGCTGAGTAGATTTTATGTCAGTGTTTTCCTGTTTGCTTTTTGCTTGCTTTATTCAATAATCACTGAGCTTAAAAGGCAAAGATTACTGTTACTTTGGCTCACCTTAGGTTTCAAAAGCAATTTATCATAGTGTTCCTCTAGTTTGTCAGTAGTGTTTTGAACAATAATTTATCCATACAGTGGCTTATGGACCTTTTCCGGGAACAAGATGTTTGGGATACATTAGTGTGTTTGAGTCTCTAAAGCATTTATTTGCTACATTGACTGATCATGGACAGAACAAGGTAAAGCAATATTTAAACTCACAGAATTGTAGAAAAATAGGGATGAAAAAGATGTTAACAGGTCATCTTATCCATCTAACCCCCTGCTTAATGCAGAATCATCCCAGACTAAATCATAATAGTAAAGTATTTGCCTAACCTGCCTTGGAAATTTCAAAGAATGAAGATTCTATAACCTCTTTGGGAAAACTGTTCCAATGGTTAACCACCCTAGGCATTAAGTAACTTGGTACTTCTTCCCAGCTAGACGCTAAGCCATTGAGGACCACTCACCAAGTACAATGATCTGACCAGTTATATACCCAACTTAAAGTACTTTCATCCTGTCTGCATTTTATTAGCTTATTATTGAGTCATATGCATACTCACATATACACCCATATGTGGCGCTAAGCTGCTTTAAGTGATGTAATGGCCTCTTAGTCAACACAGTTCAGCTTGAGAAGGCTTTCAGGCTCTACAGCACAAAAAGGACAGCCAACCAGCATGTAGGCATCAACAGGCACAGCACGCCATATACAGAAATGATAATCTCAGATGCTCTAGGGATGAGTCTTGGCATAGTGGACTATACCACACCTGAACCCATTAAAGTGACTTCAAAATTTTATAGTAGTGGTATGTGGAGATGGGGGGAGCAGACAGACATCTTCATGTGCTGCTAAGCCCCCACACTAAGTCACCCTGCACCCCAGCCAGCTGCTCCTCAGCTGGGGCACATGCCTTCTGAGGAGAGCCTGAGAGAGCTAGGCTTATTTAGTCTGTCGAAGAAAAGACTGAGGGGGGATTTCATAGCAGCCTTTAACTACTTGAAGGGTGTTTATAAAAAGCTTGGAGCTAGTCTGTTCTCAGTGGTGACAGATGAGAGGACAAGGAGCAATGGTCTCAAGTTGCAGCAAGGGAAGTTTAGTTTGGATATTAGGAAAAACTTTCTCATTAGAAGTGTGGTAAAGCACTGGAATGGCTTACCTAGAGAGGCAGTGAAATCTCCACCGTTGGAGGTTTTTAAGGCCTTCCTCAACAAAGCCCTGACTGGAATAATGTAGTTGGAGATGGTCCTGCTTTGAGCAAGGAGTTGGACTAGATGACCTCCTGAGGTCCCTTCCAACCCTCATTTTCTGTGATTCTGTGATTTTATGAAAATGCAGGTAGTTGTTCATCCAGCCTGGTAGTATTGTGGCAACTCCTAGTAGCAACCATGTTTTCTCACATTCTCTCTGCTACCATGAGCTGATGATGTTCTTAGCTGAATAGAGAACTGTATCACCCTTTTTAATCTGTTTCTTCATGAAGAGGTAGTGAATTGTGTGCATAATGTGTGGTGTTAGTACTTCCAGCAGATGGACAGAAACTAAAACAAAACTCTAATCTGGATGGTGAGCATGTGTAATAGGCCTGTGCAAGTAGGCAGCTATTCGATCTGGCTTTGGAGCCGCCTCGGAGATCCAGCCATAGGGTATAATGGGGAATCAATGAAATATCTATAACTTTGTTGTTTTTTGTCTAATTTGGACAAAACTTGCAGAGATGGTAGCATTCTGCTGAGAGCATGAAGCCTGCCACGGTTGAAGAAGATTGGTGTAGGGGTTTGGAGGAAACTGCACCCCAAATTCTTGAAAGCAAAACTTACGTCACGTGTACATGTTACATCACAGGGGGGTGAAAATTGCAGGGGTAGTAGCCCCTGGGGAGGCCACAAAGCCTTCCAGATTTCAAGAAGATCAGTGCAGGGGTTTGGGAAGAACTGCACCTCAAACTGCTGATAGGCAAAACTCATGACATAGATGATCCTGCGTGTGTTAAGGTGCAGCGGGCTGAAAACTGCAGGGGTGGTGGCCCCTGCTCAGGCCACAAAGCCTGCCAAGTTTCAAGAAGATAGGTGCAGGGGTTTGGGGGGAACTGCACCTCAAGCTGCAGACAAGCAAAACTTGTGACATTGGTGACATTATGCATGTGTTAAAGCTCAGCAGGATGAAAGCTGCAGGCCTGCTAGCCCCTGCTGTGGGCATGAAGCCTTCCAACTGTCAAGGAGATAAGTGCAGGGCTTCTGGGTTCTGGGCCCCTGCACCTCCGGTTGCTGACAGACAAAATTCATGACATGGGTGCTTGTGCAACTGACTGTCTTTGTCTTGGGGCAGTTGATTGTCTGTATTGATTATTTCTTCTCCTTAGCCTGTGGTTTTGTAGGTGTTAATCATTGCTAATTAACTCATTATCTAGTAGCTACTAGTAGCTAGGTTCTGTGTATTGAGCTGGCTCCTGAGTGAATCATTATTAATTGGTAACACAGTAGCTTAGCAGCAAGGCCTGCAGTAGTTTCCCCCCTCCACACACCCCCCCCCCATGCCCCAA
>NW_017729031.1:96551927-96560673 GCF_001723915.1 Gavialis gangeticus
AGTTTTGCTTGTCTGCAGCTTGAGGTGCAGTTCCCCCCAATCCCCTGTACCTATCTCCTTGAAACTTGGCAGACTTTGTGGCCTCACTAGGGGTTACGGCCCCGGCAGTCTTCACCCCCCTGTGGTGTAACACATACCTGTGACGTGAGTTTTGCTTTCAAGAATTTGGGGTGCAGTTACCCCTGAAGCCCTGCACCAATCTTCTTAAAATGTGGCAAGCTTCATGCTCTCAACTGAGGCTACCACCCTTGCATGTTCCATCCAAATCAGACAAAAAACAACAAAGTTATAGATATTTCATTGATTCCCCATTATACCCTATGGCCAGATTTCCGAAGCTTTTCCGAAGCAGTTTGGAAGCTCCAAACCACTTTGGAAAGCCTAAAGAAGCCAGCGCTTCAATTTGGACATGCTGCTTTGGACACTGAACCATCCAAAGCTTCTCCAGATCCGAAGCATGGTACGAAGCCTCCCACAGCCCTAATGTGTAGCACTGACTGTAGTGTGTTTATTCTAATATAATTGTATGGGAACTACCCAAAACTATATTTATAAGAAATTACTGCAAGACTCAGAATTCTTAATCTGTAAATGTATGTTTTAACAAAAACGATGGGAAAGTAAAAATAACCTACTGTATAATTTACCACTTCAATTAGATTTTTGCCATGGGCATTTGAGGAGCAGTATGCAAAATACCTTAGTTCCAGTTTCTAATTCTGTAATTTTTAAACAAGCAGTTGGAACTGTCAGAGCGAGATCAAATGTGTTTTATAATACTGGCATTACTGGCAAAATAGAGTGACAGTGCCTGCAATTTCTAATGTATAAAAGCGTAGAGTTTATTTAGCTGGTTGTATATCTTCTTAGAAGGCATAGTAAATTTGCACCTTGTATACAAATCAAAATAGATATATTAAATAAAAAAATCCTATTTGCCATCATGTCAGGTGAGCAAGGCTAACTACATCTCTCTGTAGATCTTCCTGCCCGTGTCCACCTTCTAAAAAAAAAAAAAGCTAAAAACTGCCTTGTATCTTCTCAGTATTCTCTCTGTATTCAGTTAAACAATCTATTCCTATTCAGGAAAACTGTTGATTTCAGTACACCTGTTAAATGTTTTGGTTAACTGATGAATTGGCTGAAGGGCCACCACTTCCTATCACAAGATTTGACTGATTTGATGGTTATGTTCACAATGAATGGGAGGAAGGGCTGGGAGGAAAAGAGAATTGCTCTACCCTGACATCCTAGCATAGGCCACAGAGATTCTTGCTGCATATGTATTGCTACTCTTTCACAATGTAGCTGGTGTGCATTTTGCAAGGATAAGGAAATGTGCGGGGCACACCTGTGCCACAGTTAAGAGTCTGGCTGCCCTGCTATACAAGTGTTATTGCCAGGACCTTTTGTATTAGGTTCTGGCAACAATCCACAAGAGGACTTCTTACTATTTTTTAAACTCCATTATTCGCTACCCTGCATCTATTTTACATTACATGCTTTTGAACACCATTTCTGGCAATCTGGCAGAACTTACAAGTAGCTATTTATAAGAAAGGGTAAATTATATAAAATAAATTAGTTGTTAAACTGACAAACTTAGGAACAGAAAAACATCTGGTATTTTATTCCCTGTAAGTTCTTTTGTGTTTCCCTAAAGCTCTAGCTAAACAAGAGTACATTTATAATTTTTTAATGAAACTGTAGAAGATAAAAAGCCATGACTTCTGGAGGTGGATGCTAGATTTAAGACATTCACATAGTATTGCAACAGTGTCAAAGCAGCAAGTTAACCAGCTACTGAAGGCCTTTTTGCTCATAATTTTTATTCTCAAGTCGGTTCAATTTATCCTTTGGGAAAAGAAAATGTAATAACTTGTCTTCTCAAAATTTGAGAGAGACTATCAAGATCACAGTTAAAGCAAACATTGGACTATTAAGCCATGTCCCTTTTAGAAATGCATTATTTCTTTTTATAGACCAGCTTCTGCTCAAGTTACCAAAAGATTTTTCCATTGTACTCTAACTGCACACAAATGCTACCACAAGGCTGAATGATCTTTCGGGTTTGATGGGCTGGATTTTTAGTTGCACACAAATTTTAAATTATTTGTAGGATTAAGAGATGAATTAGTGCAGATCCACTAAATGGAGGTAATCAATTTGCCCGAGGTCCTAAAGGCAGTCTGTAGTAAAGCAGGGAATTAAACACGCATCTCCTAAAATCAGACCAGTTTGTTAGTTTACTATACCACCTTTTCTTCTCCTTGGGGCTGTGGGATAAATGTTTTTCTGACGCAGTTATCAGAAGGGAACTGTCTTGTATGGCATCTTTAGGTTTAAGTTAATTTGCCTCCATTAGTGCTGTTTCAGTCTGTTGGTAGACCTCAATAGAGTGTTACCATGCAATGTTTGTGTCAACTTTGGCCTTCTCCAGGGTCTGACTCAGTCCACTGCTCAAGGTAGATGTACACATTATGATAAGAAAATATTATACTAAGGTCAGTCACTGTCCACATCAATACTGTTATTTATACCATTATCGTTAGATGCAGAGATAACAAATATCCATATGCTATTCAAACAACTTAGGCCCCTCTTATGAAGGTAGAGCACCTGCACAAGAAGACTCGAGGCTATTGTGGAAATGAAGTATCACATTAACTATGGGAACTATGTATGTTTACAACCAGTTATAAAATGAATATTCAGTAGTATGCATCATCAGTGCTTTCCTGGCAAGCTGCACGTGTGACGGGACAGTAGGGGGTGCTACTACATTGAGCCACCCACCTTGCTATGCCTAACCAAAATCCTACTTTGGGTGTTTCCCCTGGGGTGCCTACATCCAGCTAGCCTCCTTCCTGGAGCATACGCACAAACCTGGGATAATCGCTGCCACCACCTGGGCTCTGGTCTCAGTTAGGGCACTGTGCAGCCCAGGGTACACAGACCCAGCAGACCTTGGGGCTGCTTTGCCCCCTGGTAATATCTATGGGTGCTTCTTATAGCCTGGAATCACCCAGGATAAACTCAGGTAGGACTGTATTAATTAATACACAGCCAAACTCCCCTCAGCTTAGCTGAGCAAAGAGGGCAAAAAGGCTGGTCACTCCCCTCTTCCCTCAAGAATTTACAGTCAGGCAAGCTGTAACAGATAGCATTTATTGATAAGAAAAGGAGAGAATGGGGCAAAGAGCAAAGAGATTTTAGAGGAAAATGCCTTGAGCAAAACAGAATGGGCTCATGGACCCTTTGAATACACATCTAAAGTACATAGCCCTAATATGCTGGCAAAATTTTAGGTAAATTACTCACATATGCATCCAGAGAATGATGCATATGGAGGCTAGAGGCTTCAGTGTCTGTGTCTCAAAATGAATTCCCTCTCCTTCCCAAAATGCCTGCTGGAGGAAGCCCCCACCCCCAGACCAGGTGACCTCTCCCTTAAATAACTTTTCTGGACTCATCACTTGGTTGCAACCAGAAACAAGTATCCTCTGAACACTACTGATATATCCCAGTCCTTTAAAAAGTCATCAGCAACCCCTGGTGGAGTGACCAGTGTCACAAAACTGATCCCACAGGTTCCTTGGTGGGAAACTTAAGACAAAAGATCTGGACACAGTAAGCGGGGATGAGAGGAAGCAAAGCATACAAACCTGAACAAGACACACCAAAACAGTGACAGACAGAGGGAATATCTTCACACCATATACACAATTTCTATTCCAAATTCAAGATCTGAACAGCCATACATTGCAGACTTTTTGAGGAAAGCATTGGTATGATTACAATATCCATAAAGTATTTTTTCCAGATTTAGCCTGAAGCATTTTAGAACAGGTCCTTTATCCAAAGAAATATGGCAAGTCAGTCACAGAAAAAGGAAGATTAGCTAAAGAAGCAGGATGGAAGTTGTCTGTGTACCATAAATTGGCATTTATGTGTGTGTGAATGTGTGGGGTTCTTTTAAATTCAACCTAGAATTGTAATTTTCTAGGGGGGGGGGGCGGTTCTGCGCTGTTTTTGTAGGAATTTACTTCCCTTTTGTTAGCGAGATGCATTCCCAACAGAAAGTGCATTCTTAGTCTGTTGTTATTCTTGTCTATATGCTGCCTTACATGTTATGCTGTAGAGGGGCCAAAAAGCAGGTAAGAGAGGGAACATACAGGCTTTGTGATATGAAGTTTGTTTGTCACACATGTATCCAGTTTTAATGAGTATGCTGGTTGACTTTCATAGCAACCGGGACTGAAGTTGATGTGTACTCATTTATGTAGCCTACTTCTATTAGCACTGAGGCTGTTTTCAGGTGGAAATCTGCTTGGAAACTACTTCTGGCTCTTGCAGTTTTTGGCTGATGAATCCAAGTGAGGGCACAACTGGTTGGAGTACAAGAGACAATAATTTTAAAGGGAATGTTACCATGACAAGCCTCCTTTTGCAGTTAATTCACTTTTTATGCAAGGGAAAGAAATTAGTTAACATGTTAATCATAAACTGATCATTTAATATGGTTTATTTTCAGGTACATCCGTGACTGTTGTGATCTGCCTCCCTGGCTGAAGGGAATATCTGTGATGGTAGAGGTCTAGACTTAAAGATCCAGAAGATCATTTCAAGGCACTAGCTCCTATGAATGAGGCCAGGGTTCATTTGATAGGAACATGTGCTTCAATCAGATTTGCTGATTGCTATAAAGCGCACTCTGTGTTCACTGAGGAAGAGCATACTTGGGAGGGAGCAATCCTTTAAAGAATGGCCCAGGCCAATGAGGAGAATTAGGCTAAGTGACTTTCTTTTAGCTCCCAAATAGAGTGCAAATATATAACAGTTTGGAAGGATAAGAGGAAATAAGCTTGCTTAGGAAGAAAGCTCCCAAAGTAAAATGTTTACAAACCCTGCACCATAGATGTGAACCAACCAGAAGGCTATGTGAGAGGTTCATTACTTGTTAACATTACCTTTATATGCTGCATTCCCAAAAGGGGAGAGAAAATGCCCACAGAGTATAAAGTCTGGTTAATGGCAAAAGAAGGGGAAAAGTAAGCAATGGCAGGACCCAAAGCCAAGTCCTGCTACCTCTATTTCTTGAAATAAAAACTCTGGTTACCAGCAGCCATTTGGAAGTTTAAAACCTGACTTGCCTTATCCTTTTCCATTTGCCATGTATTTGTCTTCATTTGCCACTATGTAGCTTCATAAATAGCATTTTCTTTGTTTCAAAATTAACCCTGTGCACTAAGACCCTCAAAATCTTTCCTTGAAGCTCAAAGCAAATCCATTCTTTGCAATAAAAAATAGCAAATACATATTTCAATAACCTTCACACTCATGGATAATACTTTTTTTTTTTCTGATTTCCTGATATCTAAAACGGCTTGGCCAATTTTCTCAAATCGAAGTGCAAACAAAATGCAGTTTACCACAAACCAAGCTTTATAGGTTTAAAGTGCGTAGAACCACTTCTAAAGGATTTTAAAGGCTAACAATGAACTAGTAGCCTTATTTACAGTGGGGATGACACCAAGTGTCCCTAAAACGACACCATCAATTAGAAAGTTGTGTGAACGTGGAAGGAGAGTCAGAGGGATGATTCTGTACTTAAACACCTTTGCATTTTGACAAGCTGTGAATAAATATACATACATCTACCGTGAGCAGTTTTTTGCTGACCATAGTTGATGTGAAAAGGTACTAAGTACATATAAGTAGGTAAGTGATAGTTCAAATCTTGTCCATGTGTGGTAGATGCCCAAATAACACGGATTCACTTACTCAGAGCCTTAACGTACTGCTTTCAATTTATTAGGACATAATGTTCTAGAACAAACCACAGGGCTAAAAGTGCCCAACAGACATGAGCCCCTAAATCCCATTTTGAAAAAAGGCAGGCAGTTTTGAACCACTTTTCCAAATGGGTCTTATACTTTGACATTTTAGGTCATAGTTATACACTGTAGTATTTTTAAAATCTAAAAAATCCCTTTAAATATCCTGTTTGTGACCACTTGTCTACTGTCCAACCAGGGCCATAACAAGACCCACATTGACTTAAATGGGAATTGGCTTGTGTTGCCTTCCAGTGAACTGATTTATGTTCACTAAACATAAGGAAGATAATCTGAGTTTCATAGATTTCATAGACATTAGGGCTGGAAGGGACCTCGGAAGATCATTGCGTCCAGCCCCCCGCCCAAAGGGCAGGAAGTCAGCTGGAGTCATAGAATCCCAGCAAGATAAGCATCCAATTTACTCTTGAAGGTGTTCAATGTAGGTGCTTGAACCACCTCTGATGGCAGGCTGTTCCAGACCTTGGGGGCTCAGACAGTAAAGAAATTCTTCCTTATGTCCAGCCTGAAACAGTCTCGCAGTAGTTTATGACCGTTCAACCTTGTCATCCCTTGGGGCGCTCTGGTGAACAAACATTCCCCCAGATCCTGGTGGTCACCCCTGATAAATTTATAGGTGCCCATCAGATCACCTCTGAGCCTGCGCTTTTCCAGGCTAAAGAGCCCCATGGATCTTAGCCTGTCGTCATAAAGTCTGTTTTCCTGACCTCTGATCATGCGTGTGGCTCTTCTCTGGACTCTCTCAAGCTTAAGCCAACCTAAATCTACTCTCTGTCAGTTTGTGGCCATTGTTCCTGGTTATTCCAAGGGGTGCCCTGGTAAACGGAGCATCTCCTATTTCTTTCTGCCTTTCCCCACCTTCCCCTGCAATGAATTTGTAAATGGCCACAAGATCCCATCTCAGCCTTCTCTTGTGGAGGCTGAAGAGATCTAGGTCCCTCAGTCTCTCCTTGTAGGACCTTACCTGCAGGCCCCTAACCATACGAGTACCCCTTCTCTGGACCCTCTCAAGGTTATCCACATTCCTCTTGAAGTGCGGTGCCCAGAACTGGATGCAGTATGCCAACTGCAGCCTGACCAATGCCACATAGAGGGGAAGTATCACCTCCCTGGACCTGTTCATGATGCACCTGCTAATGCATGATAGACTGTGGTCAGCTTTACTGATTACTTTGTCACATCGATGGCTCATATTCATCTGGGACTCAACTATGACTCTGAGATCCCTTTCTGCCTCTGTGCTGCGGAGAAGGTCACCCCTAGCTTATGGGTGTGTTGATGATTCTTTCTCCCTAGATGCAGCACTTTGCACTTGTCTTTGTTGAACTGCATCCTATTCTTTTCTGCCCACTTTTCCACCCTGTCCAAGTCTGCCTGTATTCAATCCCTTCCCACTAGTGTGTTTACTTTACCCCATAATTTCATGTCATCCATGAATGTGTACAGAGTGCTCTCCATGCCTTTATCCAAGTCACTGATGTAGACATTGAATAGCACAGGTCCAAGGACTGAGCCTTGGGGAACCCCACTGCCCACATATTTCCAGGTCGATACTGACCCATCCATCACCACTTCCTGGGTGTGACCCTTAAGCCAATTTGCCACCCACCTGACAATGTAATCATCTATTTCACAGCTGCTTAGTTTGTTTATGAGGATGAATATGAGTCGCCGATGCGATGAAGCAATAAGCAGAGCCAGCCACACCTTGTCATGCATCAACAGGGGCATCACTAACAGGTCCAGAGAGGTCTTGCTCCCCCTCTATGGGGCACTGGTTAGGCCACAGCTGGAGTACTGTGTCCAGTTCTGGGTGCCGCACTTCAAGAGGGACGTGGAGAATCTGGAGAGCATCCAGAGGAGGCCACTCGTATGGCTGGGGGCCTCCGTGGCCAGCCCTATGAGGAGAGGCTGAGGGACCTGAATCTCTTCAGTCTCCGCAAGAGGAGACTGAGGGGGGATCTTGTGGCTGCCTACAACTTTATCAGGGGCCAGCAGCAGGGACTCGGGGAAAGTGTCTTCACCAGGGCCCCCCTTGGAGTCACCAGGAACAATGGCCACAAGCTGAGGAAGGATAGGTTTAGGTTAGATATTAAGAAGAACTACTTCACTGGAAGTAGGTGGCCAGAGCTTGGAATAGGCTTCCCAGAGAGATGGTCTCTCACCTTCCCTGGAAATCTTCAAGAGGAGACTGGATAGGCACCTGGCTGGGGTGTTATGACCCTTCCTACCCCCAGTGCTCATTCCTGCCCATGGCGGGGGGTCGGACTCGATGATCTGTCTAGGCCCCTTCTGACTCCTTGATTCTATGATTCTATGAATAGGATGAGATACCATATCGAAGGCCTTCCTAAAATCCAAATAGATGAAATCTACCTTAACTCCTGCATCTAAGCATGTTGTGACGTGGTCATCAAAACAAACAAGCTTAGTTAGGTAGGATCTACCTACTATGAACCTGTTCTGGTTGTCCTTCAGCATTATTTTTCCTGCTGGGCTTCCACAAATGTGATCCTTGATAATTTTTTAAAAGGTTTTCCCAAGGACAGAGGTGAGACTAACAGCCTATACCTGGATCCTCCTTCCTCACCTTCTTGAAAATAGGGACCATATTGGCCCTTTTCCAGTCCTCTGGGATCTGACCTGAGCACCATGAATGCTCAAACAGCTGTGCCAGTGGCTCTGCTATGACACTGGTCAATTTCTTCAGCACCCTTGGATGAAGTTCATCCAAGCCTGCTGACTTAAACACATTCAGCCCCTCCAAGTGTCCCTTTACTAGGTCAGTGCTGACCATTGTTGGGCTGGAGTTCTTCCTGTGCCTATTTATAATGCAACGGGGAGATTTGTCTTGATCCATGATCGGGAATATAAAGGCAAAAAATTCA
>NW_017729031.1:96565673-96587779 GCF_001723915.1 Gavialis gangeticus
GCAAAAAACTCATTGAAGAGTTCAGCCTTGTCCCTCCTATCTGTCACCAATTGCCCTAACCTATTTTGTAGGGGTCCTATGTTATCCTTCACCTTCTTTTTGCTCCCTATATACCTGAAGAAGGACTTTTTGTTGTCCTTAATTTTTGTCGCCAGCCTGAGTTCCATTGCTGCTTTGGCCTTCCTAACTGATTCGCTGCAAGCGCAAGCCAAAGAGGTATAATCCTCCTTGGTAGCTACCCCCTGCTTCCACAGTCTGTATGCCTTTTTCTTTGCCCCTAGGCTTTCCTGGATTTCCCTGTTTAGCCAAGAGGGTTTATTGGCTTCTTTGCCACCTTTTGTGGACAATGGGATTGTCTTCTTCTGTGCCTGAAAGATCTCTCCCTTGAGGAACGACCACCCTTCCTGGACTGCCATCTTGCCAATGCTCTTGATCTTCAGTGCCTCACTAACTAATCTCCTGAGCACATTGAAGTTAGCCTTTCTGAAGTCTAGCGCTTCTACCCTGCTGGTTACTTTTCCCACCCTATGCCAGATAGTGAATTCAATCAGTTGATGGTCATTATCCCCTAGATTAGCTTGTACCTGCAGATCCCCCACCAGGTCATCCACTGTAGCTAGCACCAAGTCCAGCAAAGTGTTTCCCCTAGCGGGACCATATACCTCCTGTGTTAGGTGGAGGTCCTGTACGCAGGTTAAGAACCTGTGTGAGCAGTTAGATCTGGCTGACTGCTCCTCCCAGGAGATGTCAGGGTAGTTTAGGTCACTCATGACAACCATGTCCCTTGACTGTACAGCCTCTGAGAGCTGCCTTGAGAATTCCAGTTCTAGCTTATTCTCTTAGTGTGGTAGTCTGTAGTAGATCCCTACTACCAAGTCCCTTTTCCCCCAACCCCTTTGTATTCTAACCCACAGTACCTCAATTTACCCCTCTTCTGATTCCATCTTGATTATAGAAGATGTGTATTACTCCTTAACATAGAGAGCAACACCCTGCCACTTTCTCCCTACTCTATCACATTTGTACAACCTATAGCCCTCAATACTTACTGCCCAATCATGAGTAGGGTCCCTCCAGGTTTCAGTTAGCTCAACCAGGTCAAACCTATTCCTTGCAAGCAGAAGTGTGAGTTCCTCCTGCTTGTTCCCCATGCTTCTAGCATTAGTGTAAAGACATTTAAGGCCCACAGTGGGTGCCCTTCATACACACCTGTCCTGAAGCCTATCAGGTCTCTTAGTACTTACTGTTTGTACTTACAGTACACATACATGGCTTGTGGCTTGCTGATCCTATGTACTCTTTGTCCTCTGCATCCCTGTCCCCCAGTGAACGTAGTTTAAAACCCTACATAGGAGATCAGCCAACCTGTAAGAAAAGAGACTCTTTATAAGAGAACACTCTTATAATAGAAAAAATCCATTTAAAATAACGCATAAAAAACAACAATTCCTCCTTGTTCTGATTACAATTTTGTCCTGCTATCATATATTTTCCAATGTCCATGAGGCTGGCTGGGTGTGGGAAGAGAGGGGAATGATTCCTCAAGATAACTATTAAGTGGGTTGCTCTTGTGGTTTCTCTATTGTGGAATGGTTAAGGAAGGTTAAGTGTCAAAATTATATCAAGCATTCCTAACAGTAGCTTTGTGCAATATATTGTTTTGACCCCTCGAACAAAGCTGGGGCTCTTGTCATAGGGGCTTATTTTAAGCATAAATATTAGAACTATAGACCAATTTGGAAAAGAAGAATGAGGCACTGCTTGGGTCATGGAGTCTATCCCTTGTTCTTTTTGTAATATAGCATAATATAATCCTTCCCATTGATGGAGTTAAGCTTAATATTGATCAGCCAGGACTAGTTTTTCTCTTAACTCCACCCCAAGTCATTTTGTGAGGCAGTTCCAGGAGATCACTGCTCTGGTGGTTTCAAGCTTTCTTCCCCTTTCCAGCCTAAGTTATTTAATGGACAGCTTGTACCCATTTGTTCTTGTTGCCAATATTGTCTTTTGAATGAAATAGCCCTTCTCTCACCTGCTGGTGTTTAGCCCCTCCCCACCACCAGGTGTCTATGGAGAGCAATCAGCCTTTGTTTGTTTTAACTTAACAAGCTAAATTCTCTTCATTTCCCCTTGTGAAACATCATCAATCATCTTACTAGCTTTTCTATGCACCTACTGCAGTTTGAGTGCACCTTTCTTGAACTTTGGTGACCAGGTTTGTACACAGTATTCTAGAT
Organism: Gavialis gangeticus; assembly: GCF_001723915.1. Classification (NCBI taxonomy): domain Eukaryota; kingdom Metazoa; phylum Chordata; order Crocodylia; family Gavialidae; genus Gavialis; species Gavialis gangeticus. Next base: position 96,567,911 of record NW_017729031.1, read on the forward strand.
GAAGTCTAATGACTGCTATATATAATAATGATATTAACACCTCCCACCTCTACAGCAAATCCCTCATTTGATGCATCTGAAGATCACATTTTTCTTTTCTGTAGCTGTAGCACACTGATGGCTCACAGTAATCCCTAGATCAGCAAATATGCTTCTTCCTTATCCTTTTCTGTCATTTCCAAATGATCTCCCATATTAGATTCTTGTTATTCATCCTTAATGGCTAACCTTGCTTTTTATATTATTAAATTTCATCCCATTTATGTTATTTGAGTCATCAGTGTTAGTCAGTTTAGACTAAGAGGCCTGTAGTTTCCTGGATCACATTTTTCCTTCTTAAATTTAGGTTCTGTGTTTGTTAGTCTTCAGTTACATGTTACGAACCTGATCTGATAGATCTATTAAAAATTCTTGCTACTGGTCCTGTGATTTTATGTTTGATTTAATTTAGAATTTGGGGGTCAACATGGTAAGTGATCCCAAACTAAGCATATTGTCCTTGTCTATACAAGACACTTACTGAACAGTAGACTAATTAGCTGCACACTGTCTTGGACATCTACACATGAACCCCTATTAGGATGGAGTAAACTAACTTATTCGACAGCAGGATAATTAATTAGCAAATACTAGTACTATCCTGCTGTGGAGTTTTTTTTACTTCACAACAGTGCACATGTAGATGGTGCCCCAGCTGGCTGGGGCACAAGGGTGCTTCAGTGTGGGGGCTGCCTGTGGCTAGCCCTGCAGTGGAACATACTCATGCCCCAGCCAGCCCCTCTACACCATGACTCCTGGGGCTTCCTGCCAGCTGGGACTGCTCCGGCCCAGCTAAATGTTCTGTGGTTCCAGGCCCATGTTCAAATGGCATGCCCAGGAGCAATAACATCCAGTGCAATAAGTGCCAGAGTTTATTTTTTCATATTAATTGCACATGTAGACATGCCCATTATTTATTGAATCCTAGTCTAAAATAGCATCATCTTTTGTTTCTTCAGGGTTTTATTCATGAAGAAATCCATCTGTTACATCCAGGAATAGCTGGCCTCTAACATATTAGTCTATAATTCTTAGAACTACTCCAGTGTAACTTCAATTTAGTTTCCTCTCCAAAGTTATTTTGACTTATTATATTTTGTCTATGCTATCCCTTCTTATTTATTTGTATTCTGTTAAATTCTCAACATGCAAAGCTGTTCCATCATTGTTACATCTGTTTCTCTTTCCCAAATGGTGCATGCCCTTTGATACCTATATCCTAGTAATGGCAAGTTTTCCTCCATGTTTCTGTTATCTTGTTTTTTTTGTTCCCCATAATAACCAGCTTCACATACTACACCAGTAGTTCTAGTTCCTCCAATTTCTTGCTCTCTACATTAATCTATAAATTTGTTAGCAGTATCTAATGATCTAGCCAAATTAGGTACAGTTCTTTCACTAACTATATTGTCTATCTGACTACAGCACTTATCTATATTTGTACTCTCTTTTACCTGCTGTGGTCTTACCCTTTGATTTTCCTTTTCCCATTGATGTGTTCTCATTACTTGATTTTCCTCTTCCCATAGACTAAAACCAGGCATGGAGATTATAGAACAGCTTTCTCCTTTTCATTCTAATTTTAAAATTATTCTTACCAGTCATTCCAGCCTGAATCCCTTTAAGCCATACCAAGTACTGGGAGTCCATCTATTGAGAAAGTTGTCTTTCTGTGAATGCCTCCCAGTGGTCAAACAATACAAAACTTCTCTTATTGCACCAATACTTAAAATGTCTATTGAGCTTGACTGTCTTTTCATGCCTTCATCATAATTTGCTAGCAACCAACAAAATTCCAGCAAAGATTACGTGAGCTGCCTCTTCTTTGAGCATCATCTCTGTATCCCTTAGTGTAGTTGTCCTTGAACTGTTTCATTTCAGATTTAGCAGTTATTTATCCTTTCATGAAATGATCAATGGATTTCTTCTGTATTTGATTAGGGGATCCACATCTTGTATCTTTTCCCTCTCAAACAGTATACTTTTCTCTTCTGTCCTGGTGACAAATGCGTCAGTTATTATGAAAGGGTCTGCAGTCATATAGATGGGACTTTTTGGCATTGGTGTGAATCTCAGGTCCTCTACTTTGTTCTTCCTTTTGTCTGCAGATCATTCTATCTCCTATTCATTTTCAAGTCTCCTACTTTTTATCCTGCTTCTTCCTTAGACTCTGGACTTTGTTGTCCCCAACAACTCTTCCTCTTATGTATTATTTGATCTCTTCTTACTTGCTCCTTTATATTCCTTTTCTGCTTGTCTTTTTTCCTGTTATGTAGTGTAGCTAATAGGGCTGTGCGAAGTTTTGGTCCCTGATTCCATTTGGCAGATATTCAGCCCAATTCAATGGTGAATCTCTGAATCCAAATAAAATCAGGAGACCCTTTAATCTCTCAGAATTGAATCAGAACTCTCCGAATCAATTTGGAGAGCTCTGGAAAGATTCAGCTATTTGGATATGGACATAGCTTTAAATGTTTTTTCTACATACCTCAAGGTACCAGGCAGCTTGTGAATGCTGAGATGCTGGGGCAGATGGAGCATCCCACAGGGGCATGGTGGGGTCCCAGCATGCTTGGCAGCATACCCGGAAGGGGACCAGAAGCACTTCTGATCCACTTCTGGTTTCACTGATGAGCACGGGGGGGGCGGGGCGTGCTCCTGTAGGATGCTCCATCCACCCTACCATCACAGCATCCACAAGATGCACCTGGTACCTTGAGGTATGTAGAAATTTTTTTTTAAAGCTGTGCCTGTGTCCAAATCGCTGTTTCTCCAAATCAGCATCAAATCTTCAGATTCAGTTTTGGCTGAATCAAACCAGGAACAGTGATCTGAATCAACAAATCAAATCACTGTCCCCGATTTGGGCTGAATCGGAATTGAATACAGCCCGTTTCATACACCCCTAGTAGCAAGCCTGCTCATCAACTCAATTTCTTCCCCACTAACTGGTCTCTTGTCCTTGTGGTCAGGTGTTTTTGTGAGTCACTAAGAAGATTCCCTTTACTCAGGTGTCTGTAGATTCTCAGTTATCTATCCACCTTCTTCTTTTCTTTCCATCATGTCATCAGTTGCCTGAATTCCATCATAATTTCCAGCTACATCTCTAGTTTGTGTATCTTCTCTTTCATGACTTTTTTCAGATCACACTTCATACCCTTAAAATTTATAGTTTACCTGCCCTTGTGGGTAAAGTATATCTTTCAGCTTCTGCATCCAGGTCCTTCATTGTATCCTGCATTTTTTGGGTCGTCACCATGGGTGCCTCCTCCATGTCGTTACCTTCAAGAAATAACAAACTTCCCAATGCTCCATGCAAGCATACCTTTTTTTTGTTGTTGTTGCTCTTTTTGCTGGTCCTTTGGATACTGGGCTCTCCTGGTCACTGAATTTATGGCACTTAAGGCTTTTGCATAGGTGTGATCTACCTCCTCATTTAATATGAGTGGACAAATATCTGTCAGCAGTGATAAAGAACACGGAGCCTCCTTCATATCCTCACCTGCAAGATTTCTGTTGCATTTAGCTCCTGAATAGATTCTGTAAACTTCAAGGAAACAAACTACCAACAAGAATAGACAGACGCAATAATTTACCCCTAAGGATCAAAGATTCACTCCTCCTTCACCAAGAACAAGTTGCAAGCAACCGCAACTGTTGTCTGTCCTCTGTTCACTGATTCCTCTGAGGAATAACGGTCACAGTTTTTTGCACTTGAGCAATAGTGCTGCATTGCTGATGTCTTCTTTTTATTTAAGAACAAAACTCTTGTGTCTTGTTTCCTTGAAATATTAGTTGATACCTTATGTGTTCTATGCAATGCAAGATGAGGCCTTTCCAGGGCTCTATGTCCAACCACTTGCTTCTGACTGTTTTCCATAATACTGATAATAATCTACTATTCACAATTTGATGTAGTTCTGATTTCTTGAATGCTTGAGTGATCATTTTCTTTGGTAATTGAGTTCCCCAAAGAATTCTACTATTCTGATCACCCACTCAGAAAACTAAGCATATTAATTTGAAAAGCTGCATGATCACATGGCCAGGATAATGGCAGTAGGGTAATTGGAAGGAAATCTTTTACAAAAGGCTTATTTTCATCTAATAAAGCCTTCCCCAATGGTTACACTACATGCCACGAATGTGATACAAGTGCTAAAATATGTATCTGTCACTCTAAAATTTGGTAAGATAGGCTAAAGATTAAAAATTACAATGTCTCTTCAGTGGCATTTTGTAAAAATTAAAAAATATATATTTTCATAAAATTTTTAATCTTTGTGTACTGACTCTACTTTTCCATTTTTCTTCTTGTGATAAGTTTTGGGTCCTTAGGAGTGGGAAATAGATCAAACTGAGGACTTCAGGCTGTAGTAATTATTTGCATGTACTTATATATCAGTATATATTTGTATTAGTCTATACAAATACATGTAAACATGCAAGTACATATATGTCATCGATAATGTATTACAGCACAAGTCCCTTTAAAGGCTGTAACTAACAGTGCAGTCTGGTTGTGCTTATATATTGTAAGAGACAGTACAGATACCAAAATACTTACAATCAAACTTGAAAAGGTAGAGAGTAAGAGGCAAAGAGACACAGAGAGAAGTAATTGCCCAAAGTCAGATAGCACATCATTAGAAGATCTGGGAACAAATTCCAAGACTCTTAACTCCCGGTTCAGTGCCTGATCTATGTCCCTGGTATGAATGAATGTAAGTCTTGACTTAGTTACAGAGGGATGCAATTTAAAAGGTGTCTGCTGTCCAGTTCAGTGTTGATTGGTTAATCTAGTTTTAGTTGAACAGGTTTACTATACGCATCAAAGACTTCTCTGGGATGACTGCTTCAGATCAATATTTATGCATATGCAAACAGTAACAGATGCAAGAGAGATCCATGGAGTGGTTTGTTTGTTTTTCAAAATCACTGTATTACCTTATCTATTGGTACTGCTGAGTTTTGGGGATGCACTTTGGAATTATTGGGCCTGCATGTACTTCACTTTTCCGGAATTCTTCCCTTTTTTGGTTGAGATAAATATCTTTTTTTCCAGTTACCATTTCACTGTCTAGGAGGTTTAGTAAATTAGATACTTATATAAAACAAGTGAGGAGTCAGGTTGTTTATCTTGGTTTGTCACTAAGTCACTGAATAAGGGAAATTCTCATAGTCTTGAGCATTCAAAAGAATCTAAAAGAGCAAGGCACCCAAGTCCCACTAAAGTTGAATATCTTTGGGCTATGCTACTTAATGGGCATGCAGGGGTGGAAATTCAGTTAGGTGCCTGACTTTTGTAATATCGACACAAAACACCTGGTTTACTGTTGACTCAGGTGAATTCTGACAGCCAAGAAAGGTTCAAAGAGCCAGTCCCACCAAAATTAAACACTCACAATATAAGCATACATAAATTTGTAATAGCAAATTCAATAATAAAATACAGAAAATATATTAATGACTAAAGAGTAGAGATAATGTAAACCAAATGATTCAGATAAATAAAATGTAGATTTATCTAAATGCATATCAATCTTTTCAATGTCTGAAAGCAATTTAATCTTAAAATTTCTGAATCTTAAAGTCTTAAAAGCCTCTAAGAGATGGCTATCATGTTAGAGAAAGGACCTTCTTACCTAGGTTGCAAAACTAAGGGCACTTACACACATGCAGGGAGGTTGCTCCGTTGTGCTGTAAATCCAATGCATTGGAGCAGACTTGCTTAATCAAGCTGGAGTGCGGAAATTAATATGTCCCAGCAGTCTCCAACATCATGTGTATCATTGTCCCTATTCTGAAAAATGGTGTAATGTGCTTTGAACTAAAGCTCATTGAACAAGCTTTAGTTCAGTGTCCTGCCGCCATTTTTTCAGTGCAGGGACACTGATGCAGGTGATGCTTGAGCATTTTAATTAGAATGGCTTGCTAATTAATGTGCCTCCCTGCCTCCTGGAGCATGTCTATAAATGCCCTAAGTTGCTAAATAGCACATGGCAGGTACACTTGCAAGTGAGCAATTCAGCAAAAGCTGTAGTTCAAGACTGAAAAATCCCAAAATGGAGCCAGTTTTTATACTTTATTTGGCTAAAATATCAAAAAGCTTATTAAATAAGGAAAAATAAATAAAACTTCCCTAATGAGTGCTACTTTAATTAATATCCATATGCCTATTCTTATTCCATATATAAGATGCATCCTGTTTAAAATTAGCCTTGTCTATCATCAAACCACTAAAGGCAATCTTGTACTAAAGGCAATCTTGCAACCTTTACCCTAGTGTTGTTTTTTTGGTCCGTCTTTCATGATTTTTCAAAAATAGGGTGCATCTTATGACATTCTGTCACCTTCTTGTTTCCTTTGCCTTGTCTCTTAGCCAACCTATATTCATGCAAATACAAGTAATCCTACCCTATCCTATCTGATCCTATCCTAAAATACCTTAAGGCCTACTATAGTTGACAGTACACACACCAATATTTTCAAACTAGGGTGCCTAAAGTTAGATCTTTAATTCCATATTCAGTCTGTTTGCTCCTGTGATGAGTCAGTTTCACTCACTTATACATTACTCACTTCTGGTCCATTTTACTCGTACATTTTGTAGTAAACTGGCGCTTTTGTGGAAGGTTTATTAAATGCCTTGCTGTAGTACACAGGACAAGTCTGCAACAAAGTCACTGGCAGACTCTGTGTCCTGTCTAAATCCAGCATTACTTATCTGTGTAGGTTGCCTATAGTGTTAATCAATGCCTACAGCTGCCATTAAGATCAGTGGAATCTGATGGTTCTTGGCTCTGTAAATTTTAGCATGTTTCTGTAGACACTTGCTCTGTGAAGGTTTTATGCAGAAATATGGTACTAGAGATGTTTGGTCCAGACTATGCTGTTATTTTCTGAGAAGTCCACAAGTGTTGTTTATGCACTCAGGCATTTTTAAAGGAGACTAAGGTCTGGACAGGCGTTACATATCTGCCAAGAGAAATGGTACTCTTACAATAGAAAATGCCAGCTGTAAGAAACATTAACACCTGGAAGATCTTCCCTGTATGAGAGTTTCTTCCCTAGAATAAATTCTGGTACATGCAACTCCTCCATGATCAAGAGGAGTCAAGCATTACCTTTTCCTGTGCCTTCCTCAGATCAGGGAAAGTGGTCTGGGGTAGGTTTGGGGCATTTCTGCATGGCTCAACTCCTGATCAGGAAAGGAGCTGAGCTGCCACTAGCTCTGAGCCTTTCTGAGACTGGGAGGACCCCATTCTGAAGAAGGTATGTAAGCATTTCCTCCTTGATCAAATGGAGTTGAGGTGTGGTTGCTTTCTAAGTCTTCTCCAGACTGGCAGGAGTCCAGATGCAGCTTCCCCTGTAGGGACCCTCAACCTTGGAAAGGTGCGGGGCATTTCCTTACATCTTGACCTCCCATGATCAGGGGGAGCTGAGCTGATGCTGATCCCTCAAGCCTTCCCTCGACCAGGGTGACCCTAGTCTGAAGAGGTCATGGGGAGGTGGGGGAGAGGCGTCTACAAGCTGGAGTGCCTGTGTGCTCAGGCAGGAAGATTTCTCAGGAAGATTTCTATCAAGCAGTAGAAATGAATGCTTATCCATGGTCTTAGTGCATAGGGAGCCCATACAATATGGGAAGTGGAGGTGGTCATCAGTTTCCTGAGTCAACCATCTTTTATTGGAAAATGCTAGTTCATTTAAACTGAAACTTTTACTGTGCCAGTTTCAATGGAACTTCAGTGAAGAATGATTCTTCCGATCTCGGATGCGGTTTGGATCAAAAGAGAGAGTGGCGGGGAAAGAGGAGCTCACCCAAACTCATCCTGACCATTAGGATATTTTGAGGCCTAGGAGCAGGTTGGACTATATGACCAGCCCTACTGCTCTATAATTTCATGTCCCTTCTCTGCCTAATTCAGACCCAGGTTTTGAATCTGCCTCTCCCTCATTCCTGGTGACTACTATGACCAACAGACTATTGGCAATTCTGTTGAAACTGTTCCAAGAAGAACTTTTTAAAAATAGGTGTAATTCAATATTCATAAAGCCAGAGAGAAACACAGTCTATCTATATTGGCAAACAGAGGTGTGGGTCCCTATTTCAGTGAATGCTTAATTATTTATACACTATTGTACAGATTCAATAGGAACAATTGAGAGACCCCTCTAGGAATAGCCAGTGGTGTGATGATTAAAGCACTCCTCTGTAGTGTGGAAGACTGAGGTTAAAAGCTCTAGTCTGAATCAGGCAGAGAAGGGCCTTGAAATTGAGTTCCCTACTTCCAAAGTTATTGTCTTGACAACCAGGGCCACTGGCTATGCTAAGATAGGTCTCCATGGTGTGTAAAGAATTTTAAAAAGATCCTTTATCCTGATTATGAATAATTTGAAATCACAAACAATTTTGTAGATGATAAAACCATTTCCTAATTAGCTCTAATGGAAACTCAAATGTATTTGACATTCTTATGTCTCTCAGGATATGTCCGTATTGCATGGTTCTATGTAGGGGAGGAATACTTAAATTAACTTTATTATCATGTATTAGTCCCCTTTGACTTTGTTCTGTTGAGTTTTTAAGCTCACTGTGGGAGCATCTATATGAAATGTTTACAGCAGAGCTACTCTGCAGTAAAGTCTTAGTGTCTGCATGTGCAGCCCAATTAAGCTTCAAGAAACTAATTAACTCCACTACAAATTAGTACTTGTAAATACCAGTACTATCTTATGGTGGTGTTCTTTAATGTGTAGCGGTGCACGTGTAGATGCTAACAGGCTGGCTGGGACATGAGGGTTCTTCAGTGCAGGGGCTGCCTGCCAGCTGGCCTCATGCTGGAGCCCCCTCATGCCCTAGCCAGCCTCTCTGCAGCATGTTGAACTGGGTTGGAGCAGCCACAAGCTGACAGGTTGACCCACAGGGCTCCCTGCCAGCTGCCCTCATGCTGGAGCACCCTCATGCCCTAGCCAGCCTCTCTGCAGCATGTTGAACTGGGTTGGAGCAGCCACAAGCTGACAGGTTGACCCACAGGGCTCCCTGCCAGCTGGGGCTGCTCTGACCCGGCTCAATGTGCCATGGTCCTGGGCACACATAGAGATGCAGTGCCCAGGACCAATAAACTCTGGCATGATATGCCCCAGGGTTTATTCATTTGCATTAATTTCATGTGTAGATGTGACTGCACTGTAGTGCAGTTAAAGCAATGACTGCCATATAGACAAAACCTTGATCTGTTCTGAAAATATTAATCTGTACGTAAATGGCAGTGACAGCTAGATATAGCACTGCAGCTTACATTCAAGGTGCTTGCTGTTTGTGTTTCTTGCTCACATGTTGAAGCCACTGCATAATGCATACATATTTTGCATTAATTTTGAAGTTCTGAGCCATGTTTATAGTTACACTGATACTGGTTAAGATTATATGCTCATTCAGCAAGATCTAGCTCAATAGGATAAAGAGGGCAGAGAGGTTATACCATGTAAAAGGGATGGTACTCCAAAGGTATGCTCAGAGAAGAGACCTTTTCACACTTTACTTAGGCAAAAAGCCAGCAATTTCATAGCACCTACCTCTAGAGCCCTGTGTTTCCCTCTTCTGCTCCCCAGTGTAAATGTTACAGTACAGTGATGGATACCCAAAGCTCTAACTAAAGGCTGAAAAGTCATTCTTAGATATAAATAAGTATCATTCTTAGATATATATATATATAAGTAAAAGCAAGGAAAATACATTCTGGGCATCTAGACACAACCTTGATATTACATTTCTGCTTGGTAGGTTGGCTTAATGTGATGTAATAACGATAGGCTGAGTTTTGAGGCATTTTTCCGCTGCTCCTATCAGCAAAGTCAGTTTCAGTTTTCACATGAAACAAACAAAGAGCTATTGTCTTCTTTCTACCAGTCAGAAACGTCCTTGCCAAAGTCATATTTAATATAGAAAAAACAGCATTGGAACATTTATTTTCTCTCCGTCATATTACTCCTTACTGGATGGAGGAATAAACCATATGTTTTTGTGTCTGCACATGTATGTGTGTAGATGTGGAATCATAAACATTAAGTAGCATTGACTGAGACAGCAGTAAAGTATTATCTGGGGTGAGGGAATAGTTCTTCAGACTGTGGGTGCATCTACGTGTGCATATTAAGGTGAAGCAATAAACTCTGGTACACATCACACTGGAGTTAGTTTCTCTTGGGTGCACGTTTACACGTGCACCCAAGACTGCAGCATGTTGAGCTGGGTCTGAGGAACCCCAGCTGTTAGGGGGCCCCAGGGATCACCCTGCCACCCTGGGGCTGCTCTGACCTAGCTCAATGTGCTCTGGAGGGGCTGGCTGGGACACAAAAGTGCTCCAGTGTGGGGTTAGGTGGCAGGTAGTCTCCACATTGAGGCGCCCTTGTGCCCAAACCAGCTGGGTCAGTGTCTATATGAACGTTGCTGCACAAAGTTAGGTATTTACAAGTACTAACCTGCTGCAGAGTTTATTAGTTTCCTGTGACCTAATGGGGCTGCATGTATAGACAGCAAATGTTTACTGTGGAACTAATTAGTGTACCTTGCACTGAACATCTCATGTAGATGTGCCTTGTGGCATTTTGTCTGAAGCAGAAAGCAAGATGTATAATCACTGTAACTTTATACTGGAGAGTTTTCTGTCATTCTTACCTTCAGTAACTGTTGGTATTTGTCATATTAATTCCCAGTGAGCATCTTTCTTCTCTACCCTTACTACCCATTATCTTGCCTTGCTACACAAGCTCCAGTGCTGTCTGCCTTAACAAGAATGTAATTTCAGGAAGAATAAATTGGGAGGGTTGTAGGAATCTTTTATTTAGAGGTCAGGAAGACATCTCTTCCTCCAGAAGGAGAATGCTTTGAAGGTCTAGATAATTTTGAGGTGTTTTCCTATATGTTCCTCCCCCCAACCCCTTTCCTTCATGGGACCCAGTCTGGGAAGGAGGCACCAGGATTGTCCCAAACACAGTACAATACATCTGAGACAGCTGGCTCCTCTCCTGCACAGCAGTCTTTTCCTCCTTTAGCAGGAGACATCTGGGCTACTTGGCTGCTCTTCTCAATGCCAGCCATTTCCTCTGTCACACCGGCTGGCTCCTTCATCCCAGGGGAGACCTGAAGGCTGGCCAGATCTCTTCTACAGCAGGGCATATTGGCTTTCTTCAGATGATGGCTTCTGGTGCTGGCATTCTTTATTGGCTAAGGTGCCCAGAACAAAGTTTTTAAATCAAACTCCTCTTTCAGTATTTGTATATATGAAATAAAGTATTTGTCTCTGTGAGTGTGTACTACAGCACAACCACCCACTCAGACATCTCTCTCTCTCTCCCCTCTCTGTGAGTGTGTATGTGTGCACATGTGCACACTTACTTTGGTGCATATTGGGTTCTGAACATTTACAAATAAGATTACTGCAGGAAGCTGTTGGGTGACTGAACATTTTTGTGAATCAAGCCTACTTAGGTGTCTATAGGGAATTTGTGCTTTTTTTGAAAAATTGCGATTATGCTGGATGCTAGATAGTTGAAAGTCTGTCCATGATGCTTTCTTTTAAAAGAAAAAAAACCTCTGGCTTTAAACTAATGGGGGAATAAAGGGTATGCAAGGGACACTAGCTTTAGGAAGTAAAAAAAATGATCAGATAGGTTAGCAAAACTTTGTATTCCATACGACTCATCCCTAATATCTCCTATATATTTACACAAAGTATAGATTAACTGTGTCCTTGGGGTAGTCAGTAGCCTTCTGTGAAAAAAAAATCTGCTGTTGTTAGATTCTACTACGCATGTAACACAAGGAAGGATATGACTAAAATTCAAATTATTTCCCCTAAAATAAGATGAACATGAGAAACTGAACAATCCCGTTGATCATTAGCTCTATGCTTATGTCCATGCAGCATGTCGTCGGGTTTTTGTTTAAGATATGTATATATGACAACTTAAAACCTTCTTGATTCTTTTTTCCCCATTAAAATGAGCATTACAAGTTGGATACATGCAATGTTCTTGAAAGATATTATTGTAAATATTACATTTTGGTATTCAGAAAGAGTCTAGGTCAGGAGTTGAATATCTGTTTTCCACTCCACTAGAAACTGAAAGGGGAAATGACAGCATATTGGAGAAGCAGGTTTTGATTTCCAGCATATGTCATTAAAAGTACATTATATATGTTGACACAAGAGTTTGTCTTGAGCTGCCTTTTCTTATCCTTTAGGGAAGAGAGAGATGCATGTTGTCAAATTGGAGAGTGTCTCTTCTGTTTGAGGCTCAGAAGTCTGAGCAAAAGAGTGACAAGCCACAAGTGTTTCTCTGAAGTAAGGCAGCTTGTCAAAGGAGAATTCAGAAATTGAGGGCATGTCCACACTGCATGGAATAACGCAGTTAATCATAGGGTAGTCAGTCTGCACCCCCTATACACCCCCAATATGTAATGTAGCCATTATTTGGCACATGACCAGCACCATTTTTAAACTGTGTTCTGGGCTTCCTTATTGGCATATGACTAGCATGCTTGAAGTAGGGGCTACATTACAATTTTTGTTAGAGGGGCAGAGTGCAAGGGACTGTAGCACATGAAGATGGGACCAACCAACAGTGCTGTAGAAGTTCTTAGTGTGGTTTGGAAGTGGGGTAGATATGTCCTGAGAATCTACCAAGATTTCTGTCTAGTTGGCCATCCATTTAAAATTAAGAATAGCCACCAAAGTCTCTTTTTCGGTGCCTTCACCTAATATATCTTCTGTCTAATTACTAACAATTGGTTTCACTGTTACTTTTTTACAGATATAACAGCAGTATGAGCATGAGGAAAAAATACACCTATAAATTTAGAGGTAGAATGGAATACAGGCTTTGCCTTTCAAAACTTGCTAGTTTTTGCCATAGAAAAATAGAAAATGTACCTACAATATATTTTTGTAAGAGGTATTGTTTTTTTTTTTTAGGGGAAAATGTATGGGCAACCCTATTTTTAGAAAAATGGCAATTTTAAAGGGAGTCAAGTGCATGTGAAACAAAATTCTCAAAAGCAATGTACAGTGACTTGCAAATATTTTCATTATATTTAATAATATAGGCTAAATCCTGAGGTGAGGTATGCAGACAGAATGCCCACTGCAGTATGCCTGTCTTTCCCAATCTATAAAATTAAGATATTACTTCATTTCTCCCCGTTCTTTCTCTGTATTGTCTATTTAGAGAATAATATCTTTGGAAAAGGGTGTCTCTGTTACTATTGTATCTTATAGTGCCCAGTATCAGGAAGATGCTGATCTTTACTGGGGATTTTTGAAGCTAGTAAAATACAGGTATTAATTTAAAATATTTCTAGCTTAATGGTACTAAAAGAAGACAGGAAATTTTGTGTATGCATCTTGCAAGACAACATCATAGCTGTAATTACCCAGAAACAATAGGTTGTCACTAGTAAACAGTGCAACCAGCTGCCATTATGATCTTTTTTGTGTTATATTGTCACCATGTAACTTTGACTATCACAAATTACTGCTTTAATGCAGAGAACCTGTTCATTGTCTTAACATGTAACACAGAGAGGTTTATGCTGTTTGTAACTTAAAAGACTAAAAATCATTAATGCAGTTGCACAGAATGTTAAATGTTGATTGTTGTCCAACCACATGCACACACAACGCTGAATTCACAGTGATCAAACCAAAATAAGGATTTTATTAAAAAAAAATAATAATAAAAAGAAAGTGTGTGAGCATGCATTTTTTTCCGGATACTTGGAAGTTATTTCATTTCATAAGGATAAGCACACTTGCTCAGCTTTTGGTCTGTCAGCTGACACAGTACACTCCAAGCAGGGAATTTCTTTCAGCTTTTTAATGACAAACTACTTTTATTAGTATGCCGGGGCAGCATGGTGCAATTTTGTCATAGACTGATTTTAAACTTTCGTACAATCATATGGGATTCCAAGGTAAATTCACCTGAAAGCTTATTTTAGTGCAAATGAGAGTTGCTATGCAGCTTGATACCTGCCAAGCTGAAGAAAACTAATGGTGATGGAAAGAGAGCAGTGGGAATAGGACAAGTATTTTTTTAATTCAATACGTACCTATTGAATTTGATGAAATGCAACTTCATCGAGCTGGAGTAGGTGGGGGTCTTGATTTCTATTTTTTATTTATTTTATTTTTTTTGGAGCACTAGGCTTACAAAATTGTTCCCTACAAAATAAATAAGGATTGTTTGTTACTTAGAAAAGTTGTGTTTTCTTTCCATGTTATCTTCAAATGTAGTCCCATAAGGAAAGAGATATTAGTACAGTGGTAGCGGAGAATTGCATATTTAATGCATTTTCTTATTTTAAAGATTGCCATGACAGTAAAAATATTTATAACCCTAAAAAAAGGAGGTTCTATTGTACAATATGTGTAGTCTACACAGGAGACCTCTTTCATCTTATACAAGCTAAGTCTCACTGGTTTTGTAAGCTCATCAGACTTAGACATCCAAATGTATCAGAGTGGTCATGTTGCAGAGTCCACTAAAGACTGAAGCTTTTGAAACTCTTTGTTACAGAAAGTGGGCTGGAACCTTAGGTTCAGCCAAGTTTTGCTTAGGACCCAGAGTAGAAGCAGAGTTATTCCTCCTGTCAGTTCTCTGAGTCTATGGGTATCTGGTGGTGTCTGTTTTGTTTTTTGTCCCCACTATTGAAGCTTAAGGCAACCTGATCACATCTATAATTTATGCCAACTGGTAATGGTCCCAGTGTTGCCAACTCTTATGATTTTTGGCGTTGTTCTTAAAGTCTGTGCTCCAGGAATGTGAAAAACTTAACTCTTTCTTTTAGAGAGAGAGAGAGAGAGAGAGATTTTCACATTCCTGAAGCATAGACTTTAAGAACAATAACAAAAATTATGAGAGTTGTTCCACAGAAGCTTTTATTTGGACCAGAACTGTGTGTGTACAAAGTGCTATGTCTGTGGTCTCACCAGATCTTGCCATACCTCTTATACCATGTAGCTTGAGTTGGTGTTTTGCAAGAGGGAGAGGAAGGGAAGGGGGGAGGTTCTCATGTTGTTGGCTGACTGGTTGTTAAAGCCAGTGTTCTGCTCCATTGTGCAATCAAATTGTTGGAAAAAAGAAAAGAATCTGGCCCTGTATTTTCATAAATACCTAGCAGTTGCTTAAATACTCCTGAGTAATGAATAATATAGCTTCACAAAAATAATAAAACAGACTTAATTTATTTTTACAACAATATTCATAAATTTGATTCATTGCCATTCTTCCCATTTAGCTCTACTAAATAACTGAATATGAGTCATGTATTCATGTACCAGATTAGACTGGTATAAAGAATCCTGCAAGGGACAAGGATTTTTGTGGGCAATATCTTTTTTAGTACCAACTTTATAATTGGGAGGGTATGGATGAGTTTTCAGGTACCATTATACCTTTCCTTAAGTTGCATCGCACACTTGAAGTAGTAAGGAGGATCATCACACAATGACAGACTTTCATATTTGATGATTCTTCTTACTGCTTCAAGTATAGGATGTGACCTGAGGAAGAGTACCCAAATGTTTGTCTATGTCCCTCCCAATTACATAGTTGTTCAATAAAAGATATCACCCACACAGATGCTTACCTCTCACATTTTCCCTGGACCATCACAACTATAACATTATCCCAATGTATATGTGTGTGTATGTGTGTGTGCAGGCTGGATTTGTGCAAAATTTCCCAAATTATCAAAGATAGTTAATGGCACCCAACAATCTTTGACTTTAAAGGACCCTCGGGTTCTTTTGAAAATCTCACCCTAAATCAATAGGACATACATTTTGAAAAGCTAGGGTTCTAACTTCAGTCACCTTAAACGGATTCTGTTTTCACAGGATGGTCAATACTTCCTGAAAGCAGGTGTCTTTAATGGAATTCAAATTTGTACCTAAAATGAGTCATCCAGAATCAACTACCCCTTAAAAATATGTAGGCATGCATATTTATCAAAGACCTCATAGTTTTCTTGTCCAGTTCATCTAAGAGTATGTTATTGGTTGGATAATATAGTTGAACAAGTTGTAAAACTTCCTAAAAGTGTATCAGTATAGTGAATATCCTGAACACCAAATAAGCTTTGGTTGTGTTTGTTCTGTTCATTTTATTCCTTTATGTTAGACACTTCCATGACAGCTTACAGTACCTCCAGCAAGTAACCTTCTGTAAAGCAGGCAGTGTGCTTGTATAGATTAGCTAGGTGTTATGTGACTCTCTCCCCCCGTTGGCAAAGTATATCATTTGTGCCACATACTCATTCCTCATAGACCCAGGGCATCTGATCCACATCAACTCCCTAGCTTATATGTCCCAGTTAGCAGTTCACTTACACAGTTGCCTCAAGACCAGAATGGCCTTGATCATTTTTATTGTCCTTGAAATATACTATTATTTTTCTGATTTGCTTTGGTGGAAAGCAGCTGGGCTTTTTTTATTCAGAAAATAATAGGATTGGTTAATAGACAGGGAAAAATGGGGATATATTTCAAATGTAATCACTCTACCATGCCCTCAGTGGGGAAACTTTGTTTCTGATAGTGCTATTTAACTTAAACTTCAGCTAAATTTCTGGGCCTAATTCAATAGGAGATTTCCTTTTATGTTACACCCTTTATTTGTTCTACTTCTTTTTCAAAAGAGCTTGTTTTCTAATTGGCTTGCATGGCTAAATAGTGTGACAGATCTGAAAGTCTGCAGAAGCACCTCAAGCCATAAGTAACCTCAAAAAAGGCAACAAATTAGCACAGATTTCCAAGTAACTTTGATCAATTAATTCAATCTCATCGTCTGTTATGCAATTAGAAATATCGCTAGTGTCCAAATGCATGGTAACTACAGCTGTTAGGAAAGAAAAGAAACAAAAGAATTTATGTTGATTATAATTTATACTGACATACTGAGAATGGGGAAAGCACCCAGGGCATTCAAGATCTAGCCAAAGATCATAACTAAAGAATTGGAATAATCTAATGACTTGGACATGGCTATTCCTCCCTCCTCCCCCCGCCCATTCCATTTTTAATTACCTCAGTAACTAGAAAAGGTTGAAAATGCATTTAGGTACTAATTAGTTGTTTATACTATAATGCTTAAAAATACTCCTGTGTTTTCAAAACAACTTCGAAGAAAGTTTATTCTTAAAGAAGTTTTACAAGGGGAACTATGAAATTAAAAGGCCTTGTCTGATATGTCATTTGGTCATAGGTTATGGTATTGTCCTAAGCGCTGAAATACGTAGGCTGATATTTTGCATTAGAGGTAGTTGAGTGTAAGAGGCTTTATATGTGTGGGTGAATGAAAACAGGTAAATTCTAGTCAGCAATGCAAGTACAGTGTCACTGTGATCATGTCTTCATATGTGGCCAATATATTTCCCACCAGAAGTTCATGAGATTTTTGCATGTTACAAGGACTGCAGTCTCCTGTTAAGAAATACAAGAGCATGGGGTGAAGGCTTTGTTTCTATGTGGCTTAATCCTACTGTTAGCTAACTGATCATGACTATCATTGATTTCGAAGTCAGGCTCAGTGCCTCTGGAAGTCTAGACTCAAAACAAGAATGTTATTCTCTGAGGAAAACTGTATTGGTCAAGATGGTTTTGTTATACATTCAGTATTGTGAGGTAAAATAAATGGAAAAAAAAATAGAAGTAGACTTGGACCTTCTCCATGTAAAGTGTTTCAGTTTAATTTATTCATGCATTTCCTACTTGCTGCTTGTTCTTATATTTGTCTTTATTCAATCAAGAATTTAATCAGTGAGACTTTTATTTGTTTCTATGTGCTTTGCTGGATGGGAATGGACTTAAGCACATGCTTAAAAATAAGCAGTGTTTTGCTGAATTAGGTTTTAAGTGAAGGCCTGCCTGTTTCTCATGAAGATAATTAATGCATTGGAAAAATAGCATTAGTTTTGTAATTGTATTGGAAGAATGTTAACATTGAAAGATTCAGTTTCATTTTATAGGAACTCTGAAAAACAATGCTTATAGTGAATTCTGCCTCTATTTCTGATATTTGCTCTATTCCCTTTGCCTTGCTTTTATTGCTAAATAAATTGACATGAAAGTAGGATTCCTGTTCTTTAAATTGCAGTTCTACACTGAAAAGTGATTTTAACAAACTGGTATTGTGGGGTTTTCTGTTTGTGTTTCTCTGATTCCATGTCAACCATGTTCAGTTGAGAAAATGCTAGTTTTTTTCTAACTGCAAGTCTGGCAAACTCAGCCTGTGATCTGAAAGTAGATGTGGAGTCTTTCCTTCTTGGATTTTAACCACTAATAACCAAGGCTTTGGGAATCAAATGACCTCTCTAACTGTACTTGGGAAAATCCCACTCTATTCTCAGTATCCTTTTGGTGGCTTCAAGGCAACCCTGTTTTCTTTAGTGGATTTACACAGTCCCTGTGTATAGGGACTGTGGCTCTGAAATAGGTTGGCTCTGAAATTGGAGCATGGAACCCAAACGAATTCTCACTGTAGTCAATGGACACTTTTCCATAGACTTCAAATGGGATTAGTTTAGGTCATAAACTCAGATTTAGAAAAATCCCACCTAAACTTGTGCTCAACTTTAAACTCCATCCCTATTTAGGAAGGCATTTCAGCACATGCATAAGCTCCATTAACTTCGATAGGACATAAGCATATGTTTACATGCCTAGTTGAATTGAGGCTTCAGTAAGTACTTCTTTTTATAGTGAACTTGTAGGACTACCATCTAATTTATTTTGAATGCCTCTGATGGTTCTGCAAGGCTAACATGCTAAAGCTAGGGCTGTGTGAAGCTTTGGTAGGTGATTCGATTTGGAGATTCGGGCCGACTCAGTAGCTGAATCTCCAAATACAAATTGAATCAGGAGACCAATTAGAAGGTCTGAATCGAATTGGAAACCTCCAAATCATTTCAGAAAAGATTTGGAACTGATTCGGAGATTCAGTCATAGACTAAACGGGCAGCAGTCCTCACCATACTGGACAAAGCTGCCTCCAGCTGGTAAGTCTGTTCTGGTGGGTGGAAGGGGGAGGAAGGGGTTTTGGGGATGGAAAATCAGTGCCCCCACAGTGAGGGAGGGATTGGGGCTGGGGCTGGGACAAGCTGCCCAGCTGGGGCAGGGAGTCACAGGACTTGGGGAGGAGGGTTCCTGCCACTGTGTGCCACTGGTCCAGGAAGGCATGGGAGTGGGCATGTGCCCCCAGATCTGTATGGGTTGGGCTGGGCTGGGATGCACTCTGGGAGGCTAGCCCCAGCTGCCTGCCACTAGACTGCGCTCTACGGGGTGGGTAGAACTGGGGCTCCTCTTCGGGCAGCTAGACCCAGCTGGAGCCCAGAGCACAACCCTGGCTCTGCCTGCCGCACAGAGCACAGTGGAGCGGGGATATGGGGGGGCTGCAGCCACCCTAAAATTCCCCATAGTCCCTGCTGCCAGCCCCTCACCGATCTGGGTGCATGTGCTCACCGCCATGCCCTGCCACTGCTCTCCGAGCTGGGGTGAAGTTGTGGTTTGTCTGGGAGGTGCCAGGAGGCTGGTCAAGTGGCGGGAGGACATAGCCCCCACTCTCAGCATCTTCTGCTCCCTGTCCAGAGTGCAGCCTAGCACACCCTGTACAGATGTGGGGGGCACATGCCTGCTCCCATGCCCTCCCAGAGCAGTGGCACGTAGTGGCCGGAGCCCCCCTCCCCAAGTCCTGCACCCCCCCACCCTGGCTGGACAGCTTGTACCAGCTCAAGCTGCAGCCCCAGGCCCAATCCCTCCCTTCTTG
>NW_017729031.1:96588004-96602781 GCF_001723915.1 Gavialis gangeticus
GCCAGAAGAGACTTATGAGCTGGAGGCAGCTGTGTCCAGTGTGGTGAGGACTGCTGCATATTTAGTCTAAGGTCAAATCTCTGAATCAGG
Source organism: Gavialis gangeticus (assembly GCF_001723915.1). Lineage (NCBI taxonomy): Eukaryota > Metazoa > Chordata > Crocodylia > Gavialidae > Gavialis > Gavialis gangeticus. The sequence continues at coordinate 96,588,095 of NW_017729031.1, forward strand.
ACCGAAGCTTCGGACCTGATTCGGCCAAAGCAAATTGGGACAGTGATTCAGATCACACAACTGAATCACTGCCCCTCTGAATCAGCCAAATCTGAATCCGAAGCGAATATTTGCTACTTTGCACAGGCCCAATTTAAACCACTTAGAGGTGACACATGTGGCATGGACAAAACAGCATACATATAGGAAGCTAAAAAAAACCCATTTTCAATATGGAGTTTTACATGCCTCTTAACTGCACTGGCTCTGGAAACATGACAGAGGTTTTCTGTTGTCACTTTCCAGGAATCCAGATCCACAAACCTGGCAATTCAGGACACCCCGTTAACTCTATCATGGAGGGAGTTTCTGGCTACACTGACTCCATCTTATTCCCATATGCCACTGGCATTGCCAGCTATTTGAAGGACAGCACAAATTTCCTAAAGAAACTGGACTTTGCTGACAAATTTCCAGCAAATAGCATATTGGCTACCACAGACGTCATGTCGCTATACACCAACATCCCTCACAAGGACTGGTTACAAGCCATAAGAAACATCATCTTCAGCTATGATACTGCTTCAGTTTCCATAACACTTCTGCTTTGTCCTCCCATACACTTGTATGAGATTTGGTGACTCCCTATACCAGAAGCAGGCAAATTCTGGCCCACAGGCTGGATTGGGCCCACAGCGGACTCCATTTCCCAGCAGTCCCTGGCCATGTTGCTGCATCAGGTTTCCGTGGTGACCCCAGTAGCAGCAGTGCTGTGACAGTGAAGGGCCAGGGTTTTCATGGAGACTGGCCCCAGCATTGCTGGCAGAGCACACAGCTGGGCAGGGAGCTCCCTGCACAGCCCCGATCCAGGCTGCCTGGGCTCCCACTAAGATCCACATGAAGCTGCTGGACCTGCCAGGTCCCAGTGGGAGCCCAGGCAGTTTGTGAAGGAGAGCAGTGGCTCTCCCTATCTTGGTGGTGGTGGTGGTGGTGGTGCTGGGTGCAGCTTGGGCTCCAGCAGTGCTGGGTTGGGGCTGAGCATGCAGCATGGCATGGGCCAGGGACTGTGGGAGGTGGCTGTGTTGAGAGTCCTGCCTCCACCTGCTGGCAGTCACAGGTCGCAGGGTCACTGTTGCTACCACTCCCAGGGGCCTGGCCTGGGGCTGTGTGGGGAACCGCAGTCCCAGATGCAGCTCATGCCAGAGCTCCCAAATGGTCCTGGCTCACCCCAAGCCCTAGCCATGGGGCCCAAGGGTGCCAGGCAACCCCACTGTGGCTCAGGACTGCTTTCCCTGAACCTCCAGTGCTGCTAGCCTGGCTGCTCAGGGCCATGGGTGGGGGGCTGTGGGTGGGTGCATGGGTGTGCCTCCCTCCCCTCCTTCCTGCAGCAGCCATCCAGAGTCTGCCCCCAGGCTGCCCTATGGTTTGTCTGCACTGCCACCGCTACGCCAGTGGACAGCCCAGAGGCGGCAGTGACGGCAGCAGGGCAGCACAGCCTGGACACAGGTTCCAAAATCATGTTATGTGATTAATGCATTAGAAAAATGAATGTGTTATTTGGTTTTTGTGTTATTCATGAATGTTAATGGTGATTAATCAACAGCCCTGTGTAAAAGCCAACTTAAATAGGAAACTGTAGAACAAGAAATCATCCACAGACTGAATTGTGTTAAGTATGGTCTAAACAGAGAGTATGGATTCTCATCCCATTACCTAGACTAACTTTTATAATCCTCAGTGGGTTAACTGCTTTGTTTAGCCTCTTTGATCTCTTCAACTCATTTTCTCTCTCGGCAGTGCCCCTTCCCCTACCCATGCCTCATCATGTCCTTATCCTTTGTATTTGAACAATTTATATATATTCCTTTCTATTTTGTATCCCTGCTTTAAATCCATTTACAGCTTCTGAGGAAGTAGGCTGTTGTCTATGAAAATGTATGCATTTCTGAGTGAGTCAGTTTTTGTGGTGCCAAAATGACTTCAGACTAACACAGTTAACTATCAGTCTCTACTATGTTAAAAACATAAAACAAACACAAAATCCCCCATTTTTGATCACTGAAGTAAGCAGTGATTTGAGTACATGCAGGGTACACATGTATTAAGTAGTAAAATATCATTTTTTTAAATTATGAAGTGGACCCTGACATCCCACTCACTCATTTGCAAAAGTTAATTTAAAGACATGGCATCTCCTTTAGTACCCAGGCTTTGTTGTTTTCTGACACAGATATGGCCTTAAATACCAACATAGCTAAGCTGGCTGAACACTTCTTAAGGTAGCACCTTCAATCACATGCAACCAGAACTGTCAAGAACATTTTACTTAAAAAACGCTTCTGCTCCTTGTGAACTAAATATTAACTCCTAAATGAGTGGAGATTCAAATTTGTTCATCCAGTTCACCTCTTTGTAACAGTAGATCAAACTATGACCTTTCATGAGCATTCATTGGGTGCATCTACATGTGTATATTAATGGGCATGAATAAACTCTGGAATAAACTTAATGTGCGCCTGGGATTGTAGAATATGGACCTGGCTCAGAGCTGGCAGAGGGCCTGGGAGATCAGCCTGCCAGCCCAGGGCTGCCCCCCCGGCTCAGTGTGCTGCGGAGGGGCTGGCTGGGGCATGAGAGTTATTCAGCTTGGGCTTACCCAGCAGGCAGCCCCCACATTGAAGCACCCTGGTGCTTCAGCCAGCCAGGGCAGCATCTACACATGTGCTGCTGAACAGTTTTTTACTTTGCAGCTTGATAGTACTTATATTTAAAAGGCTGATAGACGCACACATATAGATGCATGCTAATTAGTCTGTTGTGCACTAAACATCCTGTGTAGATGCACCCATTGATGTGTAATTACATTTGACCAAGGCCTTGTTATCAGGAATCTGCATCCTACCTAGTACCATGGTTGGTGGTATTAAGTAATCTAGCCCCATCACATTTATCATGAGGTATAGCTCTCAAACTACTAGAATAGATCCATATACAGTGGCAAATCTGTAAGAATCTCTTCAGTTCATCTGGATTTCACTTGTCATACAGTTGGCCATTGTGGTCCAAATGGTGTGCCAAGACCTAAAGAATCCTGATGATGAGAAGAGTAAATTTCAACAATGATAGCAACACGTTCTTCAGGACCAATCTAACTATTCTTCCTTCTGGTTTTGATCTTCAGCATCATCAGTGGCTACAGATGGACCAACGTCAGTAGGCAGGCAGTCTTCACAAGTGATGAAAATGTACTGTGGCTGCAGACCAGTATAGATCATGATGTACAGTTGGTGCATACTTTCTATTGAAACTTGAGAGCAGTTGATGCTGAACACCTCCAGTGAAGCAGCTGTTGGTTGATTTAACAAAATGTAAGCTTGTTCAGTAGTGGAATAATATTTGAAGAAATCCCTCACCTGCAGTCATAATCTAGTTTCTGATACAATAATAATTTCTATAACACATTATTATTCTGTCACAAACTGATAGCACGTTTCATGTGCTGAGCACCTAGAGCTGAGATTACTCAAGAACTTGTAGCATTGACTCCAAAACTAGGGTTTCAGCTGCAGGTTAAGCATGGAAGCACACATACTCCTCTGAAGGAAGACAGATTTTGATTCCATGCAGTTTTCCCCGCTGGTTTAAAAAAAAGGAAAGAACAGGTAAAATATACAAATTAATGCAAAATAGAAGCAGGCTTGACACTAAAAACTTTGGAAAAAACTATAATGAACAATCAGCAGCTCTTTAACATGATGGTTATCAGAAACATTTCATTGTGACAGGTATTTCTTGTCAGCAGCTCAACAGATGCTCCTATATACATGATGTCCACAACAATACTATGTAATTAACACTGCTTAATGTGATGGCATTTATATAAGTTAAAATGCAAATTGAGAGGCATTAAACTAATGTCATTATTAATAAATTCTGTTCATGGTGAGGAGAATAATGACTTTTACTATGTAATGAACTACAGTAATATATAGTTAATATAAAAAGGGCTCATGTGGGTATTTTCACTGTGCCACCCCACTGCAATCTTTTAAAATATTAGATAGCAAAACAGATGTGTTTATATTACAGAGAACAGGTGCCAGTTGTTGTGGTACAGATTGAGAATTTCATTATCCACAGACTAAAATGATCCTTTGCATTATGCTTCTCTGTGTGGATGTGCATATACTATAATGTCATAGTTGTCAGTTCTGTAAAGTTAGCCAGGCTCTGCTGGAGGAATCTGCCTGCGGCATTACCTGTGTTATGCTGCTTTCTCTCCTAATTAGTTTGTATTAATTTACAGCTTAGAAGGGGGAAATACCTTAATGGTTAAAGATACAATGTTTTCTTTTTGATTTCTCATTTCTCCTTATCAATAACTCCCCACAATGCTGTGGTAATATGAACTCCCTATGAAAAATTAATAGCTACAGGCTCCTGGTTACTAAGAGAGCCTTCTGATGTCCTGACAAGGGAGAAACATACAAACTACCAAGCAGCAAAATTTGAAGTCAGGATTAAGGAATTCCTTTTGATCTAAAGAGATGGATGTCTCTTCTATTTTTCCCTATCACACACTCTCTCTCTTTAATTTTAATTATTTCATCAATGTGGCATGTGCTTTTTAATCTAAAATACAACTTTATATAAAAAAATCAGTGTTGAAGATTATTTCATGGTTTCATTCATAGATAAAATCCTTTTTGTGCCTCATTAGTGTATTTAATTAACTTGAAAATCTTATTAAATCTATCTAGTTTATAGATAAAGCAGGAGGCATTAGGGGCTTTTCTACAACGATCTCTTCTGAAAATATATAAGGGCTATATTTCTGGCCCAACCAGAGTCAATGGGGAAAGCCCAGTGGACTTTAAGAGGGTTGGGGTTACACCTATTTTGTTAGCATGAGAAGTATATGAATGTACTTGTATTTACAAGCCTGATAGAGGCACATGTGTGGACCCATGACATTTACAGTACAGCTAATTAGCCTATTGCACAGTAAACATCCTGTGAACGTGCACCCATAATGTGTAATTACATTTGACCAAGGATTTGTTATCAGGAATTCTGAATCCTACCTAGTACTGTGGTTGGTGGTAGTAAGTAATTTAGCTCCACATCCAATCTATCGTGAGAGTCCAATTCTCAAACTACTAGAAAAGATTCCTAAAGATCTGCATTTGCCATTGTATATGGATCTCTTCAGTCCATCTGGATTTCATTTGCCATACAGATGACCATTGTGGTCCAAATGGTGTGCCAGGACCTAAAGTATCGGCTACCCCTACTCCCCGAGAAGCTGCCTACACTTTTGTACATGCACTTTGTCAATTTCCTTGTCTTTTTTTCCTTATTCCTACAAACCATTAATCATGTGGTTATCTCTTAATAAGGTAAATTAGGAATATTAACAGAACTAAGGATTACTTTTGTCTGAGAGTTTGCAGGATCAGACCTTTTGGGTCTGACTCTTTTTGATAAGACCCCTCTGTACCATTGTGATAGCGTAATTTCTTGCTCACTTTAAGGTCCCTTTATCCATCCAAGAAATGTTAGTATCCTTAATATAACTGATTATTCAGGCCTTTGTTTTTATATCAGTATAATACTACTCAAAGAATTGAATGATGTAGTCCTTAACATGGGCTTGATAGTGTTTGACCCTACACAATGCCCTTCAGATTAGACCAAAGCCGTGATCCAGCATTCTTTCTTTACATGGGAGTAGTTCCAAGACTCAATGACACATCTTCCCATGAACCTTCAATAGGTTAGGAGTATGTTGCCTGTTGGAATATTAGCGAGATGGTACATGTAGCTGTTTATGTATTTTCAAGGATTAAAAAAAAAGAATAGAAAACAAAAAGTATCAGTTTTGCTAGTGTTTGTTTCCCTGTTTCTGTAGTAATGATTATAAATGTATGAGCTCATTTTGAAGTTATGTAGCTGAAAAGCTAATCCAAAGTTCAACTGAAACAAGCCTTTTGAAAATTGTGTTAATTGGCACTCAATATCCATTTTGGGGAGAAATGAAGTTTGATAGGCTGAATGGAAATCAGTGTCCCAATATAGCTTATTATTTAGATATGTGTTTTAACTTGAAGTATGTGGATAGTAGCCTTATTAGGATGAGATTTCTTCTTGTGTTTAATGTGTGAAGTTGTTTCTTTATTAATTTTGTTTACTAATTCATGCACTCTAGCTTTTGCCATTGTTGATTTGGGAAATAAAGGAGCAAAAGTAAGGTCTATGTCATGAACCCCACTATGGTCTCAAGGTTTGTGGGGGGGTCATGCATGTTTTCTTGAGTTTATTTTATTGCTATGGTATGTGTAGTCTCTAGATACAAGTAACAGCAAGCTTTATTTAGCCTTATTGTCCTTATGATTATATGTATTGTGGCATTTGATATCAGTGTCATTTTCCTGGAAAAGGTGATTGCTGAGAATTAATATATCACATGAGGGCTAAGTACAGACAGTCAAAAAGCCCAAGGCGTAATTGATCCAAACATTAAAGGTTTCTTTAAGCTGCATAGATTGGATTGCGAGCAAACCTAAAACATATTCGCCCTTGTGGCAGAGGTAGCAGGCAAATGCCTGCACTGGCCAGGCCAGAAGGCAGGGTGGAGGGTGGGGGCAGGGGAGAGTGCTCTTGCACACCTCCCTGCTTGGTAGCCTAGCAGGACCATCCCTGATTGATTGTCAGGCACATACCCCCAACCCCTGCTATCTCCACAGACCATCCTCTTCCCTGAGCCCTAGGCTTCCAGAGCTGGTAGTCATGGCGGCTCCAGGTAGGGGCAGGGGCAAGGGAGATTTGTTCCCTCCCCCTGCCCAGCCACAGCCCCCCAGCTAGGGTCTGTACAGCACAGAGGGACCTCCATGGCAGAGGATTTTCCTTCCACAGCCTGGCTTTCCTTCCTCTGCATCCTTGCCCTCCGTGCATGAGAGGCTAGGTCCCAGAAGCTGGGAATAAGCTGCCCAGCCCCCACTCCGTGAGCAGTCGTTAGGAGCTCCTTGCATGAGGACAGTTTCCCACCAAATCTGGAGCTAGCTAGGACCTGCCCCTGAGAGGGATAGTTTCCAGCCAGCCCTCGGCCGCATGGGGAAGCACATGTAGTGTGGAGGTGGCTAGGGACTATCCTGTTTCAGGCAGTTCCCAGCCAGTTCCAGGCTGCATATGCAGAACTTCCCCATGAAGCCCAGGGCTGGCCAGGAACTGTCCCAGTCAGGGGCAGATCCCAGTCCCATGCGTTGATCAGGTGATTAAGGTATGAGGCTTGGAAACAGCTACAGGTTTGAAGCAGGTCTTAGGCCCCTGCCCTGATCCAGTAGTGGGACAGCTAGTAATGAGCTAGCTGCTCACTGCCCCACCAGCAGATTTGGGCAGTTGGCTGGTATCTGCCCCACCCCTGCAGTTATTTCCAAATCCCATGCCCCTGATCAAGGGGCCAGGGCCAGGAGCTCCCTGCTGCTGGGACACGGGGACAATGTCCCCTCCCCGGCATCAGGCAGCCCCCCGGGGCTAGGAGACAGCTGTCTCTTGTCCCGGTGCTCCCTGCCAGCCCCTAGGCTAACACCCAGGGGGAGCCTGGAGTTCCCCTAGTGGCAGCAGGGACCCATTGCAGGGCTTTAGGGACCTGGGAGAAAATATGCTCCCTAATCCCTGCATGTGTAGACACCTACCCAAAACCCCTTACTGTGGAATAGATTACTGCACAGTGAATCTAGGTTGGAGTAAATGCATGTGTAGACATGCCCAGTGAGGATTTACCCTCCATATGTAAGTTTCCAGCAGAGGTCCAGTACTGTCTAAAGAAAAATATTGCTGGATCTTATGAATGTGGATCTTGTAAAAGACCGAACCTTTGAACTTGTGGCACTTTTTTGCGTTGTTTGGCTACCTTAAATTTACTCCAAAGAAATTCTAACCTTTCATCATTTTTTTTCTTTGCATGTAGACATTTGAAAACAGAGTTCATGTGGTTTACAATTTTCCATCTGTACAACCTCCAATGCTAACAGTGATGATATGTCACTATGCGTATTTCTGGTCTCTTTATGGAGGTACTCTAATTTAATCATCTGGGGATATAAAGATTATATATATGGTCAAGCTTGCCTTATATCTGGTGATAATACAACAGTTGAAAGATGCCTGTAATCAGAAGGACTGAGGATCCACCCTGGAAGGGATGACTGATTCCCAGTGACAGACTGTTTGTCTATTCAGAAATCTGTTTTTAAAAGTGTCTATGTGTTGTAAATGAGAGTGAATACAACTGTGAAGCACCACAGCAGCTGTGTTAAGATAGTGTGGTTTTTGTGATCACATAAAATGACACTGCTAATGAATATACTGGTAAAAGTTTAAAATTTTGTCTTTTATTTCAAATGTGGATTTAGGAATTCTCTTAATCCTAAAAGTGTTGGTATCTCATTTTTCATTGGTTGTAAAATTCTTGAACATAACTTACAAAGTTAAGTTTAACAAAGTTTTTGTACGTATATGTTCCAAGTATACATAGCAAAAGATACTGCAATAAGATTTCAGTCATTTTTCAAAAATGAAGCAAGCATTAAGGTGGTATTTTAAAAATAGTAAATTCTGTCTTATTGTTCAAGAGATTGTGTATATAGGATCACCTCTGCTCTTCTGATGTAAGGAATATTAAGATAAATTTAAAACCAAGCTGGCTCTTCAACTGTTAACGGAGCTGCAATTGGTTATATTCACTGAGACTGTCTCACGGAGTACAAAATTCATCTTTGATACAGACACATTAAAGTCAAATACCAGTGATATAAAGGGTAAGAGTTGGCCTTCTGACTATATCTCACAGAGAGAGAGGGGGGAGGGAGGCTGTAGAATAAGAAATATAGCTTATATGAAAACAATCAACGTCTGCAGAATTGTTTTCACATCTTCAGATTTCATGATTAGGGAGGAGAAGGGGGGCAAACATTCCTTTGGGTGATATTTTTTTTATTGGACCAACTGCATATACAGGAATGGGATAGAGTTAGACAATCTTTTGAATGCAAGACATTCTTCTTTGGGTCCATGTGATTCCTGGACCATCACAGCTACATGTCTCTAAGAGCCTTGTTACACTTTGTGATCCACACAATTGTTGATCACTGTTAGCGCTAGCTTGAGTTTCGAGCAGTCACACTTAAGACTAGCAGGGGCATGGAGGATTGAAAAATAAAGATCCCTCCCCTCTCCTGTTTCAGACTTCTCCCCTGCTCACAGAGCTCCCCACTACTCAGGTCCCTTCTGCCCCCCACACTGCCACGTATTTGTAGCTGCCTGTACTACAAGGGGGGTGGTCAGGGAAGGATTAACTTGCCTGCCCAGCCAGTGCTGCTTTTTTCAGGGATAAGCAGGCCCAAAGAACAGCAGCACTGCAGTGGGGCAGACAGGTTAACCCTTCTGTACCTGCTCCCCAGGGCAGACATTATGGAAAATGACAGATAAGCCTGAGGAGGCAGGGGAGCACTGAGCAGGGATTGGGAGTGCAAGGTAGGGCAGGGTGAGGGCAGTGGGCCCAATCTGAGCCAGGAGGGGAGGGGTAGAGGGTGGAGTGTTGATATGAAGGTGTATGACATGGATGTTGGAAAGGGAGCTCTGCGTACAACTCTGAGGAAGACCAGATTTTGTAAACGTTGAGGAAGAGCAAGAGCAGGGTGAAACCCAGTTTGAGCAATGGGAGAATCTCTGGAAATTCTCAGTTAATAAAGGCTGGCCTGCACTGTGATTGCGGTCCAGGACTAGTTCCAGTCATGGCTCTACCACAGATATCCTGTTGGAACCCTGGGCAAGTCGCTGAAAGCCTGACTTTTCAAAGATGGAGAAGTTAATGAGCTGGACTCGATGATCTTCCGAGGTCCCTTCCAGCCCTAATGTCTGTGAAATCGGGTACACCTTAGTGCAACATGATCTGGATAGCAAGGGATCAGAGATAATCCTGCCTTTGAGTGGCATCATGACACTTTGAGCCACATAATGAATGCTTAAAACCAGTTTCAGGTGTTAATGTGCCAATACTCCAGGGGCTAAGAGCTCCAGGAGCCACCCAAAATTACTATGTAAAAAGGGCTTAAACTACCATGATTAATAGGCACAGAAATCCCAAACTTTACAATTTAGATAAGTTTTCAATGTGAAGGGAAGAAAAAACATTATCTTTTAAAGCTCATTTTATTCAAGGACTGAACTGCTTTTACAAGCCAAGCAAATCGCAACATGCGGTTTAATAAATATTGAATAAAATAAGGAAGAAATGTGAATTTGATGAAGTTTGCAGGCAATTAGAGCAATTTATTTCACTATTAACATGACAGGGTCTAAATGGAAATCAGCTGTGGATAAAAATGCAATTTTATTGCCCAGTATTCAGACTGCCCCATAATTAAATAATGAAATGGGGTGAGGGGCATCCATGACTGACTTCCAGCAAGGCAACCATCCATCACACCCCTGCCTCCTGCCAACTCAGTGCTGAGACAGTGGCTGTATATGTGCGAGTAGCTGACTGTTGTTTTTTCACCCTGCAAACATTATTTCCCACATGGCTAGAAAACTCATGCTCCTGCTGTATTGAAAATGTCAAGTGCAATTAAGGTATTCTTTTTCCTAATATAGTTTTTTAAACATCAGCATTAGCATTAAAGTAGATCAGTATCATATCTGATACTAAGCCATACCCACAGAGGGTCAGACAATCCTTCTTTTTCTCCTCCAACTGCTTTAGAGACAACCATAATATAAATATAACCAAGAACCTCATTGTACTAGGTGCCGCACATATAGGCTAGGGACAGAAGTTGCATACAGACTGGCTTAAGTGATCAGAAACCAGTTTAAACCTGTAACAGAACAGTAGTTCAATGCACTTAAACTGCTTTCAAAATGGCCAAAATTGATTTAAAATACACCTGGTTGGATGTAGTATCAGACATTACTGATTTAAGTCAAACTGGTTTATGGAACTTTTATTCCAGAACTCCTGGTTCAAGTTAACTCACCATCCCCCAGCATCCCAGGATGCTTTGCAGCCCTGGGCTGTGCTGTTGACTTAAGCAAAGCAAGAGTGGTCTCTCTCCTTTGTTCCCTAGCCAGAGCACTATCACTGCTCCTGCTGGCAGAGAAGTGGGGGGGGGGGACATGGGAGGGGGGAAGCCTGGGAGGGGTTCCCTCCCTCTAACTGGGCAGACCACAGATTGGGTCCAATGTGGGCCAGGGATGGGGTTTAAACTCCACCCCCCATCCTCCATAGGCAGCTGGACTGGGCTGGAGCTTGGCCATGTCCCCTGCTCTTCACTCAAACAGAGAGCAGGACCCTGGGAAGAAACAAAGAGTAAAGCACCCACTTTGGGCTTTCCCTTTTCCCCCCAGATGCACAAGGCAGCACCCACTGGGGTGTTTTCTCTCACCCTAAAGTCTAACACTAAGTCTGGTAACAAGGGGAAGAATCCCTTCTCTGCACCAGGACCAGGGCTGGGGGGACCCTGCCGGGGTGGGGAATCCCTTCTCTGCAGCTGGGAGACCCAGACAGCCCCAGGCTAGAGGGACTGTTCCCCTTGGGCAGGGGCACTAGGGTTTGAGGGGTGTGTGCTGGGCAGCCAATCAAGGATAAGCCCCACTTGGCTGCATTCAAGTGCCTTTGGCAGTGCCCAGAAGGCTGGGAGGCATGCTATATCACCCCCAAGCTACTGGATCACTGCAGTGTTCTGGCTGTCTTTCCAGTTTCAAAACTGAATGTCTGTTCACTTGCTTTTTGATTCCATCTAGCTAGTTTAGGTTAACCTGCAAAGATTGAATAGATGCAGCTTGGGATTTTTGACTCTCTGTACTTAGCCATATAGAATAATAAATAATTATCTTGCAGAGAGAGGTTCTGTTTTCCTCTGCCCTATCCCCTCAAGGATTGGCACCGTTTTGAAGAGGTCAAAGTTATACAGGGTCCGTGAGCAAAGTGTGGTCACAGCGGAGTCTATCGTTTCTTGAAGATTCTCCAGTTTTGTTGAATTGTGTGTTTGATAGACTATATATCTGTTAGACATTTAATAAAATGTTCATCTTCGAACAACTCTCTGTCTTGGAGTTGAACAACAGTGGTAGATTGTCCTCTTAATACTTCTTTAAAACAAGTCTCTTTATCTTGAAGGCTTTAAAACAACTTCATAGCCCTTTACATGAAAACATTAGGGGTGTGTAAAGTGGCCCCTAATTGATTCAGATTCAGACCAAATCAAGGACAGTGATTCAATTCACTGATTTGGATCACTGTCCCTGATTTGATTCAGCTGAATCTGACTGAAGATTCGATGCTGATTTGGAGAATCAGCAATTCGAACACAGACGCAGCTTTAAATGTTTTTTCTACATACCTTGAGGTACCAGTGCAGCTTGTGAATGATGCAATGCTTGGGCGGATGGATCATCTCACAGGAGTGTGGGGGGGCCCTCCACTTGCTTGGCGGTGAACCCGGAAGTGGACTGGAAGTACTTTTGGTCCACTTCCAGATCCTCTGGGGAACGTGCTGCTCCCCTCCCCCCCCGTGCCACCTTAGCTTGGTGATCAGCCACAGGGGGACACCAGGTGCCCCCCCTCAGACCCAAAAGGCATCAGTCACTGAGCTGAGGGGGCACTCCCCGGCAGACCTGGAAGTGGACTGTAAGGGCTTCTGGTCCACTTTTGGGTCTGCTGCCGAGCACGCTGCAGAGCCCCCCGTGCTTCTGTGGGACACTCCATGCACCTGAGCATCGCAGCATTCATGAGCCCCTGCTACCTACAGATATGTAGAAAAAACATTTTAAAGCTATGTCTATGTCTGAATCTCCAAATTTTCCAAATCTCTCCAAATTGATTCGAAGGTTTCCAATTCTATTCAGAGAGATTAAAGTGTCCTTTGATTTGATTAGGATTCAGAGATTTGGCCACCGAATCAGGCCAAATCTCTGCTGAGTCAAATCAGGGACCGAAGCTTTGCACAGCCCTAGTAAACATTTAATATGTCTAAGTTTTTCAAAAGCTACTAATAACTTTGGGTTTCCCATTTTTTGGAGATTTGTTTTTAGGGGGTCCAACCTGGAGAAAGTCTAAGCAATACCCATCACACTGAAAATCAAATCAAGTCTGTTTAAATTGGTTCCAGGTGATTATCCAAAATCACTGCTACTTTTATATGAATCCCTACAATATTGCCAACTTTTAGCTTTATTGTACATTGTATGGTATTTGATGATTCTTTCATCATTTATTTCCACAAGAATACAGGCTTTTCTTTTTTCTTTTAAGTAGATTCTAGCCTCCCTGTTTTATAGAGAAAAATCTGAAAAATGTTAACACTAGGGCCATATTGTATTTCACCTGTTATGTGCATAAGTAGACTTGGGCACCTAAGTGCAATTCTGTTTTACTCAGCTTGAAAAACAATTAATGCAACAGGTGAACAGCTTCTTTCTCACACTGCCTTTTGCTAACTCAGTGTTAACTGTAAGATGGCAGTGTTTTATAGAAGTGTTAAAAATTTGCAGGGACTTAAGGAGGAATAATATCACATGGAGGAGCATAAGTCCACTTTGCCATTTAGGCCAAATACAGATATTACATGTAAAACAGTTTTTGGTCACTTATACTGGTTTAAGCCTGTGACAGAACAGAAGTTTAGTGCAAAGAGACTAATTTAAAAATGACAGGAAGGATGTAGTATCAGATTTAATCAGTTTAGATTAGACCGGTCTATTGAATTTCTGTACCAGATCCCCTCTCTACTCAACTTAGATCACTGTCCACCCACATCCCAGGGCTATTTGTGCCTCCCCACACAGGGAGACATGCTAGCATTCACTGGGTGCTTGACTACTTTGGGCTATCACAGACCTCAGCCAGCACAGAAGCAGGTAGGCTAGGATGTGAGGGAGGAATTACACTAGGCAGCAGGGACAGGGGTGCTCCATAGAAAGAAGGATCAGGCCCCTTGGAGCTTGACATCAGCAACACCCAGGAAGATGTGCTGAGCCTGGGAGGCTTGCACCAGGCAGCAGGGACAAGAACGCTCCATAGATGGACAAATTTGGACGCTTGGAGTTTGGCATTAGTGCAAGGGTGGGCAAAATATGGCCCATGGGCTAGATCTAACCCATCAGGTGATTTCATCTGGACCATGGGCACCCACCAGTTAATTGTACCCCATCCATCCCATGGTCTTTGCTCCTACCCTCATGCATAGGAAGGCTCCACCCTGGCTAGCATGGACAGCTTCCAGGTAGAGCCAATGCTGCCACTGCTGCAGCTACCAGGGGACCTGCTCGACTTCCCCAGCCTCCAATGGCTCCTCCTTGGACATGCAGGTGCCTGGCAGCTCCAGCCAGCACTCTGAGCTGCACAATGCAGCAAGGAGTGGAGCCAGGCTGGCCTGCATCTATTGTGCAGGACTACACACATCTCATGTGCAGCTCCTGTGAATCATGCACTACTGGGAGGAAGGCCCATGCGATGGAGCCAATTGCCTTCCCCTGTCCCTGCTACCACGTGAAGGTCCAAGGACTTCACTGGGAAGCAGGGAGTGGACCTCCCTATCACCTCTGATGGAGTCCTGTGAGCTTCATGTTGTGGCAGGGAGTGGGGAAAGTGCAGGACTTCCTCCTGGTGCACACAAGTCCTGGAAGCTGCATGAGCTCCATGCAAT
>NW_017729031.1:96602885-96608891 GCF_001723915.1 Gavialis gangeticus
CAATAGAGACTGGTTGGTTTAGCTCTGCTCCTTGCCACCACATGCAGCTCCTAGAACTGGCTGGAGCCATGTATCGCCAGGTGGCTGCACTTGCATGGGCCTTGAGCACCTCAAGAACCTGCTGCCTGCTGCTGCCAGCAGCAGGGGCTGTGCACCATAAGGATGTGTGTGGGGGGGGTCCCCACACCCCCATATATATATACAGCCACATCTCCAAACATACCCTACACCCCCCACACAGCCACAGCACCTTACAAAATCCCCACGTACATGCCCCACACCCAACCATACACATGCCCCTATCCCCATCCACACCCCACACACACCCTCACATCCCCCATACATAGTATAGGAGTAAACCTTTATTTTTTGAGCTATTATGCAATCACCTCTATATATACTAGGGAAACACATAGATCAGGACAACATTTGTTTTTTAAATAAAATTAAAATATGTTATAGTAGCTGTTTGACTTTTAGTATGTGATTTAGATAGAAGAGGCATTGCCTTAGTTTGACCTGGCTTGTTCAACATCTGTATAGATTGGGTGCTTCAGCAGGCCTTTTCTGGAGCTTTTATCTAATAGCTGATTGAATCAGCTATTAGATAAAAGCTCCAGAAAAGCCCTGCTGAAGTTGCGATCTATATGGACCCTAAGGAGCAGGGTCGAACTAACACACTTCCTCTTCCAGTAAAGGCCTTTCCCTGCCCCCACACATTTGTCAGCAGCCTATGTTCCCCAAATTCTTGCCAGTAAAATGGGCTGAATAGGGTTGTTATGAAGATGAATACAGTAAAGAGAGTGAGGTGCTCAGTTGTGGGGTTTCTGCAGGTACCTTAGATAGGGATATTGACCTTTTCATACAGTGAAAAATTTCAGTATGTCATGGAGAAGTACTGTTCCTCTAAGTTTCTCGTACCTGAAACTCACAGGGCCTCACATTGGTAGTACTCGGGCATCAACAGATTTGGAGGAAGGTGGTATCACGTACAGTACTCCCTTCTCTGAACTTTCAATATTCTTAGGACTTTCTATAACCAATTGTGTTCTGCTCTCTTCTCCTGGAGTCCATAAAAATAAAAGCAACATTATCAACTTCCCTTTCTCTAGTAGTTTGGTTTCTCTTCCAAGGTTTTCCATTCCAGCATTTTCAAAGCTGTCCCTGCTTCAGCATGTGTGATTTGAAGAGACAGGCAGATATAACTGCAAATGTTACCAAAGTATTGGATCTTAAAATAAGGTTCTGAGATGAGAGTACTTGGGAGTATTTTACCTTATTTAAAAATATATATAATTAGCATGTTTGTTGGCCCCACAGCATTAAATATTTAAATGAATAGAAAAGGGCTTAGCTTTTCATGTGCAAGAAGAATAGCAGTGGAATAACATGTAAGAAGTTCATCTCCTATTCATAACCAGTGTTACTATTACAATAGCATAGATTCATTGAAGGACTTTTAAAGAATTATTTATCTGTAATCCAAATAAGAAATGAGTGTATAAGTACTTATCAAAAAGCTCAGTTTTCATGTTTATTCATCCAAGGGCTAGAGGCACATATTTTAGCATCTGAATGATTATAAATATGTTTACTAGCTATCAAAATCAGAGCTATTTAATTTGAGAATATAAATTCATATTCAGATTTTTTTTCCTTTTTACCACTAGAGTTAGGTATCCTGTGCAGCATTTTTAGTTCTGGCATTCATAATTTTTAGCTCATAACATATTGAGACATAAATAAAGACCATTGTCATAGCATGAAGGGTTATGGGTTATATGGCTTGAATACTCTTGGGCTCCTGCATCTTGTCAGAGAAATTGCATGGTTACAATATATGAACACATGGAATATTACCCAGCCTATCAGAGAGATAGCATTTTTTATCTTTCTTGTTTCCATAGTCCTATAATGTATTTGTCAAAGAAAAAATATAAAGCACGGAATCAGTAAATAAACCTTGCTCAAATGACGCCTACCATGAAGCACCCATCTCTAAAAATGGACTGTTTGTGGCTGGATTAAAAGCAATGCTGTGACAATAATAATGTTTAAAAAAGGCATTGAGACATATGCACACAATACCAATTTCATTTTCCCCTTCCTTGTTTTTTGCCTAGCATCATGGAACCACCTCTTTTTTTTTTGTTTATACCTAGGTTTGAATTAAATCCAGTAGGTCGAGCTTTGGAGAAAACATCTCTAAAATCAACACTCCACTGAATTTTGCTGAATAACAATAGTTAAAAAATGAGAGTGGATAAATAGATGGAGACAAACTTGGTGTATTCCAGAGTTTCAGTGCTCCTTAACAAAGAAGGCCAAATCTTGGTACTTTCACTCATGTTTAGTAGTATCTGATTATGAATAAATCACTGTAAACAACAGAAATACAGATGAGGTATCCTAATCCAGCCACATAGTTGTGTTGTTTCTCATGTGAAAATATTTCTTAGTTGGAAAATGGCAAAATATGGTATGTAAGTGGTCAGTTTGGGATTCAGTTCATACACACAGCGCCTGCAACCCTTCTACACTCTTTTCTTCTCCCAGGCACCTGATATATTATTACATTCATATATAATTTAGAATGATGACTAGTAGTTTCCTTTCTCTGAGGCTTCTGGGTCATTTCACATACTAAAACACAAATTAGGTTCAGGTCATGGTACACTGATCTATTTCTGAGTATTCTTTTTCATTTCAGAAGTTCTTTGTTGGCATCTAGACTAGAGACTCTTGGCAATTCCTGATGTTTAAGTGGTGATTTTCTAGTGCTTTTAAGCATTGCTAATTTTTGGAGAGGTTGGGCAAATGGCTATACAGTTTGCAATTGGCCAATGTGTGTGTTCACCAGCAGGGTTTGAATTACACTTAGACTCTTGGGGAGGGTCTGCAGCCATGCCAGCTGGAAGGAGTTGCCACTGCTGCCACTGCCGCCACCTGGGTTTCTTAGAAAAGCATAGCATAGGGGGTTCTCCTCTCTTATGGGGGGCTTAGCACCCCTGAGCTCCCCTGTAATTCAAACCCTGTTCACCAGTGTTATACTTGCTGGAAAATAACTTTTGATAATAGCTGCCTAGTAACTAGCTTATCTTTGCTTTAGCATTTAACAAACTATGTGCCTGATCCTAAGTGAGGGCTGCATAGGCGCATGCCCCTTACTTCATTAGGGCCCCATGCCGATGCAAGGGTCCACTTACAAAGGAGAGGGATCTATAAGGGCTAACATCTGCCCTCTGGTATATATAACTAATCTGTTGCTCCTACTCACACATCAGTGGTTGCCTAGGAGAACAAACTTTGATTTAAAATGTGGTAGAGGAGGAACTGGCATTTGGGGAGAGACTTGTTTTTCTGTGCCAACTATAGAGAAGTGAAACAAAGCATTATGCATAACAAGATTTTCTCAGGAGATCTGTTCAGCAGAAGGGCATAGTGTTAGATGTAATTTGTTTATTGACAGAATCTCTAGCAATGGTGCAATAGAGCAGTAAACATCACAAAAGTAATGAATCCTTTACTTTTTTAAGTAATTATATTTGAACAGTTCAAATTAACCTGTGGTTTGAGCCTATTGCTTGGGTGAACTAATTTGCTGATGTAATGATTTCCCTCAACTTGGCTTCGGCAGTTCAGGTAAAAGATACGCGTGTGTGCGTGCATAGGAGAAAAGCTGTTTTTCCTTGGAAGTCAGATATAAGTTGTTGATTCAAACTACGATAGACTTCAGTTTAGAAGTTAGACTTAAAGCAAACATGTTATGTAGTGGGTATGAAAAACTAATGTAAATGAACTCAACTCAACTGAATAGGATAGTTCAGGATGTGGGAGGGAAGAGGAAAAATCATTGCAGTTTCACTGAACTCTTCAAACAATAGAGATTTGTTCTATCAACTAGTTCTGCTCATTAGTGTTGTAGTGTAAGAATTTAAGGGCTCACTGTTCATCCACATGGCTTAATCCAGAAGGTACATGCTAGCATTATTGGAGATGTTATCTCTGAATAATGCAATGCCATTACTGCTTGTCTCAGCCATTGTTTCATGTAGTTTATAATAATGAGGCTCAATGTGAACTCTCCTGAGGAATTGCCCAAGATTTTGGGAATGACATGCAATTAACATTAATTTGTGCCATAGTTATACAGAGAATTGATGGGTGTTTTTTATCTGACCACAGCTGAAACATGATATACAGGATATTAGCTAAATCTGAATTCTTCTCATGATTAAAAAGGTTTTACAGTTTTATTTTTCTTTCTTCTTCCTCTTTAGTGTTTCCCCTTGAAATAGCTAGAATATTAGTAACAAATGATAACAAAAAAGTATAAATATCTAAAAAAAAATTGACTCAAATATTTGACAGCCCCTGAAATAAAAAGTTACAGGGGGATTCTTATAAATGCAGAGGGAATTAGTCATGAAAGTTGGTGGGAGCTTGGTGTCTTTGACTGCTGCTTATCTTTAAAAAGCTTTCCATTTTACAGATTAACCGTGGGTTAAATGTATGCACCATTGAGTAAATAAAGTAGTTCCTCCAGTTTTATGTTAAAAAGTGAGGGGGTTTTTTTGAAAAGGGAATTAATTTTGACTACTTTAGTTCAGACCTTTATATAAATACCCTGGGTTTTGAAATCCTGAACTACACCTGATGTAATTATTGAAGTCACATATTTAATATCTTCTGATGTCCTAGAGCATTCTTGGTCTGTGTTTACACATTTAAATAATCTGGGAGAATTCTCCAAGATTTGTTCTCTTGGTAGAAAAACTTACCTGGCACTATGCATACAAACATTTGAATGCTTATACCCAGAAGTGTGTAGAGCTTGCTGTGTGACACTGTGGAGCCAGGGTAGGGTGGGGAAGTGGGGGGAGAGGGGCTGTGAACACAGGCCAGCATGCTCTGCAGGTTCCCTTAGTCTGCCTGGCAACAGATGGCATCAGTGCACAGGGCAGCCCTCATTGGCTGACCCAGACCGAACATGGTCAGTCTGTATTTCCCTGTAGCACAATATACAGATTATGAAGGGAGCATGTCCCTCTCCCTGCACGAGCAGTATAAATCCAGCAAGTGACATTGTTTCCCTGTGCTGTCTTCTAAGAGGAGTCACAGCATGTACATAATGCATTTTCTTTTCCTACAGTGAAATAATAGCTAAGCAAAATATTTCGGTGGTAATATAGGGTGAATTTACATGAGACACTCACTGTAGCATTGCTAATTAGCTTTGTGGTAAAGTGTCACCATCTACATGAGCGGTGCTATTAGGTCAGAGTAAACTAATTAACTCTGCCATAAGTGTACTGCCCAATATAAGTACTATTGTATTGCAGAGTTATTTACTCCATCACAATACACATGTAGATGGTGACTGGGGCTGGCTGGAGCACAAGGGTGCTGGCCAGCCCCTCTGTAGCACATTGAGCCAAGCAGGAGCAGGCCCCCCAGGTTTCCTGCCAGCTGGGGCTGTACCACCCTGGCTCAATGGAGTGTGGTTCTAGGCACAGATGTAAAATCTGTGCCTGGGAGCAATAAATTCCAGCATGGACTGTGCTGGAGTTTGTGTTGCATTAATATTCCCGTGTAGACATGCGCACAGACTGCTTTTTCGGGGGGGGCAGGCATAAACCGAAATTTATGCATTTTCATTAGTCATGTTTGTGTACATTTCTTCTCAAAGCATCTCAAACCAACTCAAGATTGTATACTCTACTTTCTGTTTCACTATTGGATATTGTGTTAATCAAATATTAACACATTATCTTTTGTTTCTTTTAGGTGGTTTACACAAGAAAAATAGGAAAACATGAGAGAGGATCCTGCAGTAAACCTTTAAAAAAAGGTTGTTCTAAGCAGAACCCAGACTTGCACTAACTGGCCTTTATGTGAGCACGAACATTCAATAATATTCAGAGAGCTTGATGACATTACATTTTCAATTAAAATCACTGTGATTTTGCCTTTGGCAACTAATAACATTTCCATACTGTTTTCTCT
>NW_017729031.1:96613891-96615228 GCF_001723915.1 Gavialis gangeticus
TTTCACTATTGGATATTGTGTTAATCAAATATTAACACATTATCTTTTGTTTCTTTTAGGTGGTTTACACAAGAAAAATAGGAAAACATGAGAGAGGATCCTGCAGTAAACCTTTAAAAAAAGGTTGTTCTAAGCAGAACCCAGACTTGCACTAACTGGCCTTTATGTGAGCACGAACATTCAATAATATTCAGAGAGCTTGATGACATTACATTTTCAATTAAAATCACTGTGATTTTGCCTTTGTCAACTAATAACATTTCCATACTATTTTCTCTGCTTTTAGCCTAGACGCTAGGTAAGAATATCAGAAATAGTCATGTTTATTACTTGGAATGAAGTAGTACTGACCATGCTGTAGATCTACACATATATCCATGCACGATCCAATACCTTGACTCTGTGACTTAATATTGCAGACCTAGAGATAAGAATTGAATACAGAAGAACATATGAACCCACCATGAAACGCATCTAATACAGCAGACTATGGAGAAAGATATAACATGCACATTCAGTAAATCACCATCTTTTCCTACAATCTGTTTTGAATCTCATGAGAAGAGATACAAATTCTGAGACATGAAGAAATGTATAAAAAATACCATGCTACTTCGATCAATAGTTCATAGATCTGTCCATTATTCTGTTCATCCTTTTTTATGTGTCTGAATTTTTCCTAACCTTTTCATTTAATAGGAAAATCTTGAAGAGACTCAGCAATTCTTTAAAAAAAGTCCTATTTCATTCTTAAGTTGCTGGCATCCAGGGGTAGGGGGGCTTGTTTTGTTTTTTTGGGGCGGGGGCATTGTCTGTCACTTTGCCCTCATTTCTTTCACTCCTGCATAGAAGTGATTTTTTTTTTGTTTTACTCTAACAGTTGAGATCACTCAGACCAACATATTAATTTATTGTGAGAGAAAAATTTCATGTAAGTTTTAAAATGTTATTTTTCACAAAGATAGAAGATGGAAGTTGACAGAAAGGCAGAGATTCAACAGATATCTTGGAAATTATTCTTATTTTTTTGCTACAGGGGATGAAGTAAATCATACTTTTAAAATTACCAGTTAATTTTAAGGTTGTGTTTTGTAGTCACACCCTGAATAGTACACCTGAAAATGTTTCTTCTTGTTTGTAAAGTGAGCATCGGATCAGATTTGTATTCAGACCTGTTATAAATCAAATCCAGAGTCAAATGCAAAGATGATTATGAAATAGAATGAGAGGGGTTTTTTGTTTCCTTTCATTTGGGTTTTGTTTGGTTTGTTTTTTCCCCCTGGTAAAATAAGAAATGTTATGCCTTAAGTCAAACACTGCCTTTTGGGGGGGGGGGG
>NW_017729031.1:96615282-96621680 GCF_001723915.1 Gavialis gangeticus
TTGTGGGGGGGGGGGGGGGTGAAAAAAGTGGAGGTTCCACTTTTAAACTTGCCCATCTGGAATTTTTTGTAAGCCCTGGTTACTGAGTTATTGATTATATTATATACAATTATATTATATACTTATATAATTTTCACATTTGCCCAATGTACTAGGGAAAAGACCCCATGATAATTCTCTTCAAAATTAATAAAGTAGCTCTACTATAAGCTCTGTGTTGGCAGACTATTGTACTCCAGGTAGCATCAGTGATAAACACTATAAATATGTTCCTGCTGTGAGTTAATGGATCATTACTTTAGTGCAGGAAGTAATTGTTCATGCTTTGAGAGCTAGATGTGCTGGATTGAATCCTTAGTGAGGGCCTGACCAAGACCATGGAAACATATGTGAGTACCTTAATAGCTGGTCAAAATGTATGTACAATGGCAGGACTGCTTTTTAAATGTATAATAAATGCCCCAATTAATTTCTTTTAGTATATAAAAATCTCTTTATTCTTCTTATGGATCCTAGTATTCTTTAGCAGTAGCTCATGTTTCTGAGATTGCACTTCACAGCAAAACAAGTTCTATGTCTTAATTTTCTGTAGTTCTGTTTAGTCTCAAATGCTGCAGGAAAAAGGTCTTTCTCTGGGATGGAGCAGTTCTTCACTTAGTCTGTAAGGAGCCATGAGGCCTGGAAACCACATGTAAAGTATATCTAAACTTCATCTTGTTTCCATTGGTATCGAGCCTGACTTAAAATTGCAAGGTTGTGTTGTTTTCTCATCAGATCAGAATGCCATTTTAAAATCCTTCCAGGCCTTGGATTATATTAACTGGAGTCATGCCTGAGGAAAACATCTGTTTTGTTTATTATTGTTGTTTAATTATGGAGGCAGAGTATGAAGAATCAGTTTTGAGTATTTTATATACAACATATACCTCAATTTTAGCAATAGAAATAAAACTAGATGAAAGAACTGCAGAGTGGATGCATAACTGTTTAGATCCTCATGCTTCACGAGTAGTCATGAATGTCTCGATGGGAGGAGGCATCAAGTGGAATTCACCAGGGTTCTGTCCTGGGTCCAGTATTGTCTAATATCCTCATTAATGAGTTGAATGATAGGATTGAATGCACTAGAAAATTTGTGGAAGACTCCAATTTGGGTGGAGTTGCAGATACTTTGGAGGGAAGGGTTAGATTCCAAAATGACCAGGATAAACTGCAGAAATCATCCAAAATCAGATGAAACTCAACAAAAACAGGTGTTAAGTCCCGCACTTGGGATGGAGTAATTGACTGCACAAATCTAGACTGGGGGATGATTGGCTAGTCTGAAGTACTACAGAGAAGGCCCCGGGGGTTAACCTGGGCCATAAACTGAATATAAACCAGCAGCATGGTTTTGTTGCCAAACAAGCCAACAGCATACTGGGTTGTATTAACAGGAGCAGCACTTGCAAATCAAGGGAAGTGATACATCTACTTTGTTCAGCACTGGTGAGGCCTCACCTCGAGTGCTACTTCTAGGCCTCACACTTCAATAAAGATCTGGACAGTGTGGAAAAAGCTCAGCGGAGTGACAAAAGTGATTAGAGGCCTGGAAAGCATGATTTATATGGAAAGGCTTTAAGAACTAAAATTGTTTAATTTGGAGAAGAGAAGACTGAGGGGGGATTTCATAACAATACCTTTAGCATGATTATAAAAAGGATAGAGATAACGTTTTGCTTTAGACATAGGGGACAGGAGTAGAAGCAATAGCCTCAAACTATAGAAAAGGAAATTTAAACTGGAGATCGGGAAGATCTTTCTGAATGTGAGGGTGGACATATGTTGAAGCAGGCTACCTAAAAAGACTCTGGAATCTTTGTCCCTGGAAATGTTCAAGAACAGGTTAGATGGATACTTGGCTGGAATGGTTTGGTCAGAGATGATCATACTTTGAGCAAGTGCTGAACTAAATGACCTCCTGGGGTCCCTTCTAGCCCTATTTTCCTATGAGTCTATCTTTTGACAAGACATTCATAACAATGTATCTTGCACTATTCAATATAAATATTGATATATGTATATTCAGTATTATCTATAGTCTCCATATCTAGGTCATATATATTCCATTGTGTTGCCTGTATGTGGTATTAGTAAACTGTAAGAAAAAAGGGTTGATTGGCCAGGCAGTTGTATCAAGAATATCACAAACCACATTCTTTTTTATAGGCTTTTGATTTTTCACCTGCATGTTAGCACCTAATTACAGGGAGACAATAGCAGGTGTGATTTGTTGTGAATTTAAGTGATTTCATTTAGTTATTGATCTAACATAGTGCACCCTGAAGTTGAGTAGATAGGGGCTGTTTACACATGCAATCTTGTTTCCAAACCAGAAACTGTCTAAGAGTTTGGCGTCTTATTGATCTTGAAACTATGTTCTCACCAGGGGAAAAAAAAGAACAACAACAAACAAACAAAAAAACTTTTACTGATAACTTGCCACAGGTTAATCCAATTCTATCACAAACATAGCATTTTAAATATGTATATTTGTTTTTTTCCTCTCTGAACATTCGTCCCAATCATTACAATCAGTATACCATCTTAAAAAATGTATACCATGGACTCCAGCAAATTGTACAGGATGGCACAATAGTGAGAGAAAAGTAAATTTCGCAAGTACTTTTGGGATATACCCCAACTCTTGGAAATACTTCCAGAGTGACTTTTAATATCTATGTAGAGGTGTATGGATTTAGGGGTTTTTAAGGTCTCACCAAAAAAAGATATAGACATAGTAAAGTGCATGAAACTCCGTGCATGTTCTTTATGAGACTGCCATAGTCTGGATTTAAAATTATGGTTTTACATGAAAGGTTTAAAGATGGTAGCTGTTCTCCCTAAAACAACATAATTATCAGAGTATACCGTGCCAGACAGTCAATCCAGTGGAGTCATTCTCAACCAGGGTGCCACCAGAACCTTGAAAGGGTGCCATGAGTTATGAGGAAATAAGTTACATGTGAGTAACTAAGCAGATAACTCACACTTTGGTTTGTCCCTATCTGGATGATCCTCTACCCCTCCTGCCCAGGTCCTGTGTAGGGAGGTAAACACTATAATATATAAATTAGGTTTTGAAATCAGGTGCCACTTAATTCACAGAAGTTATGGAGGGGTGCCTTGAGTCTAGTGAGGGGTGCCTCAAGTCCAGAAAGGTTGAGAACCATTGATCTAGTGTCTTTTGACAATGGCAATTACCAGAAAAATAGAAATAAGCCATTTTCTTGAGAGTAAAAGCACTGCAATTGGTCTGTAATATTTTGGTCTGCCCCAAATGCCTCACCAAGTGTTCTTTTTTCTCAGCCAATCAGACAAGTTGTCAGAAATTTAACTTTTCAAGTATTGCTACAGATTTTAGCCATGCCACTTGGGGTATGTTACCACTGCTCTGATGCTAGAAATGTGTAGCTAATGACCTCTGTTGGGGTATTCAAAAGGCTAGGAAGTCAATGAAGCATCTAGGCCATTCGATATATCAGCCTTTTAATTGACAACACACAAGACCTGCTTGTGATTTATAGTCTGATTAAGGACATACTTTTTATGCTCTGCCAACAAAATTGGCAATATTTTTTAGGCACAGATGGTGCATTAGCCTTGGACAGCTGGTTCCCTCTATGTTGTCACATAGGACCTTCTAACTAATACTATCACACATGACCCAGTTATCTAAATAACTCAGGGAGATTCTCACACATGGCTTTGTGTCTGGCCCTAAGGAACATGAAAATGAATCTGCAAAGGACTGACCATTAGAGTTTCTAAGACATAACACCCTGCTAAACCCACATGGCTATTTTCTCACTGACCTGTCTTTTCTGGCTGAATGAGTGTAACCGAACAGCTTCTCTCTACTTGTGTGATACACACATATGCAGATTACAGGATGTGGTTCTCTCCTTGCAGTGCTCTCTATTTTGCATGTGTCTTAAGAAATAAGTGTACCTAAAAAATGGGTAGTGAGTCAGGATGTCAGAAAGATTTACCTTTTTTCACTTTGAGACCAAACAAGTTATTGAAAGCAGTAGACTTTGCAATACATATTAGAGGAGTAATAAATAGTGGCACAAATTGCATGTAAATGGAGTCAAGTATTAAATAAACAAAGTAAAAACTGGAATAAACTGTCAAACTTAAAAAAAAAATTAAGGCCAGATCCTGTTCCGCCTTTCAGGTCCTTGAGTCATCCTGGGCACTGAAGTCTCAGGGTCTAATTTCATTGTATCCTGCCCATGTCCCTGAGGATCCATTACCATGTTTACTTTTGTAACATGCTTTCAACTTAGCTGAAAGACTAAGTCAAAAAAGCTGCAAGGTAGAGGAGGAGGAAGACCCATTCACCTTCTGCAATAATGGCTTTTCAGGAACTTGAGAGAGTAGAGGAAGATTGCTCTTAGATTCCCAAGTACCACTTAAATGCTTAGAGAGTCGAATACAATCTAGCCTGTTTTGTGGAATGTTTGCAGCCTGAAAAGATCTGAGCTGGAAAATAAAAAAAACCTACATTTTCAATAGATGAAACACATTTTTCACTTCAGAAACTTAGTATTTAAAAGTATGATCCTAATAAAAAACGCAACAATTTTATTTTTTCAAAGCACAGGAAAGATAAGGTCTATAATTTCTTTATTGTTCTATCAGATTATCACTGACTTTGATACAAGGTGCTGTATAGTTTTGGTCTTGATACTGCCAAGCACAAAAGTCCAGGGAGCCATGATAAAATAGGGACTGGCTTTTATCAAGAAAGTAAAACTTTTTGAAGAATTTTTTATTTGTATGTAATGATAGAATTTAACTAGGTGAATCTAAATGAATCATGGAATAAGATTATTTATTTGATCTTCTGTTTTGTTGAAAGGAGAAGGCAAAATGTAAGATTGTTTAAAAATCTCCACAGACAGGTATTAGATAAGTGATTAATAGATATTAAGTGAGACAGAGTGGCCTGTAAAACAAAAACAAAATAAAACAAAAAAAAAAGGTGAGGGGAAGGGTCTTGATGGCGCATTTCTCAGGATATCTCAGGTCGTTCAGCAGTACACATACCAACAATACCAGACCACAGGTTCCCTGGACCCCTGGTTCCCTGAAAACCCTTGTATTTGCCTGATCCCAGAATCCTGATATGGGCAAGATTCAAATGATTTTCCTATATATTTTGTCTGTAAAGTGTGTGCTGCCCCGGTACATAGATCCCAAGACTTATAATTTTTTAAAAATCTTTAACTCTTTAAATTGCTGTCCTTGATATCAGTGATAATGAGAACTAGGTTGCGAAAGAATGGTGTGGGTTCAAAGCCAGTTCAGTATCAGGAGTAGAGGTTGTGTCTTAGACTTGATATTAGTCAGAGTCTTGTGTGTCACTCTTTATGATGATTCATCCCCAAAAGATAAAGCATTACATTATATGTTGAGGAAGAGATTGGTTGGTGGACAGGGGAAGTCAGGGGAGAAATGCTTTAGGCTTTATATTTCTGAAGTTCTTTGCATGATAATACATGATGGATGAGAAAGCACTGTCCACACTTTTCTCCCAGTGATATTAATTGCAAAACTTCCATTGACTGCCATAGAAACAGAATCAGACGATTGGAATGCTTTGGACAATTCTACCCATTTTAAACTGTCTACTTTATTAACATTATATTCAAGAGTATCTTCACTGGAACTACTCATGTATAAAAGAGTTTGACCGATATTGATACTTGGAAATTAATGCTGGGATTTATAAATGTTAATTTGACCAGAGTGTACTGTATTTCCATTTGCCTCTGTTTCGCTTGGAAGAAAGCAGCAATGGTAAAATCAACTTTTTAAAATTTGTCCTTTAGAAGTATTGACCTGGATCCCTCTACAGAGTTTCAAAAACCATTTCTTCTACTCTGTTATGTTACATGAATGACCAGCTTCCATTATTATTTGTTATTAATAGTAGTAATTTTTAAAGGCTGTTTCTGTGTTAAATCAGACTTCATATTACTACATGGTAAATTATATCACATTGATTGTGTAATCATAACAGACTTGATAATCTATAACTACCAAATTAAAGACAATCAACAGCCTGTTTGGACATTACAAATAAACTAGCATGGAGATTAAAATGATATGCCTTTCATTCTTAATTTCTTATCTCTCTGTATGGCTTACATCCCCAGTCCAGTAAAGTGTATTGTTTGTATGATCTGTTTCACTGAAGTCAGTGCTGAATTAATAAACACTTAGCAAATACTTTACTGGATAAATATCTACATTTGTATTAGACTCACCTGTGAATCCTACAAGAGAATCTCAGCTTCCTTTTAAAGATTTTTTTTTCATTTTCCTCTTTCTTATTCAGTTCATACAAA
>NW_017729031.1:96621691-96625273 GCF_001723915.1 Gavialis gangeticus
TTTTTTTCATTTTCCTCTTTCTTATTCAGTTCATACAAATAGAGTGGAAATGACAGACAGACAGAGAAGGCATAACCTGATGGTGGCCCATTATTTCAATTTGATATTAATGTGACTATAATTTAGCAGTCTGCTATGGAGCTTGTACTTATTTCTTATATCCATGAGTGTTTTGGTCCTGTAGTTTTTGCTCTTTGCAATGACATAACTATACTAAAATACGCAATGTATTGTAAATGTAAGATTTATTGGAGCTTCTTGGATCATTTCTAATGCTCCAAATTAAATATTTTATCCACATTGAAGAACGTAAACCATAAGGTTTAATTACCTGAATGCTATTTCCTTTGCATGCAAGTAATAGAAAAACCCATTAAGTAATAAATGCATTTGCATTTCCATATGTTTTAGTAATTATTAAGTACTGTTTCAACTCAAAGCATCTTTCGGGTTGAATCAAATGGCATTTGGGATCATGTAAACACTAGCCTATCCATCTTTTATTTTGAAAGGGAATTATGCTCCCAACTCTGAATGACAGTAACTGTATCTACACAAGATACTGACTGCGCAGGAGCTCATTACTACTATGCAGTAACATCGCATGGCAAGAAGTGTGATGCGATGCTACTGTATAGTAGTAATGACCTACTGTGCAATCAACGTCACTAAAAAGCCATTTGGTGATGTTGCTGTGCAGAAACTCCAGTTACTGTGCAGTTATTTACTACTTGTTTATACAAGTATTAGATACTAATTATACTATTTTTCTTCTGTCCACTTTCTTGTGGTTTATACAAGTACTAGATGACTGTGCAGTAATGACTTCACAGTCAACGTCTTGTGTAGAGGTGGCCAATAAATAGAAGAAAGTTACCTAACTGTTGTAGGTAGGGTGGCCATCATAGAGGAGAGTCCAGTTGTCTTTTGTCCTCTGTTGATATGAAACCGGGCACCTTTATGTCCTCGATTTTTTTCTCTTCAAGAGAAAAATAGAGGATATAAAGGCATTGGGTTTTGTATCAATAGAGGACAGAGGACAGCAGCAGAAAACTGGAATATCCTCTGATGGCCACCCTAGTTGTAGGCCTATTTGGGAATCCCAAACGCTTGTAGTGCTCCCCTGGAATTACAGGTAGGTAAATAATGGATTTTTTTTTGTTTTTTGGCTCCATTTAAAAATTGGAGCAAATAATATTCAGTGTCAGTCAAAAAAAACCAAAACAGAAATATGCAGGTTTTTTTTGAGCAAAAATATTTTGGGTTGGTCCAAAATGTTTCTTTAAACCCAAAATATTTTATTTCATTTTCTGGTTATTTAATCATTTCTTCAATCATTTCTTTTTTGACATCATTTTTTAAAGTTTAGAATCCTTTTTAAACAAAAAGATTTCATTTAATACATGTCAAAATATTTCAGCACTTCAAAAATTAAATATTTCATTTCAAAAGTGTCAAAATGAAATGTTTTGAAATTTTCTTGAATATTTTTGGTTCCCTCCAAAACTGTTTTTCAACAAATGTATTGCATGTAGAAAAAAATCAGCCCAGCTAAGGATCTTCTAGTAATATAAAATGCTGCCTAATTTACTATTTTTCTTCTGTCCAGCTTCCTGTTTTTCAAGTCTAGAGATCCAATACTATACTAAAAAAGGTACAGAAGCCCTGTCCCAGTTTTCCTTAGCACATATATATTTAATAGTAGCTATGTCTGGCTTAATGCTGCATGGAGTATTCTAAAGAATGACATGTGCTTATCGATTGGTCAATAACTTCTTAGCCAAGAAAGATTCAGGCAAAAATTGATGAGTAGCCAACATAACTATTAAGAAACTTGGCTGTGAGGGATTTAGTTTTGTGGAAAGGTTCATTTCAGGTGAAACTTCAAACTCTTATTGATCA
The DNA here is from genome assembly GCF_001723915.1 of Gavialis gangeticus. Lineage (NCBI taxonomy): Eukaryota > Metazoa > Chordata > Crocodylia > Gavialidae > Gavialis > Gavialis gangeticus. The sequence continues at coordinate 96,623,594 of NW_017729031.1, forward strand.
CATCCATAAGTTGCATACACGTTTTTTTTTTCTCATGCTGCTGTGAGAGACAGTTAAAGAAAGGAAAAGATATTGTGCTATTTTTGCACAAAGTTGAAGAGCTGGAGCAGTAAACTAACTTTTTCCCAACTCCTCAGGTGATCTAAACCATCCAGAGTAGATAGAAAATACTCATAATGACACTGCTGTAATTAATGAGCACTCCCTGTGGACTCGTTAGAATTATAAAAGCATCATTGTCCATTCTGCTGTGTTTGGAATGTATCGCGTTTTGGGCAATTTGACAGTAACACCTACAAGAAAAGGATTTTGCAAGCTGTAAGAATTTTCTATAGTTTGGAAGAAAGCACTGTCCTAGAACTCTTTTATGAATTGGGCCTTATGTTCACTCTTGTAAATAAGGAGGGTTTTTGAGTTTATATGCCACAGTCTAATAGGTACATAGTGACTGCTTAATAGGATTTACCTTCACTCAAACAAAATTAGGCTGGTAAAAGACAATGCAACATGCTGTAATGTAAATGGGACTGACGGCAGAATTAAATGTTTGTGGAAACAGGGCAGCAGATCTATCAAGAGCTAATTAGACTGAGAGTTCAGAGACAGACTTGGGAGTAAACAGCACCAACAAAGAGAGAAGGAGAGCAAAAAAGAGAGAAAATGTAGGCTTTGTGTGATGATGAAAAGGAGCTTATAAACAAGGTTATTTAAATTAGAAGATCTGATGAAGCCTATCCCATGAGAAGGACTTATAGTTTCATCTGAACCTGTTGATTAAAGTAATTCAAGTCATAACTTTGATAACCCCTTTTATGTGTAAATAGGTCCTCTTTGTAGTAATTTGCTATTCACGCTGTCTTTTTTATATACTTTTCATCACAATACACTGTTTCCTTTTGCTGTTCACCTTTTTTCTCAGCAATCAGTTTAAACACCATCTTTGAGTAAAGCATTTTTATCAGCACGAAGAATTCTTTAAAGGAGCACCAAAGAAAGCGAGATTTGTGTCTAAACTATTCCTTAGAGACATACCCGTATAAGACACATACTGGCAGAACATACCACAGCTGAAAGGAATTAAATGAAAATAATATAATCAGCACAAGAACAAACTGTATAAAATTAACACACAAAGAGTTCAATTTGTCTGTCATGTAATTCGTTTTGCTGTCCTTGCTGTTATTTCTGTCTTTAACATAGCTGCTATCCACAATAATAGACTCATTGCAGATAAAGGAAACAATATCTGATTGTGTCAGTCAGGATCTGTTTGAATAAGATAACAAAGTAAAACTTCTCCACTTTATGAGGGCCAAATACTGAGGACACAGAAACCAAGAATGAAAGAAATCCATACAATACTCTGGGCATTAAGCTTATTTTGTGAGTTTACAATACTTGTGAAACTTGGGAAGTCATCCCATATCTTGAACATAAGAACTCTGTACTTTGGGCTACTTTGGTATTTATTTGGTCTCCATAACTTATTTACCTTGTCTTCAAATATTTCCTCAGTCCTACTCTAAGAAGTTCTGATGTTCTTTTTTCTTACAAAATGAAACAGAATACCATAATTCTGTCATTATCTTGCATTTACTAGAATCTTTTCAGGCAGGCTAAAGGTGTTTTTCTGTTACAATAGTTGGCAAGTTTTGCTTTGGATTTTAAAACTTTGAAAGA
>NW_017729031.1:96625284-96625988 GCF_001723915.1 Gavialis gangeticus
AGAATCTTTTCAGGCAGGCTAAAGGTGTTTTTCTGTTACAACAGTTGGCAAGTTTTGCTTTGGATTTTAAAACTTTGAAAGAGTGGAATACATCTGTGCTGTGCCAATATCTACTGTATAATGTTTTGACTACCATAGGTGACTGGAAAAGCCTTGAGTTTAAAGGAGAGAAACTCTTCTTCATCATCCCAGATCCCCTGTCAGAATCTGTGTCCCCTTCACTTTTCTTGCAAGAAAAGAGTTCAGAATTGGGAGTCATGCTGGTTTAGATTATGTCAACTCCCAGAGGGATTTATTAAGATCCTATAATCAGGACATGGCAAGGCAGGAGGAAATACAGTATATTCTTTCCAGTATATTCCCTAGAATTTCAGTGTGGGATTTTCAAAAGCAGCCAGTGTTGGTTTAAACCTGTTCCCATTGAAGCAAACTATTGGAGCTAATAGAAGCAGAGGCTTGTTAATGGTTTGAAGGCTTTTTCAAATTTGTTTGCAATTTTGTGAAAATAAAAGGCTAAATATTGCATTTGTTAGTCAGGTAAAACTCTGTGTCCAGTTCTGGGTGCTGCACTTCAACAAGGATGTGGAAAAACTTGAGAGCATCCAGAGAAGAGCTATCTGTATGATCGGAGACTTGCAAGACAAACCATATGAGGAAAGGCTGAAGGACTTGGGTCTCTTCAGCCTACAGAAGAGAAGGCGGAG
>NW_017729031.1:96630988-96636301 GCF_001723915.1 Gavialis gangeticus
TATCTGTATGATCGGAGACTTGCAAGACAAACCATATGAGGAAAGGCTGAAGGACTTGGGTCTCTTCAGCCTACAGAAGAGAAGGCGGAGAGGGGACTTGGTAATGGCTTACTGCTACATCAGGGGAGTACATTGAGAACTTGCTGAACAGCTGACAAAGACCAGGAACAACGGATACAAATTCCTGGAAGGCCGCTTTGGGCTCAATTCCAGGAAAAACTCCTTCCCAGTCAGGGTGTCCAGACTGTGGAATAAACTCCCTCCAGTGGTGGTGCAGTGACCTACCCTGCAAATCTTCAAAAGGAGACTGGACAGTCATCTTGCTGGGTTCACTTGACTCCAGTTGTCTTTTCCTGCCTTTGGGGACCAGACCTGATGATCTACAAGGCCCCTTCCAGCCCCTAACAATCTATGAATCTCACTGGGCATGCCTACGTGTGATATTAATGCGACACAATAAACTCCAGTGCAGGTTGTGCTGGAGTTTATTGATCCTGGGTGCAGTGTTTATATGTGTACCCAGGACCACAACAAGTTGAGCCAGGGTGGCACAGCCCTGGCTGGCAGGAGGTCCAGGGGGTCAGCCTGCCAGCCCAAGGCTGCTCTGTCCCAACTCAGTGTGCTGTGGAGGGACTGACTGGGACATGAGGATGTGACAGTGTGGGGCAAGCTGCCAGGTAGCCCTTGCACTATAGCACCCTCTTGCCACAGCGATCCCTGGTCACTGCCTACATGTGCATTGTGGCAGTAGGATAGTAGCTGTGTTGGGAAGTGCTATCCTATGACAGAGTTAATTAGTTTACTCTGGCCTAATAGGGGTGCATGTGTAGATATCAGTGATTTAGTGCAGAGCTAATTAGCCCACTCCTCAGTAAAGCATCTCATGTAGATGCACCTACTGAGTGCAGAATATATTATTTTTAACTTGAGGGGTGGTGGGGATGTGTGGATTTCGATTGATTAAAAACCAAAAGCTGCTACCACTCTGTCTACAGTTAAAGCAGAACAATATGAGGTTCAAGGTTTGCTAGGTAATAACCCTCATTGGATCAACTATATAGTTGGGAAAGCTGTTAGGCAAGCTTTCAAGCACAAAATGCCCTTCTTCAGGTCTGGGAAAGAAGCCTAAGCTAAATGTCAAATAAAACAATGACTTTTGTTTAGTTCTATTATGTAAATGAAAATATGAAGGGAGCAGTCACCCTGTGGAGCAACAAGAAGATAACAGAAGTAGCTACAAACTAAGTGAAGACCAGTTGAAATAGATACATTTATTTATGTAAAAGACCATTTAAAATGGAAGAAGGTTGTACTACCCATAGAGTGCAGAGTTTAGCAGAAGGACTAGGTAAATCCTAATGAGCCCTAAAACTATTTTCAGTTTAGTTGAAGGATTTTAATGTCCAGTAAAATTATGAAATTTTGTTCTCAGACTGATCTTTTGAAGATATTTTATAGGTTTCCCTTGAGTCCCAGAACTGTGAGATCAAAGATGGAGTGGTTGTTTTGTGAAGTGTTCTTCCACTGGTGATAGAGGCATCATTTATCAATATTTTTTGTGAGTGTTCATTCTGGAGCATAATGCTTTTTTAGTTTCACCTATGCAGGTTCCATGTGGGTGTTTGGTGCACTAGATGAGATGTATCACATTCTGTGATAGACATGACTAAGAACCATGGGTTTTGATGGTTTTATCTTGGGGTTGGTTGTGACAATAAAAATTAGTTAACAGGTTTGGGGAGGTATTTTTATTTAGGAAGGGTCATGTTCTTTTTGATATTTGTTGAACATCAGGGAGTTTGTTTCTGAAGATGGATTGGACAAAGTTGGGATGTTGTTTGAAAGGAGAAGGTAGGTCGAGAATATTTTTCATAGGGTGCCATCTTCTTCACCTATAACCTATACTTGTTTCTTGATTTTTGTTAGGTTCCAATGTGGGATGGTATGTGACAAAAAGGGTTAGGAGGCCAAAGGCAGTTTTCTTTTGTATTGTAGCAGGTTTTTATAGGGTATTTGAGTGGTTTGTAGGGCTGTGAGAGGCTTCGAGCTGTGCTTTGGATCCGGAGCACAGTCCCCTGCTGATCCGGCCCCTGCTGAGGCCACAAAGACTTCCAGCTGTTGAATAACTGCCATCTCTCATATGCCTAGTAATTTGCTTTGTGGCCTCAGCAGGGGCTACCATCCCTGCAGCTTTCATCCTGCTGCACCTTAACACACACAGTGTCACCCATGTCACAAGTTTTGCTTGTCTGCAGCTTGAGATGCAGTTCCCCCCAAGCCCCTGCACCAATCTTATTGAAACTTGGCAGGCTTTGTGGCCTCACCAAGGGCTACCACTCCTAAAGTTTTCACCCCACTGTAGTGTAATACATACACGTGACATGAGTTTTGCTTTCAAGCATTTGGAGTACAGTTCCTCCCAAACCCCTGCACCTATCTCCTTGAAACTTGGCAGGCATTATGCTCTCAGAGGAAGCTATCACCCCTGTAAGCTTTATCCAAATCAGACAAAGAGCACCAAAGTTATAGATATTTCATTGATTCCCCACCATAGCCTATGGCCAGATCTCCGAGGCGGTTCTGAAGCTTTGGAGCCACTTCGGCCAGATCGAGGTGGAAACTCAGTCCAGAGCTCCGGATCGGATCCCTGGCATCTGAAGCCAGATCGATTAGCTGCCTACTCACACAGGCCTAGTGGTTTGCTCAGATATAAGGTCCATTTCTCTCTTGTAGTGTCCCTGCTGAGTAAAAGCAATTTTTAGGCTGGTGAGGTGGGTGTTATGAATATATTCCCCTGAGTAAATGTAGAGTTATGAAGGTCTTACTGTGGATTACTCCTCTCTGGGTGATTTTGAGATGATTAATAGCTTTATGGAATTAAGCATATTGACCTATGGGGTTTTTATATGTAGTTGTTTGTAGAAAGTTGATTTTAGGATAGTATGAATAGTGTTCAGTGTTAGTGTTTTATGGATACAGATAGAATTTGATAGAAGAGTGGTAGTTGAAGTCATGGTACAAATCAGTAAGAAAGTCCGGATATTTAGGATAATATTGTTATCTCTGTATCATAGGTATAGTGCAGATTAGGAGGTGCAGTTTTTAGAAAACTGTTCTTCAAGGTGGCTCATAAAAAGTTTGGCACATTGGGGGTGTAGGGCATCTTTGTACCCAGGGCTATGCCTGTGTTTTAAAGTGTCAGTTGCTGAAAATTAAATTGTGGGCAAGGGTGAAATCAATAAGTTATACAGTAGGATGTGGTTGTAAATCTGAATGTAGTCTGTTTTCTTGCAAATATTTGAGGCAAGCCATGATGCCATCATGATGTAGGATGTTAGTATACTGGCTAATGGCATCCGTGGTTGCAAATCATGGTCTTCTCAGTGAACTGGTTAATGTTGAAAATTTTCTTGAAGAAGTCTCTGTGTCTTATACAAAATTCGCTCTTTAAGGATATGTGCACACTTTAAATTTCAGAGTAACCTAACCCTAGTTGGGTGCCACCCTGTTCATATGTTCAGGGAGTTTAAACTGGACAAAAATGGCTGGCCTGATTCAACTTAGTTCACTTGAGGAGGTGCACTAAGTAGATCTGACTAGCCTGTGCCTAAAGTGCAGCTGTGGGGCTGGAAAAAGCCCAACCACTTTTTGCAGCCCTGGGGCTGTGCTTTTCCTTCCCCCTCCCACCCTGACTAAGCTATTTATAGCCCTCCAGCCTCCCACCTCTTGATGGACAACCCCAACCTGACCTGCCAACCCTTGCCATGGACTAGCTGGTGTGAACATGGGCACAAGTGACACGCAGTGTGAGGTTGGAAGAGCAAGACTGTCTGCCATCCTCATGACTGCACAAGTATAAGCCCCAGTCTCCTGGGCATGTGTGTGGATAGAGGATATTGCATTTGCAACAATAAAATCAATATTCTGCTATTCATGCAGCTCCTTAATTGGTGGTAACTTTAAGAGTAATAGCCCCTTCAGTCCTGAGGAATTCTCCTGGGGAATTTTTTAACTAATAGAGTTAATTTTGATGAACTGGCATTCTCCAACAATTGAGGTGGTTTTAGAAATGTATCGGTTTCAACAAAACACAACAGATTTCGACCCAGCACAAAATAGCTCGTTGGTTTGGGTATTTTGGATCTCAGACATATTTTGTTTTGCCTGATGCAGAGTAGAATTTAACCAATGTCTCCCACATCTGAGATGAATGCCTTTTGAGCTTTGATATTGGGTCTTCTGTGCTGAAAGCCAGTATATGTCTCTCTTTTAAAAAAAAGAAAAAGAAAAAAAGGCGGCCTCAGTTTTGTTCTGATGCAGAATGAGACCAAATGGTAGAACCTCAATGTGTTTTTATTCCAAGAATTACTATTTTGTTTTCTGACCAGGCATTGTTTCAGCTTGCAGTAGTAGTTTTAGATCAGATTATTTTTTATCTGGACCCAAGTGGAACCTGAAAGTTCATGGGAATAGCCAAGAATGATGTTTCTTGGATATTCACGGCTTGTTCTTTGCCCCATAATGATTTAGATTAAAAATGGTGATTTTTATTTTAATTTGAGATGTGTTTATTTTGTGAATGTAAATCCATGTAAACTGTAAATTCTAGTTAATTTACATATATTGCACATTTTCTTGTTAAGCTGAGGGCTCAGAGTTTCTTGTTATTTCAGGGCTCAGAGTTCTTTATTCTTTTTAGTCCCACAGAGCAGGCTGTGAGGTTTGGGTGGGTTTTTTGGTTTTGTTTTTGGTTTTTTTGGTTAGGGAAATCCTTGACAAGTGCTGTTTTTATGTGTTAGAAATCGATCACTTTCTTCTTTTCTCAGTTAAGAGTTTTCTTTGATAGTGTGGGGATAAGGAATAGTTTCTTACCCTTTACTAGATCAGAGCAGTGTCCTTGCATTGAAAAGGCATGCCCAGAATGTAAAAGTCAATAGTTCATTTGATTGCAGTTTAATTTAAAAATGAAAGGTCTGCATATCAGCACCAGCAATAAAAATGCAAAGGCATTTCTTTCTCTAAACGAGACAGGCAAACCTTCCCAAGCTTACATGTTTCAGAAAGGTTTAATTGGATTCAATAGGTTAAAGACTAGTTTTCATTAGCTAGAAGTGCAGAAGAACTCCAAATATGAGTCAGCTGATTTAATGGACGGTTTGAGAGATGGGGAGAGATTCCAGCGAATGGGGGTCACGAGCAGCTCCCATGCCTTTGGGCACTATACTGATAAAGAAATTCCAGTAAGGAAAGGCTTTACTCAAATAGCAGGAAAAAATGAGTCTTCACAGAAGAAGCAGAACTTCTCTTTTGGCA
>NW_017729031.1:96641301-96641702 GCF_001723915.1 Gavialis gangeticus
AGTTTTCATTAGCTAGAAGTGCAGAAGAACTCCAAATATGAGTCAGCTGATTTAATGGACGGTTTGAGAGATGGGGAGAGATTCCAGCGAATGGGGGTCACGAGCAGCTCCCATGCCTTTGGGCACTATACTGATAAAGAAATTCCAGTAAGGAAAGGCTTTACTCAAATAGCAGGAAAAAATGAGTCTTCACAGAAGAAGCAGAACTTCTCTTTTGGCTGGTCTGATAAATCTTCCTGTAATAATAATAGATTAGAAAAGTGGATAATGCTAGTAATGCAGCATACATTTAGCATAGGCCTTAACATACATTTATTTATTAGCTGCCTGGTAACTGTCACCAACTTCTGACTGACTGCAAGAATATAAAAATCTCACAACCTTCTACCTATTTCATTCCT
>NW_017729031.1:96646702-96648686 GCF_001723915.1 Gavialis gangeticus
TTATTAGCTGCCTGGTAACTGTCACCAACTTCTGACTGACTGCAGGAATATAAAAATCTCACAACCTTCTACCTATTTCATTCCTATCTGAACCTTAGATAAATGATTTCCGTGTTGAACTTACTGCATTTATACCTACTTTTGGAATATGGAGAAGCAACTGAAATGTCTATACGTATTTTGATACAACTAATTTAGTAACTACCCCAAATAATTGCATGATTTTATTCTGGGAAAGAACAAAAACAAAATATTTGCAAGTCTTTCGGGGGCAGTGGGTGGTGCTGGTGGTTTTGGCGGGGAGGTTGTTTTGTTGTGTTTTTGTTTTTTAAGAAAAAGCCCTTGGATTTTAAGTGACTGTCTCTAAGGGAACTTGGATAGCATATATAAAACCGAGATATAGCAAATACTCAGAGTTTTGTTTGCTTTTAAATTACTGTCAACTCCTGGTTTTGATGTCTTGGAGTGACATATGTTGTAGAACATGGTTCTGTATTATGACATACTGCAGGAATGAATGCTGTGCAAAATCTAACACTATCTTTTTGAAGTGCAACTCCTACACTTTATTTTTAACTGGTGTGATTATTTATAAAAACACTGTCAGTAAGGTTTTGCTTGAACAGCCCGGCTTGAAATGTAAAGTCTTACTAGCCAAAGGGAAACCACTGTGTTTTCAATATTTGGCTTTTGTAACCTTAATTTAAACAATTACCCCACTGAAGTTGCAATTTCTACCTGGACTGAAACTGGTAACATGTGCAGAGAAATAGTGTGCTGTCCAAAAAATCTTTCAGCTTCCCACTTCAATTTTCCCACTTCTCCCAGCTTAAGAGTCCCACTTCTCCTTTGCCTCCCTGAAATAAAGACAAATTACACCATTGGTATATATGTAGATGTCAGATATGAATGTGTGTTTGCATGCATGTATTATAGATTAATTTGTTAAAGTAGTTAATTGCAGAGAAAGCAAAAAGTGTGCAGCTTTTGCCTTGGAAAAAAATTAGTAATATTTCCTCACGTAGTTTTGTAAGTTAAACACAGAATGTAGTGGGGGTGCGGGTGGGGGGAAGTTGCCATCTATAGGGTATTATATAATGGAGCACTTTTCCTTTAACAGATATTTCACTGTTAATAGTAGCTTGTCAGCTTGTCTTTGCCATATGAGATCTAGGAACATTTTAATAAAAAGAAAGGCACCAAAAATCAGCAGCAACATAGGAGACATTAAGCTGGGAAAAAATGGGAAGAGTCCATTCTCTTCACCAGCAGCACTTTGTGTCTTTGCTCCATATTTTCTAGCCATTTGGTTATATTAAATGTAGGTTTGCCTAGATCATTATAGTCTTTAAAATAGCGAGTAGGTTATGTCAAAGGAGCCCATGGTAAATCTCAGCTATCCCAAGTGTTCTTTGCAGAACTGAATCAGTTTTAGTTTAAATGCTAACTCTGTGACAGGCTTCCTTTGGCCAAATTATTTCATGTTGTTATGCCTTAGTTTTACCATCTGTAAAATGGAGATGTGAGAAAGCACAGTGAGGTGCTTTGTTATCTTGGACTGAATCCGAAGAACCATTAATGCGATGCAGCTCAAGTCATTAGTTGTTTCAGCTGCTGAGGTACTCCAAGGTTTTATACTATTCATTGGTTTTTACATTGTGCTATGAGATCTTAAGTGAAACTATACTGTGGAAGGGCAAAATGTTTCTTCCAAAGTTGCATTGGCCCTACTCATTGCATTAGGAGAAAAGTAATGAAGTGATAATAGTATCAGATATGTTTTACTTTTACAATATACATTTTAGTGCAGATATATATATATATATACATACTTGATCTGAACCTCCAAGAGGCTGAAAAGATGTATAGTTTCCAACATACAGTGTATATTTTATATACTGACTCTTTTGGTAGTTGAATTTTTCTCACCTAAGACAGACCCACAGCTCCTGTATGTATCTATGGGAAGTAACTGAAAATCTCC
>NW_017729031.1:96653686-96671221 GCF_001723915.1 Gavialis gangeticus
AAGAGGCTGAAAAGATGTATAGTTTCCAACATACAGTGTATATTTTATATACTGACTCTTTTGGTAGTTGAATTTTTCTCACCTAAGACAGACCCACAGCTCCTGTATGTATCTATGGGAAGTAACTGAAAATCTCCCCCCTTCCAGTTTCCATTTTCAAAAGCCTGTAATTACTCTGAGAATTTAAGCATTATCTCAGTATTATCCCTTGCTGCCTTCTAATAATGCAGGCCTGTATTGATTGATTACAAGTGACAAATATGACTACTGTACAGTTGTATTTTAGGTAACACCATCAAAGTATGCTTTTCAAGCATAATTTCAAGTGTAAGCAGATCTTTGTCCAGTGGTTCCTCATCTCCCTCCCAAATTATTTCTCATCTACTTCCTCGTACCCAACATTCCTGCCTGTTCCCTCACGTGATAAATAACACTATCTTATCAAGGTCAGTCAGAAAGGCCCTTTTTACATATCTCATAAATTTTAGCCAGGTGCCACTGATGTGAGATTAATGTAATGGCACTACAGCAAGCACTCAGGCTTGTCTTAATTATGCTAAGGTTGCTGGTTCACCGTTTCTCTTCATCTGTCTCCCGCTTTAGGGAACACTAAACACTATGTCATTAGATTGTCTGTTCCACAACATTGGCCCTTTGCATTTACAAAGTCATCAGATGGCTTATGACCTAGCTTTTCTAAGAAATTAAATTAAATAAATAGTAAAAGCAAAAATTTAACAGAAATGGGGCCTGCTGAAAAAGGGGAAAGAGGTATTAAACCTCTGTTTTTCAGCAGCTGATCTGCTTTTACAGAACAATATTTTCCAGAAGTTTTCTAAAGGACATGGGTGCAAGGCTTCTTTTGGGTGCCTGATACTGATGTTTGCATTAATTCAAACTAAATAATGTCCCTCTTCATTTCTTGCTTGAATTCAGTACCCCCTTTGCATGCCTCACATGTGTTGGGATAGAAAGCATTGAAGGGCATTAAAGGAAAGTTTCCATTATATCAATCAGCAGTTAGCAACCTTTTTAGGCCAGAGTGATCCAGTTAAATTCAGAGGTAGGTAGGGCGATGGGTGCTAGAACCAAGCTGACATTGCTGCTTTTCCCTAAGGTGCACGGGGAAAACACCTTCTGCGACTACTTTTCTCCCTGGAGGCATGGGGAGGGCTCCCACAGCCACCACTTCTCTCTATTGTGGCACTGGAAAGTGACTGAGCTGCCAAAGCCTAATGTCCATGAGTTGGATCAAATGGCTCTGAAACCTGGATTCAGCTTGCAGACTGTAGGTCGCCAAGCCCGGGTATAAATGAATACTAAAAATGGAGAAGATTTGTCTTTGCATGTTTGGAATATACAATCAATGAAGTACAATACTACTTAGGTAAGGAGGAGAAGCAGAACAGGGCCTTCTAAATCAGAACCTGTCATCTTCTAAATCATTTCATTTTGTGTATTTTTTAATGTGCACAGAAGTTTCCTTTGTTGCAGCTCAAGGTCCCTCAAGCCAGCCTGAATTATTGGTCATTCACTCTGATACATATTCAGTAGCATCCAAAAAAGCTTTAACATTTTAAGTCTGTCTCAGCCTCTCTATGTATCTCCAAAACATGTACTATTTAACTTTACTGAGCAAGAACCATACAACATACTACTCTGACTATATTTGAGGTATCATTAATAACCCATTGCTCAGGGGGTCCCACTCCATGAATCAGTCTTATACAAGCTTGTGCGCATACATGCGCACACAGCTGTGGAGTATAGCTGGTTAGCTCAGGCTGCTCATGCTTTAAGCCCTGGTAGTCCCTGGTTGATGGATCAAGAAGGTAGCTGTTACAAATGTAGTGATTTGCTTTTGAAGGAACGCACACAAGAAATATAGTCCGCATGTTCTGTCTATAAAACACCCTTAAAGCCAGCCATAGCTGTTATTAGAGTTTTGTGACTAACTAACTCTTTTGGTTCGTGGCTATATATATAAGTTTGCTTTGACAATTTTGAACTTTGTGAAAGTTTTCTTAACAAAATGAAAAAAAAAATCTTTTTGGGTAACTAAATTTTGTTTGACCTGTAAAGAAAATTTTCACTTTATTTTAGATTTTTAAAAACCCTTTAAAAATTATTATTTAGAATGCAGTTTTAGAAACATAAGTTTCATTTTGGACTGAAAAACCCCAACATTTTGTTTTGAAAAGGTTAAAATGAAACATTTTGTCTTCCACATTTTTCTTCCCTTTTTTTCAGTGAAAGCTTTAACTAATTCAACCTTTATTGTTAAATAGCCTCAGTCACCCTGAAAAGGTTTTTTTTTTTTTTGTGAAATAAACTACTTACTGATAAAATTATCTGTTTATAGTTCCTTAGGCAGAGTGGCACTGTAGAGATGAACTGTTAATCTAATGTGTTGCGAGTTAGTCTTTAAGGTACTACCCTGCCCTAACTTCAGCCTGACTTCAAACAAACACAGTTAACCCACTCTTTGCTTCCTTTACTTAGATTGCCTAGCTCCCAAGTGAGTTCTCTAACCACTAGGCAATTATAAAAATAATTGGTTTTCAACCTTTTTTCATTTGTGGATCCCTAAAAAATTTGGAATGGAGAAGTAGCTGCCTTTGGAAATTTCAAATGGAGGGGTGGACCCCCTTGAACTGTAAGCATGGGTATTCACATACTTTTGATTGATCATAGTCATCTTTTACGGACCCCTTACAGGCTGAAAACCACTGATGTAAATGATAAGTGGGTGGCGTTACTTCCTTTATGTTTTAAAAAGAAAGCTTCTATGACTGTACTTTGTGGAGACTTTGGTCATGTTGACATGTGTAGACATACTCAGAACAAACCTAATGGATTAGTTTATTCAGTGGACTAAAAGGCTACTTTGCCTGGTGTCTGGATCCCAGTGAAATGGAAGCAAGAGCTAGATGTGGAGCTTTTGAGACCAGAGCAGTTCTAAACATGCACACACCACAACTGCAGGTGCCATGAGAATTATCAGGTCAAAAACAAAAGGCACTGAATGAGTTAAGTGGCTGCAGGGTAGGCAGCTGATGGGCAAGCAGAGTTAAGGTATTGTAATTTTAGTCTTAGCTATTTTAAGTTTACCTAAATTCTGTTTTAGGTGCCTATGTCCTGTTTTGGATCTGGCCCTTAGCTTTTTTAAATGAAAGCTAATATCTTCCTTTATTGATCTAAAAGAGGGAATCCTCTGTTAACAAGAGGCTCACATCAGTGCCCTCCAGCTCATTATTAAGACACCTTTCATAATACTATGTTCTTCAGGAGAAAATTGCTTTCAGGAGAACTATTCTCTATTTCTTCTAAGAGCTGGGAGACTTCTTATGAGCATTTATTTGGAAATGAATCTTGTTTTTGTTTGCTCTTAGCTTTGGCAGCCTAACAAGAGATTCTGGTTGCTGGGTATAGGTTTGTCTGTGAATATCTAAAGCAATACATGAATCTCTCTAACAGAATTTTTTGTTTTGGATGTGATGACACTGTGGTGACCTTATAGGCCCTCTCCACACATGCAGGCATGTCCAGTTTGTGGCACCACAAACTGCACATGTTGCACATTAAATTGTGCGTGGTGCTGCTAAGTTGCAGCACGGGGGCAAAATTTACTACTGGGATTTCCAGGTAGAAAACTGCCCCTCGCCCCCTGGGAAAAGCAGCATAAAGTGCTTGAAAATAGCATGCCCTGGGACAAATGCAGAGATGGGGAGCTGGCAGCCTAAGGCTGCTTGCTCCACCGTCTCTGCACACGGTGGAGTCCCCCGTCTTGAATCACACTGCATCCTAGGCAGCAGTGTGCCTCAAGATGGAGGAGCAGGAAGCTCTGAGCTGCCTGCTCCCCTGTCTCCATCTGCTGCTCCTCAGCTGGCCATGGTGCAGGGTGTCTCAGTGCGGGGCCAGCCTGCCAACTTAGCTCTGTGCTAAGGCACCCTTTTTCCCAGGCTCCCCCTCCCCCTCCCCCCCCCAGCACATGGAGTCCAGGCAGGATCCAGGAGAAGCTGGGCACAGGCAATTTGCACACAGTGGGACAATGTGTCCTGCAACAAAAGGCACATACTGGGGTATGTGCTGTGGCACAAAGAAGCGGTACAGATGTGTGCTGCTATTATTTGTGCCACTGCAAGTACGTGCTGCTGCTCATCTGGATACAGCCATAGTGCAGAACTACCAGAGTAGACTTCTGTTTTTATTTCTTTAGTTACCCTGTAAATACCATAGGAAATTAGGTTAATAAAAATATAGGAACTTTTATTTTGATGCCTTATTTCAGGCCAACTGAGACTTAGCTCAGGCCTACTGAGTTCATAGCTATTGCTCAGAGCTTTTTGTACTTCAGCTTGCATTTCTTTGAACATCTTTACTATCACTTTCATACCAACATCTGCTTCCTTGGCCTTAGAGCTGATTGTATTAAAGAGCCAGAACAACAACAACCATAAAAAGCTTTCTGTCTCAATTGAAAGCTACCAAAAAAGGGAATTTTCATGAGTCATTGAAAGAGGAACCAGATAAGAAGAACAAAAAAATAAAAAAAAGCTCTAACCTATAAGCTGCATGTCAAGATAGAGGTTTGGGGCCAAAATATGCCCGAGTGAAATCTATTTGAATTCAGTGGATCAAGATTTGAACTGATTGTCATTCCAGGTGTAAGTTTTTACTTTCTGTACTTTTTTGTTCCTAAGTACTTGGAGAGAGTAGATGGATAGGATATATGGACAGATTTAGTCTTAAACCATTTCCTTACAAAAATTAAGTTTTAAATGGAGTGGATCAGGATTCTGTTCCTGTGCCAATCATGGATATATTTTGGCCTTCTGATACAGAAGACCTATATAAACATTTTAATTCTATTTGTATATCAAACCGTGGGTATATTTCCTTTAATGTATGAGAAATTCTTGTAGACAGAAAAAAGATGAAGAGTTAGTAAATGCTTTACTGTGAGAAGAGAAAACAGGTCTATGGTACACTCCAATAGTAATTAAACAACATTTTAAGCCACCTCATTCAAATTTTCCCAAACATCATGTAAAAGTTAACCTTGTTATTTCTGAAAAGACAAGTTTCTGTAGTTGTTGGTTCCAGAACCAAGCAGATCCTTCGGTTTCATCAAACAAAATTAAATTAAAAGGCCCTGTTTCAATCTTTCTCCTACTCTGCAGTCTAATTTCAGTGAAAAGAATGCTTCATGAAGAATGGCATTATGTCAGGTCCTGACTGCCCGCCAGAGAAAGGCAGTCATGCTGCTAACAAACACAAAGGCCCAATCTCTTCCAGATCCACCAAACAAAGACAAAAGACCTGATGAAGAGGTAACAAGAATAACTGAATTTTTTTAATGTAGTACATAAAGCTGCTATTATAGTACCCATGTGCTTATGACTCGAGCCAAAAATCCCCCATGCAATTATGGAAAAAAAAGAGAGAATCTGTTCATGGCTCAAATTCAGAAGGGAAAGAGAGCAAAGGTTTAGCATATAAACCAGGATGTTTCTTCCATTAGTGCTCCAGTGGTAAGCACTTATTCTTATGTGAGAAACTTCTGTTAAGGTTTCTTCTGTTTGCATCTGTCAGCATTATAGCTGAGTTCATTAAAAGCCTCATCCAGTGCCCCATTAAAGTCGGTGGGAATTTTAGCATAGATTTCAATTATATACTAAATAATGTCACTAGCCTATATCATGTACAGGTCTCAGTTTGGAGTCAGTGCAAAAGTTTTATGCCTACCTTCTTGAAAATTAAGCCACAAATATTCTACTATTTCAAAATGTACTATAGCAAATCTGTTGAATCTGGCTCTAACTTTTACAAAACATTTTTCTATAGAACATAAAATAACAGAACAAAACAAAGCAAAAAACAACAGTTGTGAGTCTATCCTAGACTCTTACAAGGCATCTATGCATTTTGGTATATAAGAACCTAGATATGGAGCATTAGCAACTAATATAAACATAAGCATGAAATACTGATTTAGTTTCAATGAATATATTATTATATTTCATTATTTTAAAATAAAGATGAAGTAATTTGGATTGTGGTATGGGTTTTAACTGTCTTAACCCAATAGGTTGTCCATAGCTGAATGCTACACTGTTAAATGTTTTATTAAATTTGACTTAAATGTGCATTTTGTATTCTTAACTGAAACAGTTATGAAAATGATTATATTATAAATTCTGTTAAGGTCCAGTGTGGTGCCAACCTAATTCTAGTAGAAATTTCTGTTTCTGATAGGGTTTCTGGCTTGTTGCTCCAAGACTTTGGATGGCTATACATGTACATTGAGGTTGCTTGACTTGATTAACTGGGTTTGCTGGAGTGTGGTAATTACTGCACTCCAGTAGATTCCAGCGGCATGTGTATCAGCATTCCTGCACTTAAAAATGGAGGCAGGGGCACTTTAATTAAAGCTTATTTGTTGAGTTTTAGGTAAAGTGCCTCCACCGACATTTTTCAAAATGGGGATGCTGATACACATGATGCTCCAAGCATTTTAATTAGAGCAGCTCTCAGAGTTTTTGGAACTGCTCAAATTAAAGCACTCTCCCCCAGCCCCGCCACCTCCTGGAGCACCTGTATAAATGCCCATACTGACTGGAAATGTGATATGTAGTAATGATCAGAGCTTTTGCATTAAAACAGAATCATGTTGGTTGGAAAAAAAATCCTTTCACTACAGTAAGAGACTTTCATGAGACATATATATTTATAATTTCTTTTAAAATGTCTTTGAGATAAACTTGGCAGTGATGCCAGTATCTTGAAAGTCAATGTGACCCAAATCCAGCTCTAATAGTTTATTTCAGTGCATTCTAGATGTTGTGATATTATAGCCCCTCTTGGCAGGGGAGTTTTTATTAAAGAAAACAGCTACTTACTATAGAATTGAAATTAACATAATCCTGCACAGTTTGAATTCCAGGTGTGAGGCCTTTGTTTACTAGGGTTCACTCTCTTATTGGGTTCTGTGCAGAACAAATGTATCTGAAGGCTGAATAAATATGGCTAATAAAGTTATCACCCACTAGGATGACATTTGTAGGACCAAATCCGGATTACCGTATTCAATTAAGCATTCCCATTGACTGCTTATTAATAATCAGTTGAATAAGAGGAGGATTTGACTAGCCCTTAAATCATAAACACTTAGGACTGGATTCTACCCCCTCCACTGGGTGTTTGAGTGTGATTCTATTCCACTCCATTCAAATCCCAAAAATCCATTAATGCTTCTACTTTTTTAACTTACTGGGCACATCTACACGAGATACTAAATGCACAGTAGACTTATTCTAATGCGCAGTAGCACAGCTGGCAAAAACCATGCTAATGTGCAATAGAATTAGTGTACTGTGCATTCACATCACAAAAAGTTGTGCTCTGGCGCTATTGTGCAATAGCTCTGATTACAGTGCATTAAGTTAGTACGTGTAATTACAGGCACTAAACCATGTGTTGTAATTATGGCGCATTATTGAGCATATAGATGCACCCACTGTCCTCTTACCCTTAAGACTGAGTAACAGAAAAGGAGTGAGGAGGAGGAGGATGTCCCATCTACCTTTTGCATTACTGTTTTTCAGGGACTTCAGCAGGATGAAACAGAATATCACTTAGATGCTTAAGTCCACTTACACATCTACATGTGGAATAGAATCTGGTCCTTCCTGTTCTTGAATTAGTTCTGAATCTTAGAGTAAGACTCTCTGAAGTCACGTAGGTCTGTATCAGTAGACCACTGTGCAGGATTGAGCCCTTAATCTTGACTCTAGGCCCCAATATTTGGTGGATATAAAGTGGAAAAGCCTCAACAATATTTATAAATGAATAATAGAACTGTTTACCTTTCATTTATTTACTGTTTTTTTTGGGGGGGGGGGAACAGAAGTGTTTAGAAATGAAACATAAATATAATGTGGACAGATGGGTTGTAGGTAATGTTAATGACGCGTTATTTTTCATTTCTAATTCCCAAGTCTTGTTGGAGGTTATATATTTACACAGCTGATTCACTGTCTTGTTTGCATGCAGAAATTGTATGCTAAAAATTCAAATTGCCTCAGTGTAAGCTAAAACACTATCTTGGTGATGAAATGCCAACATAACAAGCTAGGTGATCTGGGAATTTCTTTGACCATCAGTCTATTTTCACTATGACTCACTGCATCATTTGGAAGAGCTACTTTTTTATTATTATTATTATTATTATTATTTTTTTACAAATGAAAAACTTATCTCCCTCCTACCCCAGAACTACTCTGATAAAGACAAATCTCTTCAGCTAGTGCTGCTTCTTTATTTTTCCCCTTCTAGGAAGGAAGATTGGAAGAAGAAATAAATAGGCAAGTCTCCAAAAAGCTCATTCCACTCCATCTCTCCTTTCTTTCCTCCCCAAATGAAAGATATTCCAAACCTAAACATTTACCGTAAAAAAAGAGAAGGAAATTGAAAGGCCACTAGCTCTGAGTCACTCAGAGTGTGAGATTATTTTGAAAAACTATTTTGTTCACTTAAAGGGTGTTGGAGTTGAAATGAAAATTGCTTTTGCAGCAAAGTGCACCATAAGGTCTGCAGGGACCGATTAGCACAATGGCTCTGTGTATCCTATATAGTAAATGCTGCTTCAGTGGTTACTATAACATAAGATGTGAAGGTGAGAGAAGTTTGTTTCACTTTTAGTTTGCAGTTATCTTTATATTAAATGGTATTTGAGTCCTCTTGTATTTAATTTGCAGAGACCATCATTGATCAATCAGATACAAAAGTTCAAATGCAGAGGTCTTTGTTGTCACTGATGAAGAGCTCCTTCAGTCTTGGAAAGCAAGCTTATGCAAAGGTGATACATGAAACCACCCTTTTCCTAAGTGAGGTTTATTTAATTATAATTACCTCAGTTTCCTGGAAAGTGCTGAATTTGAGCTGATAGGAAAGGAATCGAAGAAACCAAGAATTCTGGCACAGATGCTGCATGTGAGATGTTACATTTACCGTGAATAGTGAATGTCATTTCTTACATTCAGGTGACAAAATTCACTCCTATGCTGAGATCAGCACTCAATCCATGAACTACTTATATGTTCAAATCAGTCATAGAATAAAAGTTTGCACCTGCTGGGAGGGAAGAATTATCCCTCAGAACCCCAGTTTTTTAACAAAATTACTATTTTAGAGTTCCTTCTTTCCAAAATTACTTAACCTCCAAATGAATACTGCATACAGATAGCTTGACTTTGTTATTTAGGTTTTTGCTTCTCTTATACCGCCTCCTTTAGCAGTGCAAAACTGTTATGACCAGCAGTTTTTGAGGTCTATATTCTCAAAATTGTTTAAGCACCCAAATAGGAGTTAGTCACTTAAACACCTTTGAGGATCTGTTTTCTTTAAAGGAAGGCTAACTAAGTTACGTGCACACAAACAAAATGGATATAAATTCCCCATGAATAAAATTAAACTGGACTCGAGATGTTTCCTAAGTAGCAGTGCAGGGGGGTTTTGCTCTGGAGCAGCCAATAAGAGTAATGAAGGCATAGAATACAAGTAATTTCGAAGTGCAGCTAAGCAAGTTTTTGAGATGGACGAGGGACTTGATGACTCAGGGGATGCATTTTGATCCTGTGTGAACCTGTTGAATATAGCTGGCAAATTTGGTTTTGATTTAATGTAATTACCCATGCTGAGAATCATACAGCAGATTTTTGTAAAGTGTGTACCTAAGGGCGCAATGTATTATGTATGCATGCGCCTCTAATTTAGTTGCAGACTATGTGTTATAGTCCTGTAAATTACTTTAATCTTTTTCAGTTTTTTTAGGGGTCTGATATGAATCTCTCCTTCTTCTGTTGTGTCCCTGTACCTAAGCAAATGTACCACGGGGCTGGGTAGACGAGTCTGGAAATAAAAGAGGCCTAAGTTGTATTTCTATCTCTATCAGTGTTTGACCTTTCCTCTGTGTGTTAGACAGCCTTTTAATGAATGCATACACCATCCCTATAAGATGTAGATAAATGGCATTCCTTCCAGTTTGCAGATAGGGTAACTGCCACATTGAAAAACTAAGGTTGAGATTTTTAAAAAAAGTTCTGTGTTGCCCTAACACTCACCATTGACTTCAGGAGGATCAGTCTTTCACTCAACTTCCTTATTCAGTGCTAAGTGCTTTGGAAATGCCCTGCTAAATGGCATGTGTAGGCAAATACATTTTTGGTGGGAGAATGAAGAATGGAACTCAGATCCCTGAAGTGAAACACAAGACTTAGTTGACAGACAGGAGTATCTGAGAAAAACCCTTCAGATGTATGTGCTTAGTTATGAGGTCAACAGGTGAAAAAAGTACTTATGTTTAATATACCCATTAATAGCTAGGAAAATTAAATATTCTGAATCATTTACCTAATTCAGCAGTGGTTGGCAGTTGGTTATAGCTGGCCTATTTGTTTTAGAAAAAGCACAGAACAAGAGGTATACTCTATTATTTGAGTAACAATACGTTATACAGTAGTTAAAAATGATATCAGAATGTATATGTGACTGTACATGCAACTTTAATTTTAGTGCTTCCTGATTTTGAGTGCTTCATGGTATAAGTTTCAGGTCCCTTTAGCAAGGTTTACCTTTACAAATATGATATATATTGTGTGTGGATATAGATAGATAGGTAGAGATAGATAGAGATATCTATATATCTTCATGCACACACATACAAAGAGAATATATATTAATATTATGATATCATGAAAGAGTAAATCAAAAATAGGAAGCAAGTATTATATGTGGAAAAACTTGAATTATTTTTTATATAACTGATATAAGAAGAGCTTAGACAAAGGTAGTATACTCACAGTATATGCTCAGTATACTGTATATGGTTTCTCTGCTTCCTGGGATAGAGGGAGGCAGTTCCAGTTGGATTAGTCATATTTTCCAGGTCACTGAGGATAATGGCAGCGATGTCAGGTGTGAAAGGCTATCTATATGCCTGTGGCAATTACCCTATATATGTTAATGAGAAGTAGGTAAAACTTGGATTTTCTTTCCCACCGGTTCATTTATTGATGGTTCAAACTTAGCAAAAATAGTAGAACCAGAGTAGGGAAGAATTTGGGTTGATGCTTTGCAAGGAAAACAAGTGTTGCAACAGTCGTATAATAAGACAGAGAGAAAGATTGGAATGCTTATTTCTCTTTCTCTTGTGTAGGCTCTTCTTAAGGTCCCAATTTAGAGAAATGTTTAAGCATTAGGAAACTCTGGTGTTACAATCAAGTCAAGCAGAAAATTCAAGTATAAACTGATGTTGAAGTGCTTTGCTGAACTAGGTCTTAAATGACCTTGAAAAGTCAGGCCAACTCTGATTTTAAAAGATACAACTCATCTTTGGAAACCAATCAAATGCTAGAATAGAAATTCAGAGGTGTTTTGCATCAAGTCTGGGATTAACAAATGTCCAGTGTTTGCCTCACTCATCCATTGATTTACCCAACTTAAGTAACCGCATCTTGCTTTCAAGAGTTTCCATTCATTTGGCAATGTAGAGAAAGAAAGGAATTGCCTCATTTAAAATGACCTTTCTAAACTTTATGTAGAGAGCCTTTCCTGTTGCTCACTACTTATAATCAGGCTACTTTTTTATCTTATTTTGACATTTGTGTTGGAATTAATGTGATTGGCAGCAGAATCCAATAAATGAGAATTTTGGAGGTGTTTCTGTGCAGCTAAATGAATCTCTCAGCAGTCTGATTTGGCAGCACTGGTGGTGTTTTGCATCAGCTGGATTTTATTGTGTTGGGAGATAGATAATCAGAAAGGGAATCACACATGCTTGTAAATTAAACATTTTATTGTGTGCGCTTGCTTAGTGCTGAACAGCAGTGTAATGTCAGGGAGTGAACACAAACGCACATGAACAAAGTGGGCCGAACACTAAATCTATTGCTATGCAAAAAAACAATGGCAAATGTTCAATGAAGTAGTTGTGTCAACACAAATCAGATTACAGATTCCTTCAATTTGGTTTGTTTTGTTTTAGGAAAAGATTTTGCATGATCCAAATATAATTACTGCTTACAATAGTGTATGTGGAATTACCTTGTGCTTTTAGTATGTTGGATACCCATGGCCTAGCAACAGTTTTGTTTTAGAGTTGGTTTCTAAAATCCCTTTCAGAGTAAGTAACGAAGAAAATAAACTAAACTGATAGCTTTAATTACTCACTATTGAACTGAGAAAGAACTTCTCTCATCTGTCAAATATAGGAGGAATATGTGGTATTTTACTTCCACGTGTCTATGTACTCATGTATTCCATGTGTCTGCAAATGGAAATAACATCTAACATCCTAGATCAAAAACTTCTTTGAACGTTGAGGGAATCCACTCAAGACTGTTGGGGTAGGCACTAGTGACAGTGAAGTTACAGATACTGACTACATTATCTGACTACAAAATACTGGTATTGCTGATCAGTTAACAGCACAGGACAGAAAGGTGGTAGTGCATTTGTGGAAGTAGAAGGATCTTTGAGAATTTTTACTGTTTTTTTTTTGTTTTTTTTTTTTAAACCCTGGTGCCACTGATTGTTTCTTCATGATTCTGCAATTCATGGACAAGTCCTCTGGCAGTTGGAGAAAATAACCTACTAAGTCTATTTACTTTCAGTGGGAGATTTTTATATAAAAAATTCACCAGGCAATGGGTGCATCTACATGTGCTATTAATGCACTTAAATAAACTCTGGTGCAGTTTGCACTGAATTTTATTGCTCATGGGAGCAGTGTTTGCGCATGCGTCTAGGACCACAACATGTTGAGCTAGGGCAACACAGCCTTGGCTGGCACAGGGCCATGGGAGAAGCCTGCCCCCCTGGAGCTGCTCTGCCCCAGCTTAACGTGCTGTAGAGGGGCTGGTTGGGGTACAAGGGTGCTACAGTGTGGGCCTAGCCAGCAGGCAGCCCCTGCACTGTAGCACCCTCATGCCCCTGCCAACCCTGGTCACTGTCTACACATGTATTGTGGCACACCAAATAACTCCACTGTAGGATAGTAGTTCTGTTGGGGTGTACTATTCTGTGGAGTTAATTAGTTTACTGAGGCCTAATAGCACCACATATAGATGGTAACACTTTACTGCAGAGCTAATTAGTCAACTCTGCAGTAAAGTGCACGTGTAGATGCACCCAGTATGTATTAGAGTAAACCTCAATCTAACACACCACTATTTATATGTATCCATAGGCCTGTGTGAAGCAGCTAATATTTGCTTTGGATTCAGTTGATTCATGGGACAGTGATTTGATTAGGTGATTCAAATCACTGTCCCAAATGGATTGACTGAATCTGATTCAGAGATTCAGCCACCACGGAATTGGCTGAATCTCTGAATCAAACATGCCCCATACCCCGTCTGCTCTCCCAGCCCCATCAATGGCTGTCCCACCCAGCCCCAGCATCCTGGCTTTAAAAAAAAAAGGAAGCCCCACACTCACCAGCTCTGCCAGGTGAGGCGGGGGGCAATCCCCGCTGCACCCCAGTGATCTGTGCTGCATGGGGGGGGGGCTCTGCCGCAAATTCCTAGAAGCCCTGATGTCTGCTGCAGCAGCCGGTGAGTGAGGGGCTCTTTTTTTTTTTAAAGAGTGCCAGGATGCTGGGGGTGGGCAGGGCAGCCATTGATGGGGCTGACAGAGCAGGCGGGGGATGGGGGCTTATGGCAGAGCCCCCCACACAGCACAGGGCAGTGGGGATTGCCCCCCAGCCTGGCAGGAGCTGGTGAGTGTGGGGCTTTTTTTTTTTTTTTAAGAGCCGGGACACTGGGGCCGGGTGAGCAGCAATTGATGGGGCTGGGAGAGCGACTGGCAGTCAGGGGTGCTCAGACGGGCTGGGAGATCAGGTTCCCCCATGGTCTCCTCCCCCTTCCTCCAGGCTCCCCCTCCCACTCCCTACTTACCAGCATGGAGCCCAGGTCCAGCTCCCTGTAGTAGTGAGTGGGGACTGCCAGAATCTCCAAATCTTTCTCTGAATCTTTTCTGAATTGATTTGGAGGCTTCAAATCAATTCCGACCTTTTTATTGGTCTCCTGATTTGATTCAGATTCAAAGATTTGGCCACCAAATTGGGCTGAATCTCCTCCGAATTGAATCAGCACCTGAAGCTTCGCCAAGTCCTAGTATAGAGTAAGAAATAGTATCAGTTTTTCAGGTAGCAGTATACATATGTTTTGACTAAATATTTGTGTCTTACTAGTGAGTATGCATACTTCTGCATACTTTGCATATGTCTTAGAGGAAGGAAAGAAGGATGAAGGAAGGAAGGAGTGACAGTTGAGTGGAAATATTTCATATCATGTTTTTTACTCTGTTCACTTCTGATGGTCCTTTTCTTTTCCTGTTGTGTGTACATCCAGTTGCAAGTCAGAAATGGGCATCTCAGAGAAAAGATCTAGGCTTCTAGAGTAGGTTTCATTGGGAACAGAGTTAGTCCACATATAATGCTTTATAAAATTGCACTATTAGTGGAATAGACTTGACTCCTTTTCAGTACTGGACTGCATACTGAAGTGAGTGTTTCTGTTGGATTAGCCTTACACATTGAAGTGAATGTACCTGTTACTGTACGAAAAGTTGTGAATGAAAGCTCTGTTATAAGCCTTACACAATAATGGCTCTCAAACACCTGAAGCATTAGCATTTTGCATGATGTCTGCTTCATGCTTCTTTTCTAAAAGCAGGTCAAAGTATTCCATATTTCAGCTGCATATGTTCCTCACCTGAGGTTCTTTTCTTTTAAAAATAACAACATTTTAAAGGTAATTGTTTTTGACAGGCTAATTATTAATGAATGCAATTAACAGAATGATGGCAGTACCATGGCTACATTAAAAGCTTAAAGATTTTTAAAAATTGAATAGTTCACAGGGTATTTAAACTTTATTTAAACAAACAATATTCAAACTTTATTAAATGGAACTAGTCCAAAAATTATGTTCTTTCTTGCTGCTGTCACATTTAGAACATTGTGTTCCAGCAAAATGCCAATGCTTGTTGTTATAGCCTCATTCAGTCTCCCCTGCGACCAGATGTGATTAGATAATTCACTTTTTCAGTGGTTTGGACTGGAGGCCCATAGAGATCTAACCAAAATTATATACTTAGTTTTTGGGTTGCATTTTTTTTATATAACCTTTTCAATGACATTCCAGAATAACCAAATCCCTTTTTACCTGGCAGGTATGCCAGACAATGAGAGATTAAATATCATTCTTATTTCCTCTGCCTATGATTGAGAGAGGAAGCTTTGCTTAAGAAAGAGGAACTTCCCCATACCGCTCTACCAACTTTCCTGCATTAGAATTTTGTCAAGAACGTTATGCTTAAATAGAAATTGATGTTTGGATTTGAAGAAAATGGAGTCCTAAGCTATAAGCATTTAACTTAGTCAAGTAATACTCTTTTAATAGTTTGATGGGTTTTGTGATATTAGATTAGGCAAATTATATATATATTTCATTTTCCTGCTTGTCTATTGAGTGGAAAGAGTGATATATAATATACAAATACTCAAAATGCCACATTAAAAGAACATTCAGGCTGCGATGTCAAGTGCTAAAAAATTAGGAAGTGTTGCTTGTGTAGCCTTAGGGTATGTACAAGCATTACATGTAGATTGACCTAACCAGGGTTAGGTCAGTCTAAATTCCCAGTCATGAAGGCATTCACAGGGCTTAAACTGCTCCAAAAATGGCTCTGCCAATATAAAATGGGTTAACCTGGTCTAATGAACACCTGCATGTTCCAGCACAGTTCCAGGACTGGGATAGCCCAGCCACTCACCCTAGCCCCAGGGCTCTGCTGTTCTGCTCCTCTGCCCAACCCTGAATCAGCTATTTTTAGCCCTCTGACTACTCCCCCCTGAACTGGGCACACTTACTCTATTGTGAACCCACCAACCCACTCCCCCTTCTGGACCTGTCAGTCTCCCCCCCAGACCTGCCAACCCCACATCTCTTCCTTGTTCCCCTGGCCTCTGTCTTGGGCTGCCCACACTGCTTCTGGCAGCAGTAAGTGCTTTCATGCACCATACCCCGGGTATGTCTACACGTGCAGTTAATTTAAAATAATAAACTTCAGATCAGTTTGAGCCAAAGTAAACTACTTCCAGGTACAACATCTATACATGCACCCAGGACAACAGCAGTTTGACCTGGGGTGGAGCAGTTTACACCAGGGCCACTCCAGCCCTGTTCTTCCCTGGGCTTTGGGTGGCAGCAGAGGGTCTGGTTGGGGCACGAGGGTGCTGAAAGTGTGGAGCCATGTGGCTAGGTGGCAGCAAGACTCTGGCCTCCTGCTGCCTGGGCTGCCTGGGTGCAATTTATGCCTACAGTCAGCATCTACATGTGCATTTAATCATAGTTAATTATTCTGCCATAAGATAGTACAGTGCCTGACAGTAGTATCTTACAGCGGAGTTAATTAGTTTACTGCAGTTTACTATCATAGCATGTATAGACAGCAGTTCTGTACTCTGCAGCTAATTAGTCTACTCTGCAATAAAGCGCACACATAGATACAGCCCCAGTTTAAGTTTAGGCAGCTTCAAGTAAATCTAAACCAGGTCCCACAAATACTTGTTTGCACCCTGAGATTTCCCTTCTTGTGAATATAGACAAGACTTAACTCCTTACCAGAGACTATTTTTTCCCAAAACAATGGCTTTCATTTTCAGACTCTGATTCAAGAAAGCACTTAAAGTTATTGGTAGATGTTTTAAGCACACGGGTAGACTCAAGAACATTGATGGAACTGCAGAGGTGCTTAACTATACGCACACAATTAAGTATTTTACTGACTCATAGTCAGTGATAATATCAGTCACTAATTCCCAATTATGCATTTAATGCATACAAACTTCTTAGTAGCTTTACTAAATAAAATATTTTGAAATAATTATTTTTATTGTTCATCGAGCTCAAACTTTTAATAGCTCATGAATGTTTTCTGAAAGGTGGTTAGGATATTATCTCAGAGGTTTATCTTTGGGCTTTCAATTGATTCATTGTCTATACTTTCATTCTTGCAGAGTGGAAAAGCAGAACAAAACAACAAAAAGCCATCCTGTGGATTATCTTCTAAATTATATGTTGTTCAAAGAAATAAGATCATATATGAGATCACATCTGAGTAATGCTCTATCCAACATTTTAATCATATATGGTGTGAAGAGAATGAATTTCATTTTTCTTGCTACTTTTTAAATTTAACTTGTAACAAAAGGCTTGTTTCTACTCTAAAACATAACTGGCATATAGCAAAATGTAAATGGAAGCTTTACTGCTTATTGAATCTCCAAATAAACAAGAAAAGGCAATCTTGAGGGAGACCATTGGTTTGAAATTTGAATTTTCCAAACCAAATGTAATAAGTTCAATCTATCTCTTCTGGCTATCCTCTAGTAGAGTTTCACCTAAATTGGACATTGTGAAGTGAAGGGGTGGGAAAAGTTGAAAATATTAGGCTTGTGAAAAAAAA
>NW_017729031.1:96676221-96683546 GCF_001723915.1 Gavialis gangeticus
AAAAGGCTTGTTTCTACTCTAAAACATAACTGGCATATAGCAAAATGTAAATGGAAGCTTTACTGCTTATTGAATCTCCAAATAAACAAGAAAAGGCAATCTTGAGGGAGACCATTGGTTTGAAATTTGAATTTTCCAAACCAAATGTAATAAGTTCAATCTATCTCTTCTGGCTATCCTCTAGTAGAGTTTCACCTAAATTGGACATTTTGAAGTGAAG
Organism: Gavialis gangeticus; assembly: GCF_001723915.1. Taxonomy (NCBI): domain Eukaryota; kingdom Metazoa; phylum Chordata; order Crocodylia; family Gavialidae; genus Gavialis; species Gavialis gangeticus. The sequence goes on from NW_017729031.1 coordinate 96,676,442, forward strand.
GGGTGGGAAAAGTTGAAAATATTAGGCTTGTGAAATATACAAAGTGCAGGGTGACTTTATATTTTCTGCAGAATTGTTATCCACCAGTTGTGTAAACTTTCTGGAGATGGACATATCTAAATGCCCATCAGTGACACAAAAACAGCAACAGTTTCCTGTGCTTACCCTCAATGGGCAGATGAGCAAACAGCCAACTGATTTATATTTACTTTATTGCCTTTAGCACTTCTATTGAAAAGAAAAATATAGTTTTTCTTGATAGCAAGTAAATGAATGTTAAGAATAAAGAAAGGGACTTAGATTGGATTTTGAATATTTATTTATGTAGTAGGAACTCATTCCTATAAGGCACTGATCACTGCAGATAAGACCTGAAAGTATGTGTATAATTTTAAGCATTGAAATCAATGCATCCACTTATGCAGTTGAAATGCTTGTTTGCTAAGCAGATGAAGCTCTTTAAATGAGACACATTTTGAAGGATTTCAGTTCTCATTAGTCATGTACAAGGATGGGTCAACCACAGGTCCCCCAGAATCTCACAGTGCTCCGCTCTGCTCTGCCTCCTTCAAGGGGAACAGAGGAACAGATGCATCTCAAGCAGGTCCAAGGAGGTGATCCTTCCCCTCTGTGTGACACTGGTCAGGCCACACTGGAGTACTGCATCCAGTTCTGGGCATCGCACTTCAAGAGGGATGTGGACAACATGGAGAGGGTCCAGAGGAGGGCCACTCACATGATTAGGGGGTAGCAGGGCAGGCCCTATGAGGAGAGGCTATGGGACCTGAACCTGTTCAGCCTCCACAAGAGAAGGCTGAGGGGGAATCTTGTGGCCATTTACAAACTGGTCAGGGGGAACCAGCAGGCATTGGGGGAGTCTCTGTTCCCCTGAGCACTACCAGAAGTGACTAGAAATAACGGTCACAAGCTGGCAGAGGGTAGATTCAGACTAGACATCAGGAGGTGCTACTGCATTGTCAGGGCGGCTAGGATCTGGAACCAACTTCCAAGCAAAGTGGTGCTGGCTCCTACCCTGGGGGTCTTTAAAAGGAGGTTGGGTGAACACCTTGCTGGGGTTGTTTCCTGCCCATGTCAGTGGGTTGGACTTGATGATCTGCTCAGGTCCCTTCCAACTGGACCAACTATGAAACTATGAAACAGCGGGGTGAATAATTTGGAGGCTATCAGCCTGCCATTCCCTGGTCCCAGCTCCCCCAGCCTTCAGGGACCTGTTGCCAACCCTGGTGCCAGGCTTTCCAGCCCCAACCCTCTTTCTCTCACTTTCAATGAGAGGGGAACAGAGAGCTAAAGGGGATTTGGGCTGGAGGGTCAGAATCTCAGCAGCAGCCAGGGAGCCCCTGCTGATGGAGCCCCTACCCCTCTAGAGACATCCTCCACCCTTTCTAACACTCCTGGCTATAAAACTGGCTGCATTCAGCCGCAGCAATTTTGAAAGGTTCCAAACAGGACATGCCACAGGGTCTGTATGTATGTATGTCACCTGGCTGGAACAATTCATTTTGGAAACTTTTCCAACCCTTTGCACTTGGCAATCTTCCAAAAAGTTATTTTTGTCCATACTCTAACCGGTTTTCTTTTTGTATTGGTGCTTCTAGGATTGAACTCTGTAGTGTTTACTCAGACCTCCTGCTCAGTTTTGAATTTTACTTAAAGCAAAGCTCTCTCTATTTATAACATAAGGTAGGGAAAGAGTTCTACTCTCAGACGGTATCAGACCAGGTCACCAAGTATCTCTTTGGTCTTTCTGAGTGATACACCATTTAAAATTTCAGGCCCCAAATACCATATTTTCTCACATACAATATGTCCTGGTATAAAGGATGCACCTTGTTTTTTAAATGCAAAATGAAGAAACAAAGATCTTTCCATAGTAAATAACTAAGTAGCAACAGCTAGGGAGCTAAGCCTGTTCACTATTCTGCTCCCTGTGGATCATGTGCAGACTTTATTTTCTCTTTCACCAGGTAAGGGGAAGAACTTGTTTGGACCATATTGCCTCATAAGCACCAATTTCTAGCAGCTCTTTTGGGGGGAAGAGGCTTGTGTTACATGTGAGAAAATATAGTAATCTCTATTTTCAATTCTGAAATAGGATTTGATTGATTCATTGGTCTTGTGCACAGAAATGAATTTTCCCCTGAGTGTATTTTTAATGTTCCCTCAGTTGTAACTTAAGTACTAAGTATGCAAAAATCACAGCAAAATTCTGTTTGCAAATCCACTTTCTGTCCCACTTATGCTGCTCTTGTTTTCCTGATTGAACTCCATTCAACCAGTCTATAGGTCTGTGGGGGCATTTACATGAAATGCTGACTGCTCAGTAGCTGAAAAATACTGCACAGTAGTACGTCACAGCACAGACAGGCTAATAGACTACTGCAAAATATTATTAGGCTACTGCACAGTAGCATCACTTAAAAGACATTTGCTGATCGTACTGTGCTGTAAGCCCGGTTACTTCATGTTTGTTTAGTACCTGATTCTACAAGTACTAAATAAATGTGCAGTAATGACCATGCAATAGCGTCTCGTGTAAATGTGCCCTGTGAGTAAGAAAAAGCTAATACAAGGAAATGGGTCAAATCCTTTGCATCTTAAAAGCAGACTGACTAAAAAGAACAGCCTGACTGTACAAGATGCTAGGTCTTAAAATGAAAACCACATTCAGGATAAAACTTAAATTCCTTTTTCTGATTTAACTAGCAATTACCAGCTACCATTCAGAGAACTGCGGTGAAAATGTTCATACTCTTATTGAAAAAGCAAGCCCTTTGTGGAAGTTGTTAGTGTACTCCTGACTGCATCTGGTCTTGGGAGTCTTTAAAAGTACAATGAGTTGGAGAAGTTCTGAGTTCCAGTGGTAATGAGGTGAGGATGACTATTCAACAGGAGCTCAGCTTTATTGAAGATACCAATGCTACCCTCCTAAACTGAATATCAAGCTAGAACACCGTTTCTTTTCGACCCCTGCAAACACCACAAGAAAGCTGTGTGCAGTGTGAAGGGTAGACTAGACTTCAGATTTAAAGGCAATTTAGAGCTCCATTGACTTGTAAGATAAAATTGTGATCTGAGTTTATTTCATTCCTATCATGACTAGGAGTTGGTGAGCTATTGCAGAGGAAATATGAACTAGCTCTATCCAACCCCAGTCTTCACTCAAAGTTTGAACACAAACCAGATCTTCATTGCGGCTAAGAAAAATATCCCTTCCCAAGATACTTTTGGAGAAAAATCTATGCAGTAAAGGTCTTGAAGCTGTTTCTATTCAAGTCAATGACAAACTTCTGTTGTCTTGAAGTATAGTAGGAATTGGTCTGAGGCAGGGCAGTCTCTTAATCAAAGGAAGGGAGTTTGTGTATAATTCAAAAAAGGTGGAAGAAACTGGGATAAGGTTACAAATACTTTCTCTTCAAGGAATTGAAAGAAATCTAGTCTGGGTGGCCCAAAGTGTACTTATTGTTTTTTGATCTACAAACCACAGCATGCGCTTCTATAATTTTAGATCAATGAAATGTCCACAGTCAATACAAATGTCAGTGGTTTGATTTAAAGCCAGCATGTTCATAAGCTAGGAATCCTGTGTTTCTTGCAGTTGTACAAGAGAGACACAGTGTACTACTGAGGTCAACATGCACTTAACCATTGATCAGACCCTGAAGTAGGAATGGCTCACTGCAGTCTTCTCTGAATACTTCTCCTAGTAGTTCTGAACTTCAGCTGAACCTTTCTAAATTTGTTCTATCCATTTTCATTCATTTGTGCTTACTTTTGTCATATCAGGCTCTCTAAAAAACCAGAAGAGGAAAGTGCTGGAAATGTTATGCATATCTATTTTTGTAAGATTCCAGGTTCAGATAAATGTTGCTCTAGTCATCTTTGGGATTCACTCACTACCAAGTCTTGTATGCAGAAAAGTTTATCTAATTTATGCACTGGGGTCCCTGAAATTATGCACTACTGATCCGTCATGGTTTTCTCATGTCTGTTCCCTTCCTGTTCCCTTCCCTATCTTTTGCTTTGTTTTTGTCGGTTTTTTACCATTTAATTTTGTTCTCACATTTTCAATTTACATTGAATTACAAGTTTCTATATTAGTAATACACAAGTGAATTGTAAGAGTTGACATAAGGGGAAACAAAAGTGAAATCTGTGGGTTTTGTTAGATGTCCCTAGGAAGTCCAGAAAGCAGATGACTTTTTTTTAAACTGAGGAAGTGATGTCTCCTCTTTCCTTTGCTCCTTGAATCTGTCAGATGTACCTCACTAACCTCTAGCCCATGAAGTATTTTACCCATGAGGTAAACTGTAATCCCATTTATCAATCTGTAATCCCTCCCACTCTCCCAAATATATGGTTGTAGTCTCCTATTATCACTCTTCAGTGAGTTTTTCTGCAAATAAAATATGGCTGGTTGAATTTTTGCCTCTGAAACTTTTTCCAGCAGGAAAACGGAACAAATTTTATTCTGTTTTGCTACAGAATGTTTGACTTGGTCTTTGAAACACACACTTTAAAAGCATTTTCCCCTATTTTTTTAAGCAGGAAACCTTTCAATTTTTGCATGGAAATTGCTGAAAATGAAAAGTAAGGTTTTTGCCCTCCATGTTAATTTTTAAAATATTCCACTGACTATTTCCATGGTAATTATTTCTCTTTTAGTTTTCAGTGAATTTTTTGCAAGGGAAAAAAACCCTGTTTTTCAATGAGCTTTTGATTACAATAATATGTTGGGATTACTAAGAAAGAACAGCTAATATACAAATGATATTCCCCTACTCCTTCCAGTTTCACCACATTTTTATGGTAATACTTGCTTTAGTTTTTCTTTCTCTAAATCTTCATAAAAAGGCTGGATTTCATGACAGTTCAAGTAATACTGTAATGATTCCTCAACAGGGTTACTATGTGAGCTCTATGAAGCCCATCAGCATCCTTGCCAATGGATGAAACAAGTATGTCACCACTGTCACATGCCTAAGCAGTAGCAAGTACTCTGGAATAGTTACTGGACCACTGCTCCCATATAGCTGTACAAAATGCACAACCCATGGACCAAATCCAGACAATGGAGCCATGCCATCTGGCCTGCAGAGGTCCCTGCAGGTCTGAAACTTTGGTGGCAGGGCAGCAATTGCTATGTCCTTGCTCCCAAATTTCCAAGCCCATGGGGAGCCCTCTGGGCTGGATAGTATGTGAAATTGGTGTACAGAAGTGTCTCAGACCCAATCTTGGTACATGGGCCAGCTAGAGGAAGTGTGAGACCTCAGTCCAGCAGCATGGACCCCAGGGGGATGGTATGAGGCCCTGATGTGGCAGTGTTAGGCTGTGAGAGGCAGCACAGGTCCCAAAGTGCAGCTGGGGGAGGTGGCATGGGACTCTGTCCAGCTGGTAATATGGAGCCAATCCATGTTGCCAGACCTAGTCCTCAGACAGGCGTTGTGCCATTCATCCAGCCTGCAGCACCAACACATTGAGCACCACTGTCCTAAACTGATGAGTTTCAAAAATGTCGCATCTAAACCTCTTTCTGCTTGTGTATGTCACTGTTATCTAAGTGCTTGGCACTTTTTTTTTTATCATAAGCCTTTTCTTTTTATAGGGACTCTTGTTTGAATTATACTGCAATAACTTCAGTATAAATACCTGACCTTGCAAATCATTCTCAAGAGAATAATTCTTTCTTTCAAGAGCCGCAAACTTGCTTTCATCCCCTCTAGTTTTATATTTAGGCAAGGATTTTTTGCTGTTGTTTCATATTTAATTTTTTTGGTTTTTAGGGGTCAGTTTTCTTTTGTTTTCTTTGTTTATTTCTGCTATGTTTATTACAATTCCTAACTCATGGTTTCTGAAGGATGATCTAGTGGTTAAGGCAAGTCACAAGCATTAGGGTAAGTCATGTAGCCTTTCTGTGCACATCTGAAAAAAAGGAGCATGTTCCTACTGCAAAGGGCTGCTTTGAAGATAAATGTCAAAGGCTGCAAGGTTTATATTCTACACTAATCATGACTAGGAGTTTCTAAGGTAAAATAGGAATACAGGTCTAAAAACCAAGTATTGCAGTTTCTAGAAATAATAAAAACTTAATCTAAAAACATACTTTTATTTGAGTCTATATAGCAGATCACTGTTAAAATACACACCATAAATTATGTCTATACCACCTGCTTGACAAGCTTGGGACGGCTACTGAGAAACTAGTCCTATCAACTTGGAGAATAGACTCGTACACTGCCCAGTTCATCAATTAGTTGGAATAGAGGGGTCCTCAGGATGTGCCTGGGTACCGTTCTAAGACTGTCTCAAGAACTTTTTGATGCATCTGTTTTAAATGCTGGCCCAGGTATGGGTGAAGAAAGAGCAAGTGGGCAGAGCATCAGTGGTCCTGGTCTCAGTTAGGAGGGACTAGTGACATGGTTTTGGATTATACTACACTATTTTGTTTTCCTTGCACTTTGCATTTTGGCTATTCCTGTGGGATTAATGGGACTACTCACAGGGCACGTCTACATGTGCATGTTTACTGTGCAGTAACCAAAATTACTGTGGTATGGGCATGCATCTACACATGCATGCCTGTACTGCACAGTAAATATGGTGACTTATGCCGACTTGAGCATACATTTGATACCTGCATGATGCCTGCAGGTACTGCGCAGTAAATTTAAGTTGGCATAAATGCATATGTAAACACACCCACAGAGTAGAGTACCAACCACTCTACTTGAGCAGGAGTGAGAACCTTGGTGCTCTTTGCATCTAGCTTGTTTCACCACTTTCCTTTCTAAGCAGCCTGGGTAGTCAGCTGATCTTGTTTGTGTAGGTCTTCAAGGCAGCAACAGGGAAGAAAAAATGTTTAAAAAAATACAAAGCTGTGCCTCTAAAAGCACAAACCCTTACAGCTGTAATACCTGAAAATAACTAGATTTCAAATGAATGGTGTCTTGTTTTAAAATCAATGTAGTTACAAATACGTTTGGTGCATGTTACTAAAGGATTTTCCCTGTTTTCAGCATACCAGTTGATGCCCTCTTATAAACCAAACAATTTCAGAGTAATAATCCATCCTTATCTTATCATCAGG
>NW_017729031.1:96688546-96699630 GCF_001723915.1 Gavialis gangeticus
GCGCTAATTGCCCTAACAGTGACTACCTGATGATAAGATAAGGATGGATTATTACTGTGTAGCTTCATTAATATGAGGAAAGCATCATATTCATTCTTTTTTTTTTCAGTTGGAAGTCATTTCTTTTTAATCTGTTCTCCTTCTTAAACAGCTTGACAATTGATAGTACATCATCATTCTTCTGTGTGATAACTGCTAAATAAATAAAACTGTGGATTCATGAAAAATCAGTGTTAGAAGCTATTCTGAGATACTACTGGCTGACTTGAATATTACCTGCCTGAGGGGGTTGGTTCAAATTGTTGATTCCTCAGCAGAGTGGACTGAGCCAGCAAAACCTGGCAAAGGCGAGAAGGTGAAGGAAAGAAAACAGCAAGCCAGAAAGAGCAGGACATGTTTTACCACTTGTAAAACTGCAATTTTAAATAATGTTTGAGGCGTTTTGATTCCTTTGTGCTGTGATCTGTGTAGGCGGATCCAGTGTTGTCGTCTGCATTTCACCCTCATCTGTACAGTGTTGATCTAGTTATTTAATGAGTGGATTGGTGTGAAATCAGCCTCCAGGCTCCCAGACAGTGGCTTAGTAAATACAATAAGCAGCAACTCTTGTAGCCTGCAGGGATTGTTATGAATTTTTTATACCTGATTTTTGTGACATGCTATTCAGACAGCATTTGGATTTGTAAAAATAAAAATAAAAAAGATCCTCTTACCCAAGCCATATCCATTTCAAAGCATTACATACTAAAAAATATTGTGTATGGGCAAGACCCAGCATAGCAGTAGGCTGCATGATTATGCAAGCAAGGTAGACAGAGGTATGAAAAAAGTCATACTGATAGTTTCTCTGACAGGAAGATTCAGATATAATGTGTAGATGGTCAGCGGGTGTCACGATCATATGGCCTAACTGTGACTGAAGAACAGATCGAGGGTGGTAACCAAATTTAATCCTGATGACCCCTCTTTCTTCCTTTCCATCTACTGGCGGAAAGTCCCTCCACTGTCATCATTCTTTTTTTTAATGATCACAGAATTCTTGTTGGTGTAGTAGCTAGGCCAGTTTTATTTCTTCTTTGGTATTATACTGTACTCACAACTATAAAAAACCCCCCCAAACTATAACCTCCTTCTGGTCTTCTGTTTGCATGTTCCTCTCTATAAAAATAAATAAAACAAAACCTCTTAAAAATCTTACATCTATTGAAGAATAGTTGGGGTTGAATCTTAACCTGTGTTGTAGGATAGGGTTGAGCTAGAGGGGAAAGGAGCACAGGAAGCCCTTTCTTCCATCTTTTATTATTAGATTTTATATTAGCAGCGTACTGAAGGCCCAAGCTAACATAAGGGATCTGTTTTGCTAGGTGTTGTATAGGTACTTAGTAAGAGGCTGTCCCAGAACCAAACACTTTACTTGCTAAATAGACAAAAAGAGGTAGGGTGAGTGTAGGGAAATAGGAACATTAGATCAGTGAGAAGAATAGAACTGAAATTTTCTGATTGCCATTGCAGGTCCATCCAGTGAACCAGACAACCCTTCTTTACCTTAACCTGATAGGACAGATTACCTAGCTAAAGAAAGGTTATATGAATCAGATTTCATACTGATTAGAGCTCTGCTGTCCCCACGGTCTGCTGGCGAGGATCCTAATCTGATAGTTCACATGGTACAGCACTTCCTTAGCTGTACTTGGGGTTGCAAGATGCTCTTTCTTAAAGGATCAGTAGTGTGCGCTTCAGTTTTAGTGCCCTGCCATACCTTCCCTGAAGCATCCTGTCCTGCATCAGTTACCAGTAGAATGATCCTGAGAATGGCTGTTAATGTATGTTCACAGTAACACTAACCCTAGCCAGGTGGGCAAGGTATAAAGAGCATTAGACATAGCTACCTTGGTAACCTGATTAGTTGTGAGAGTCATTAAAACCAGGTAAGAGGAAGCAGCCAACAAAGATTGTTGGATGCTCAGTGCCTCATAAGCCTGGTTCTGACTGGTCCCTGTCTGCCCTCAAGCCTTCTCTTTCAGCCTCTGTCCTTGTTCCTGCTTCTGTTTAGCCTTGAGTTCCTGCCCTTTTTCTACAGCTACTGCTTTGGTTCCTGTGTTGGCCTTGTTCCTATGTCCTATTCTCTTCCTATTCAGCTGCCTAATATCCCAAATTCATATCTCCTAACTTCTGGCTCTCTGTGCAGATTTTGGATCTTGGGTCTTCACTGTCTCTCTCTTTTGACCACCTGGTTCATTCCTTGATCTGTTCTAGCTTCTTCTTACTCAGGACCTTGTAATATGTTAATTTTAGGTGGCTACTGGAGCTCTTAACCACTGGACTGTCTATACATTAACACCTGAAACTAGTTTTGAGTACTCTTTAGACAGCTTAAAGTTATGGTACTCCAGTGCAGGTTTATCTCTCATCTGTGGTACCCAGCTCATGTTACGCTAACGTAGCCAATCTATGCTATAGCTTAGTGTATCATGCCCCTCCCTCCCCGCATCCCCCTCCACTGGCTCGGATCAGGCCCACTGCCCTCCCCAGCACCCTAATGCCTTGTTAACCCTTTCCTGCCTGCTTCTCTGGGACAAATAGTAGGGTTGTGCGATGCATTGGTCCGTGATATGATTCGGCAGAGATTCGGCCTTGATTCGGTGGCTAAATCTCTGAAACTGAATCGAATCGGGGACCCTGTAATTTCTCCAAATCAAATTGGAATCCTCTGAATTGATTCAGAGAGATTCAGACAGATTTGGTGATTTGGATGTAGATACAGCTTTAAATGTTTTTTCTACATACCTCTAGGTAGCAGGGGCTCTGAACGCTGTGGTGCTGGGGCAGATGCAGCATCCCACAGCACCACAGGGGGTTCCCCACTGTGCTTGGCAGGAGACCCAGAAGTGGACCAAAAGCACTTCCAGCTCACCTGTGGGTTCGCTGGGGAGCACGTGAGTGCTCCCCCCCACGCCCCCCCCAACTCAGCAGCTGATGCCTCCTGGGTCTGGGAGGCCACCTGGGGTTCCCACGCAGCTGATTGCCAAGCCAGGGGAGCATGGTGGGGGGGCCCTCAGTGCACTCCCCAGCAAATCTGGAAGTACTTCTGGTCCACTTCTGGGTTCGCTGCTGAGCACACTGGAGAGCCCCCACTCTGCTGTGGGATGCTCCATCTGCCCCAGCACCACAGCGATCATGAGCTGCGCTGCTACTTCAAGGTATGTAGAAAAAAAACTTTTAAAGTTGTGTCCAAATTGCTGATTTCCCAAATCAGCATCAAATCTTCAGATTTGCATTTGGCTGAATCGAATCGAGGACAGTGATCTGAATCAATGGATTGCATCACTGTCCCGGATTTGGGTCTAATCTGAATCCAAATCAAATAGGGCCCATTTTGCACAGCCCTAACAGATAGCATGGGCAGTCACAAGTACGTTTGGAGGGGGGTGGGGAGAAGTGAGCCCTGGGGGCAAAGGGGAACCCTGAGGGGAAAGGGGAGAGCACCAGGAGCAGGGGTGAACTAGAGGAGCCCCAAGGGGGCAGGGGGAAAGCTCAGAATGGGAATGGAGGTGGATTCTTACTTCTCATTCTTCCAGGTCCCTGCTGGCCTGAATGTGTGACTGCTCCAAACTCAAGCTAGCACTAACACTAATCAATAGTTGTGTGGCTTACAGCATAAGGTGTAACAAGGCCCTCAGAGTTGGATGCTTGCTTTAGCCATTTGTCCACTGGACACCCTCTGCATCACTTAAGGACTGACTCTTGACTGCTTTGGGTCTCCTGGAGTGATTTATTTCTGTCAAGTGTGTATAAAATGCTACAACCAGTTTCAGTGCTGAACTCTCACTAAGTAATGCTTGGTTTGGATAGGTGTTAACTACTAAACAAAGAGCGAAGTGGTGGAGAATTAGGCACATGATTTTTTTTTTTTTTTAAATATCCATGTCAATCCACCAGTTTAACAACAAATCATCATCATTCTACTCAATCTGTTCTTTTGCCAAGTAACAGAAAAACCTACAGGAAAATCATTGCATAATGCCCTGATTCAACATGGGAGGAAACACTTCTGCAGATCCGTACGTTTGCTACACCCAGGCATGTTGGGTAATCACTTTTGTCTTTGCTCAAGAGTACTGTTTTGTACAATAAACAAACACAAATACAGGGTACATGTTGCCACTATTAAAATTGGGTAATGGACCGTGGAGACCATAAATGAGGTCTTGTGATATTAACAATAAACAACAGTATTTCAGGCAGATGAACATAATTCTGTCAGTAGGACTAGAGGAAATGTTTGCAAAATTATACAGATGGTTTTCAAGAAGTCATAAAAAGTTAATTGAAACATTTTCTTTATTAGTTCTGTTATGTGATGCTCCCACATAACATTGGGCATAGGGATGTTGGATTAAATATTGTCTGGATTTCCTGGTGAGTGAGATACAGTACAAAGTGGTTCTAGGTGGTTAATAGGACCAGCTGTAAAGAGCCAAGAGGTTGTCTCCATGTTGTCTTTACTGGAGATTTACATCTACCCTAAACATTGGGATGCTTTCTGAGGAAAGAGAGGGCAAAGGGAAGGGTATGACCATGAAACCCTGATAAGTGAAGGTGGCAAAGCACTGAGGAAATGATGCATTTAAAAGCTGTTTTATTTTCTCCTACCCTGGTTAGTGTCATTTTGTTCCTGTGGCTGAGGAGCTGGCCAAGTATATGACATATCTTGACAACCGCTGCAGAGTGGATCATTGTCCAGCTCATGTAGCATTCTAAGTGTGAAAAATTAGAATGGCTTGAATAACTCGTGTATGCATATGGCACTCTGAGTCTGACTGCTTCATCTTTAGCCCTCCTAGCTGAGCTTCAGGCCCTGGCTTTCAGCTTCACAGCAGCTCAGCTCCTTAAAAATAGAGAAAATACTACATTTACTACACAGGACTTTTAATAAACCATATGGCTTTCATCATAAAGATTCTTTTCTGATAAGGTATACTTGCTTCATGGCTATGTGCCAGAAATTAAATACTCTGCAGTCATTGGAGATCAGAGTTGAAATCAGAAAGCTGGCTGCTGGAGATTTTCAGAAAAGACCAGTTAGTAGTCTAAACGGCTAACATTTGTTTGCATTGACTGTATTGGCTGTATGTTATGTATGCACTTATATATGCCAGATATAGTGTATAAATACAGGAAATACATTTCGATCGTGCAACATAAATGCATGCTATATAAAAAGCTAATATATGTTTTATAATTATATTTATAAAAGAAGCATTTGAGGATCCCAACCAAGATCAGAACCTCCTTGTTCTATGCCCTGCCCAAATCCATGTCCCTATGCCATGCCTAGGAGCATTGACCTTAAGCACATCCCACCCATTTGCTCCTGTTTCACATGAATCAATTTCAGAACATAAGCTTATGTAGCTGCCTTAATGTAGTGCCGAGCATAACACCAGCACTGCTTTTAAGCTGTATACGTAGCTTCTTTTGGGTAGCTACATTGCCTTATTTCCAGGATTTGATGTGTGAAAAGTAAGCAGGATGTCCTTCACAGTGGCATTCATGGATATGGTATAAAGAAGAGTTCCTTCCCTGAAGAGCTTACAGTGCAAAACCCATTTTAGCTGGAGGGAAAGCAGAGACTTGGGAAGACAGAGTGACTTGTCTAGGATCTCCAGAAATGGCACTAGGAATAGACGTCTGATTCCCAGTCCTCTGTCATATTCATCCAATCACGTTACCTCTCAAATGATGAATTATATGATAGTCTAAAGCATTAATTGATAGATGGTTTATGGATGTAGTTCAGTTGCCACTAGAGAGGTGTCCATGTTATTAAGTTACCACTGTGACTGGCATTTGTTAACATTTTAGTTTGCAGTCTCACCTATCAGGACTAAATGGGCATTGAAAATACTCAGAATCAGGCCTACTGCGAGATCCACCGGGTAGCACTGTTTCTTCTTGTCCTGTCAATGTTTTATGGACAGTTTAGTATCCTGGCCTGCTCATCAGACATCATTCAGGGATGCAGACATCACTTATTTTTTGTCACAAATATTCTTGTTGTCATGTTCTTTCTTTTATAGCTGCCAGTTCTGAAACAGGAAAGTGATAGGTATAGAATCTGCTAAAGAGAGCAAAGGACAAAACTTTCCGATCTGCAGTGCTGTCAAGCCCCAGGACATGGGATGTCTTTGCTATTAGTTCTGTAAGAAGTTATTAGTTTAACTCTTAACACAAAAAAGCCATGGCAGGGTGATACCATACCATAATGTGTGTGAACACAGACAGGTCTGGGTGACAGGCATTACCTGCAGTGATGGCAAATCAATGTTGTGTTGTCAAAATGAGGCATGGCATACATACTGATACCACTTTTAAGTAATTCTATAGACTAAGTGACCTGCATTTAGTGGCATGTCAGGAACTGACTCAGAAATGATAACATTAAAACAGCATTGTTTTCTCATGGTACTGACACTGACCTGTTAATGCTCTGATCCTCCAGCATGAGTTAGATCAGGGGTTGTCAACCGGGGGTGCGCGAGAAGGCCTTAGGAAGTCCGTGGGGGCAGTGGGCAGGAATGGAATGCTACCCTGCATGATCCCACACTGCTGCACAGGCACCGCCCTCCCAGTTGGATGCGGGGGGTGGGAAAAGCTTACAAGCAGTGGCTATCGCCGCTTGGTGTCTGGCCGTATGCCACCCTTCCCCCCCAATCAGCGGCCAGCGGTACACTGCTCTGCAGCCAGCCGCCTGGGGGTACAGTGGTCAAAAAAGGGTTGAAAACCCCTGAGTTAGATCATCCTTCACACCTATGATCTCTGGGGATAATATGGCAGCCAGAGATTATCTGTGTGTAGTGGCTCCACACCATGATCGCTACACTGTAGACCAGGGGTTGGGATTGGCATAGGAGCTATGGATTCTGCCATGTAAGAGTGGCATAGCAGGAATCCATCAAAACCAGCTGGCAGTTTAGTCTGCTTGTTGGTTGCTTTGTGTGCAGCCATGAGCAGAATGTGACTCTTAGTGTATTCAAGTTAATAATAGGTTCAGGAGAAGCAAGGTGATTAACTCTACATTATTTGGATTAACATTCTAAATTGATTTGTACATTTCAGAAAATGTACAGCTTCTACAGATGAAGATAGATATTATTTAATAGATAGCAGGGGTATGCAAAACAGGCCGTATTCAATTCAGATTTAGATTCAGCCCAAATTCGGGACAGTGATTTGATTTGTTGATTCAGATCACTGTCTCCAGTTTGATTCAGCCAAATCTGAATGTGAAGATTCAATGCTGATCCGGAAAATCAGCGATTCATCCATAGACACACAACCTTAAAAGTTTTTTCTACATACCTTGAGGTACCAGGGTTGGCTCATGAACATTGCAATGGTGGGGCAGATGGAGCATCCCACAGAAGTGTGGAGGGCATCCCCACATGCTTGACAGCAAACCCAGAAGTGGACCAGAAGTATTTCTGATCCACCTCCAGGTCTGCCGCTGAGTGGGCAGGCAGATCCTCCCCCATGCCCCCCCTGGCTCAGTTATTGGCCATGGGGGGACCCCGGGTGCCCCTCCCAGACCCAGGAGGCACCAGTTGCTGAGCTGGGGAGGCATGGCCCTATGCACTCCCCAGTAGACCCATCCACTTCCAGGTCTACTGGGGAGTGTGCTGGGAAGGCCCCCACACTTCTGTAGGAAGATCCATCTGCCCCACCATCGCAGCATTCATGAGCCACGCCCAGTAACTTAATGTATGTAGAAAAAACATTAAAGCTGTGTCTATGTCTAATTTGACAAATCTTTCTGAATCTCTCCAAATTAATATGGAGGGTTCTGATTCAATTCAGAGAGATTAAAGCATCTCCTGATTTGATTCGGAGATTCAGCCACCAAAACAGGCCGAATCTCCACCAAATTGAACCAGCGACGAAAGCTCTGTACATTCCTAATAGACAGTAAACACTTTGATTCTATTTAATGCCAAATCTATCACCAGAACATGTGTTATGTTCAGTGTACAGCATCTTCTTTTCTTATTTTCCCATTTATAGTCACCTCGTTTTTTTAGTAACCTACTGTCAAATAAAGTGGATTTATTTTTGGTAGTCTATGAATTCCTACTTGTTATTTTCAGTGCCTAAAGTCCCTTGGAGTTTTCTATTTTGGGGACTAAGAAAAAAAACACAAACCTTATGTCTCTAAGGCACCCTAAATATTAATGTCTTCAACTTCTTACATTCCAGGACAGTTCACATTTTCTAATCCTTACCTGACATTTCTCTGTGCATTGTGTAGCTGTAGAAAATGTTGGAGAGATTTGCGTCAGATTTGTTTGGTTCTGCCATGTGGCCAGAGAAAGTGGATTTTATCAGTTTCATCAGCCTGTCAGCATATTACATTTGCTCTAAGGATGAAATAGATGATCATTCCACCGTGCCAGCATATTTCAAACTTGACCTGATATGATGTTTCTGCTATAGCTAAGAAGGATAGGATGCTTTTAATCACACTCCTTTTACTAGTATTAAAAGACAGCTTTACTGTGACATTCCTTGACCTCTCAACTAGTTAGAGACATTGGTCAATTAGCAGTCAATCTAAGCATGTTGTAAATAAGAACTTGAACCACTTTTGCTCTCTGTGGGCATGTCTACACATATACATTAATGCAATGGAATAAACTCCATGGGCGCCACATATACACATGTGCCAGGGACCGTAGCATGTTAAGCCAGGTCAGAGCAGCCCCACCTGGCAGGGGGCCCAGAGGGTTAGCCTGTGAGTCTGGGGCTGCTCTGACCTGGCTCAGTGTGCTGCAGAGGCTGGCTGGGGTGTGAGGGTGCTTCAGTGCAGGGCTAGCCAGCGGGCAGCTCCTGCACTGAAGCACCCTCATTACTCAGCCAGCTAGGTCAGTGTCTACACGTGCACTTCTCTGGAGTACAAAACTTGTACTCCTGCTGCAGAGTTTATTAGTTTATTCCAGCCTAATAGCCGGGCATGTGTAGATACTGAGATGTTTACTGGGGAGAGAATTAGCCTACTCTGCAGTGAACATCTTGTGTAGATGTGCCCAGTTTCCTTCTGAGTCTTTCTCTTCAGTTCTAGAGGCTTCAATTTTGAGGAACAAATCCCTTGTTTGCATCAAATATTGAAAAAACATTCTTAACAGCATTTGAAGCTACTATTTTTATCTCTTGCTGTATCTTTAGATCAGCTGGCCTATCAAGAAGAAGATTTTACAACATTCTAACTAAACAAACAGAACTAATAGTAACACAGATAAATAGATTCCTTGAGACTCATCCTTATTCTAGTGGCTCAGGTGAGGCAAGCAGGTGTTCTAACAGAGCAGCTGGAGTTTTCTAGTGGCATAGGGGAATTACCAAGTGGAATAAAGCAGATGTTTCGGGCTCTGTTGCATGTCTTTTTCTCACCAGTGGTAGGGAAGGCTCTGAAAGTGGGAACATGGTATGCAGGTAGAGTACTTTACTTCAGCAATCAGCCAAAGGAGTAACACTAATGGGGACTATTCTAGCCAGCATAATTTATAGTAGTCCTAAACTCACATAAATTGTCCACAATCAAGGACTAAGGGAATAGAAAAGTGATAGGTGTCATTTTCCAACCCATACCCTGAGTGCTGGATGTGGTGAGCTGAAGTGCATTTTTTTAAAGAAAAGCAGTCAAAAGTTCCTTCTGTAAAAGTCATTGCCAATTCAAAGCATGACATTTTCATAAATTTTCTTTTATCAATTATAGTCTGAATGGAGTTTTGAATGACATCATTTGAAAATACGATCAGTTTAAAAGTTCATTTTTACTGTTTTGTCTGGGATGTTCTGACTTAAGAACAACACTATTATTCTAGCACCTTGTAACTAGAAATTAACTGGAGGGAAAAAAAGTTAAATATAAACAAAATTGAAACTGCTTGATTTCATTTTCCAGAATGAGTGGAAATGAAAGACAGTCATAATAGGTGAGGAATAATAGTGTGTGTGTGTGTGTGTATAAAATTAAATGATTTTAAATATTGATAGTTGAGATACAATATTAAAATGTGTAGGCAATCAGTCATCTAGGGCTCTGTTATAAACTTTGAACACTTGGGCCCTAGACAGACATTTCAAAAAGCCTGAGTCTGAATTGATTCAATCTTTGCAGGTTAGTTTAATCTGGAGCTGTATAGACTTTCCCTTTTCATTCCAGAAATGTAGGCACATGCCTACAGTGGCTCAGGCTGGAAGCCTGGGGGTACTAGAGCATCCCTCCCTTCCCTTTCACAGTTCAGCTGAGCTGAGCAGGGCATGGCCAGGTCCTGGCAGGATGCTTTGATTAGAGAGGGGTCCCCCTCCCCACTCTGAGCAGCCCAGCAGGGAGTTGATAACACAGTTTATTACCCCTAACTCAGTTTTTATCAGGCCATTAAGAAAAACAACAGCCTCTTATTAGATCAGGCTCTTAAACATCTTTTTCGAAGGAAGGAAGGGAGAGATGTTACTAGCTACCTGTTGATTAGCTCCATTTTCCTGCTCAGGGCAGGGGGTCAAACTCAATGATCTAATAAGTTCTTTCCAAACCTAAAATCTGTGAAATCTATGAAAAAGCCCTAAGCTGACACTGGGCTGTCTGCCTTTGTTCTGACTGCCACAACACGGACCATAATCAGCATGTGGTATCCTGGCTAATGCTGAGAGGTGTCTGTGTAAGGCAGAGGGGAGGAGGAATCTCTGTTTCAGCAGGGAGGGGTTGAGGAGGAGGAATCCAGGCAGGCTCTGCCGTATGTGCTGTCTCGGCCAGAGCTTCAGCCAGGGAGCAGAGAGGAAGGGCCAGCCAGCTCTCTGGAGCAGAGAGCCCTGCCCAGCTCAGAGACCATGCCCAGCTCATGATACTGGGGGACTCTGATTTAACTTAAACCAGCAAGGGGTCTGGGACAGACATTGCATAAACCGGTTTGACCCAAATCAGTTAAATATGATACTACATTCAACCAGGTTTGTCTCAAACCAGTTTCAGCCATTTTCAAGCTGGTTTATGTGCACTGAACATCTGTTCTGTTACAGGTTTAAACCAG
>NW_017729031.1:96704630-96706535 GCF_001723915.1 Gavialis gangeticus
GTCTGGGACAGACATTGCATAAACCAGTTTGACCCAAATCAGTTAAATATGATACTACATTCAACCAGGTTTGTCTCAAACCAGTTTCAGCCATTTTCAAGCTGGTTTATGTGCACTGAACATCTGTTCTGTTACAGGTTTAAACCAGTTCCTGATCACTTGAACTGGTTTATGTGTAATGTCTGTCCCTAGCCTAAAGGTTCAGGAAATTTGGGGACATTCTTAGGAGTCAGTTTTAAGTTTTCCTTTCTAAATATGTGGAATTTGCTTTAATTTGTTTATTCCGAAACAGATTTACAACATTCACCATGTTGAGATTTTCTGTTCATTTCAGTTTTGAAATGATAGTAAAACTTAGACTGGAAAGAACCTGTTTACTTAAATCAAATGAAAACTAAGCAGAACACCTAACAACATGAAACATCAACACTGCTCCTTATTTATATCAGGATGGGAAGATTTTTAATTTTATCTTTCTAAAAACAGAAAGAAAGTATTGTAATGCTAGGAGAGTATTCACACCAAAATTTTGGGAACATTATTCAATAAATAACAGCCTAATTTAAAATTAGAAGAGAGCTTGAATACTGTGAAACATTTGCAACATTCTCAGACATAGAAAGAGTGACTGAAAGAAAAAAAAAACCTATGAAAATAGTTTTTCCATATTCTTCTCTCCCATACACACATACAAGCAAAATGAACATCTTGTCTTTTGCAAAAGCCCAGGTCAGATGTCAGCCATTATATAGTCACACTTAAGCTGCATTAAATGAAAAATTAATCCATTTAATGGGAAATGTTAAAACAAAGTAATTTGCAGCTACTTTATTTGCTAAAATGATCATATTAGCATAAATTAGCCCATATTCTCTTCAAGCATTACAGGCCTATGCACATTGTCCTTCCATTAAATATATTTTTGTATGTATGTTATGGCCAAATATCTGCTATGAAAATGTGTATATGGAAAGTGCTTTGACACATGACAGCTCTGGTCATGGTCAAAATCAAGCATACACACTGGTGTTTTTCATATCTCTGAAACATTAAGGATGAGAGTGACAATCCATAATGACCGTGTCCTGATGAAACAGTGTGAACTATTAAATAACCTAATTGGCACATTACAATTAGAAAAATAATGTTACAACCCCAGAATAGTTATAGAGCATTGTCTTCAAACTTGTAATATTGTTAGTGGAATGACTAAAAAGGTGTGAAGCAAAAATGGTATATTTATGAAAAACTCATACAGAGTGGAATTTTTTCCCGTATAAATAGCTAACTAAAGCCCACGTACTTCAGAAGAGGATTTATGAGTACATCAGCCTTGCTCAAATTACAGTTATGTACATGGGTGACTTACACTGATAGGAAGTTTTATTGATGTGAGAGTACAATGTTTAGAATATTTGAATAGTATGCTCTTTGTAGAACAAACTACCTTCAAGTTGTAAAGACAAACTCCTAACTGTACTTACTCTGAGAATTTATGTAATGGATCTAAGAAACCATAGTGAAGGGCTCCTAAGATGTGCCTGTAACAGTCTGGAGAGCCCTCAGCAAAGTAAGACCTGAATTCATGCAAAGGTTGGTAATGATAACTCTATATCAACTCCCCTGCACCATTAGCACTGAATAGGATCCTATAACTCCTTTAGGGAACAGAAACCATCACAAGTTGGCTGAAACACAACTGTACTTCTGGAAATACCATACTGATGCTTCTTGTAGGAACTAATGCAAAATCGGTGAGTTTATGTAGTTAGTAGACAAAAAGAGAGCATTAGTTAAATAATTGTTGCTATTTACTTGACATTTGCTATGTATAGTGGTGTTACCTTAATCCTTAGAACACTTAAATTAACTTGACTATACTTTTTTCTCCTGTGTGGGTTTTTT
>NW_017729031.1:96706781-96710332 GCF_001723915.1 Gavialis gangeticus
GTGTGGGTTTTTTTTTTTTTTTTGTACCACAGTAGCTGAACTGTGAGACCATTTGAACAGTAGCTTGGAAAGTTGACTGACAGTCAAAAACAGCATGCATGGAATTATTGTTGATATTCTATCACTTATTTCAATATTTTAAGTGGTAGATGGTCATAGTATATGCTCAAAAGTGGATAAGCATTAAAGGAGGAAGTCAAGAATCCTGTATAGGGTACAAATGCACACGTAACTACTAGTGTGAATGGAAAAAGAACCAACTAACAGTTATTATCTTAACATAGCAAGAAAGCTGTTTACTGGTATATTCTGGTATCAGTCTGGTACATTATGACAGGGTTTCACATGATACGAAAGGAGCCATACATTCCTCGCTACCCCAGGTTACACAAGCTTAAGTTCGGACCCCCTGTGATCATTATTTTTCTTCTTGATGATGCTTTCTCAAAAACCAGTACTTCAGCTTCTTTTTTTAATCTTGCTCATGTGTACTCAGCTCATTAAATTCCTTATAAACTTGCTTTTCACTCTCCTTTAGATCCCTCATTCTTTGACTATTCCTTCTTAATATGGCTAATAGGAGTGTGTGAAATGGGCTGTATTCAATTTGGATTTGTATTCAGCCCGAATCGGGGACAATGATTCGATTAGTTGATTCAGATCACTGTCCCTGATTTGATTTGGCTGAATCTGAAGATCTGATGCTGATTCGGAGAATCAACAATTTGGCCACAGACACAGCTTTAAATGTTTTTTCTACATACCTCTAGGTACCAGGCATGGCTCATGAGCACTGCGATGGTGGGGTGGATGGAGTGTCCCACTCAACTTTTCTTTCACTTTCCCCACTCTCCCATGATGGCCTTCCCACCAGCAGCATTCATTTGGCATGTAAAGTAAGAAATGTACTCAGCTTCACTGAGGAGTCTTATTGCACCACTAAATGAGATATTGACTTGACGAACCCGGAAGTGCACTGGAGGTAATTCTGGTCCACTTCCGGGTTTGGTGGCCCCCCCCCCCCGGCTCAGCAATCAGCCATGGGGGGACCCCAGGTGCCCCCCCAGACCCAGGAGGCACCAGGTGCCAAGCCAGGGGGGTGCTGGAGTCCCCCCAGCATGCTCCCCAATGGACCTGGAAGTGGACCAGAAGTGCTTCTGGTCCAGTTGTAGGTCCACTGCCAAGCACACTGGGGAGCATCCCACGCTCCTGTGGGACTCTCCATCTGCCCCAGCATTGCAGCATTCATGAGCCACCTGGTACCTTGAGGTATGTAGAAAAAACATTTAAAGCTGGGTCTATGTCCGAATCGCTGAATCTTTCTGAAACTCTGAATTGATTCGGAGGGTTCTAATTCGATTTGGAGAGATAAAGAGTCTCCTGATTCGATTTGAATTTGGAGAGTTGGCCACTGAATCGGACCAAATCTCTGCTGAATTGAATCAGGGACTGAAGCTTCGCACAGCCCTAATGGCTATTAGTATAGCATGCTGCCCTATCATTTACCTATGTTCCTTCATTGACATTTTAGGCTGAACCTCCCTTAAAATGGTTGGGAATTTTACATTTTAATTTGATGACATGAAGTTGTCAATTCAATATCTCATTTAGTGGTGCGATAAGACTCCTCAGTGAAGCTGAGTACATTTCTTACTTTACATGCCAAATGAAGGCTGCTGGTGGGAAGGCCATGATGGGAGAGCAGGGAAAGTGGAAGAAAAGTTGAGTGCATGCCAACACTGTGCCTGTGAAGTTTGGAGGCCCTGAAGGAAATGTGTCTGCAGTTAGCACCTGTATCACAGATTATTTTTTCCCTTTCAGACAAACAAAAGGTTTTTCCTGTACTGGCAAATTGCCCCTGTTATAGCTAATAATGGGCAGCTGGTTTGAAACCAGGGTAAGTTCTGTCAATATGAACTGTAGCTTTATCTTTTGCATTGGGACACCATTCAACAGCCAGTGCACAATGGGCCAGCTAGTGGCTATGCCCAGAGATGCCCAGGAATAATATGTTTCACTAATTAGATGAGCCCAATTTGAGTCAATTTATGGCAATCTAAAGATCAGTAGGGAGAGAGATGGGCATCCTGCCAATGATTTTTATTTATTGTCACAGTATTGCCTGGAGGCTTTGACTAAGAATGAGGAACCTATTCACAGAATCATAGGTAAGTAGGGCTGGAAGGGACCTCCAGAGGCCATCTAATCCAATTCCCTGCCTGATACAGAATAATTCTATCCAAACCATCCTATAAAATCCATAATCCAAACTATGGAAGACTGTCGTCAACCCTGACAACACAGACCTAATACCCTAACCTGCCCCAGGTAAAGCAGAGGAACCATGATAGCCAGTGTCCTGTTTCTATGAAATCTTGTCAATATATGTTCAAGAGATCCCAGGCAGAGAGCCATGCCCCACACTACAGAGAAAGGCAATCCCTGTCCACAGTCTATATCAATCTGACCATGAGGTAAAATTCTTTCTTGACCCCAGATATGGGGATTTATCTTATCCTGTGTGGAGGGGCAGGACCTTCTAGCCAGGAGCCTCTGGCTTGGGTCCCAGCAGAAGCATTGGCACATCCCAGTGAAAGTCCTCAATCTTGGCTGTAGCCAACACCAGATGCCTCTGAGGGAGGCTTAAAATACCCTGACACATAGCAGAAAAAGGGAGTGGGGTGGAGGCAATGAGCAAAGCAACCCAGAAGCATGGAAAATACCCATAGTAGGAACATTAGCACAGCTATGCCTAGATCATCCCCAAGCAGTGGCTGTCCAACTTCTTCTTCAGCATGTTCAGTGTGAGAGGTCACAACTTCCCTAGGCAGTCTGTTGCACACTGCCTAAGTACTCTAACAGTAAAGAAGTTTTTCCTGATGTCCAATCTAAATTTACTTTGCTGCAGTTTCAAATCATTGGTCCATGTCATCCTCTCTATAAGAAGAGACAAGCGGTGCTTTCCCTCTTCTTTATGGCAGCCCTTCAAGTATTTGAAGACTGCTATCATGTCTCCTCTTAAGCACCTTTTCTGCAAGCTGGACATGCCTACCTTCTGCAGCCTCTCCTCATATGACTGGCTTTCCAGCCCCTTTATCTTTTTTGTTACCTGTCTCTGGACCCTAACTCCTCCATATCCTTTTTAAAACATGGAGCCCAGAACTACACACAGTACTTCAGATGAGGTCTAACCACTGCTGAATTGGGAAGTGCTACCACCTCTCATGTCTTGCACCTAATGCTTTTACTGATGCATTCGAAAACTGCGTTCACCTTTTGTACAGCTGCAACACACTGCAGACTCATATTGAGTTTGTGATCTATTAAGACTTGCAGGTCCTTTTTCCATAGTCCTGCCACACAGCCAGGTGTTTCCCATTTTATATTTGTGTTTTTGATTATTCCTCCTCAGGTGTAGCATCTTGCATTTGTTTGAACTGAACTTCATCCTGTTATCTCTAGCCCAACTTCCAATCTGTTGAGATCCTTCTGAATTATGCATATATCTTCCAACATGTTCACAGTCTTTCTCAGTTTTGTGTCATCTGCAG
>NW_017729031.1:96715332-96721087 GCF_001723915.1 Gavialis gangeticus
TTACCTGTCTCTGGACCCTAACTCCTCCATATCCTTTTTAAAACATGGAGCCCAGAACTACACACAGTACTTCAGATGAGGTCTAACCACTGCTGAATTGGGAAGTGCTACCACCTCTCATGTCTTGCACCTAATGCTTTTACTGATGCATTCGAAAACTGCGTTCACCTTTTGTACAGCTGCAACACACTGCAGACTCATATTGAGTTTGTGATCTATTAAGACTTGCAGGTCCTTTTTCCATAGTCCTGCCACACAGCCAGGTGTTTCCCATTTTATATTTGTGTTTTTGATTATTCCTCCTCAGGTGTAGCATCTTGCATTTGTTTGAACTGAACTTCATCCTGTTATCTCTAGCCCAACTTCCAATCTGTTGAGATCCTTCTGAATTATGCATATATCTTCCAACATGTTCACAGTCTTTCTCAGTTTTGTGTCATCCGCAGACTTGCTCAGGAAGCTTTATGCCAGCATCGAAATGATTAATAAACACATTGAACAGCCCTGGGCCCAGGACAGACCCAGGTGGAATGCAACTCTAAAACTTCTGCCATTCACCCATTAATAATTACCCTTTGGTTGAGGCTATTGAGTTATCTATCCACCTTATAGTAGTTTTATCTAGCACACATGTATCCAGTTTGTTTATGAGAAGGTCATGCAGGACCTTGTTAAAAGAGGTGCTGAAGTCCAGATACACTGTATCTACAGCATTCCTTTCATCTACCCAAGTAGTTTTATTAGGCACTGTACATATAACAAATAAAAGAGATTCCCTGTCTCAAAGAGTTTATAATCTAAATAGGTAAGACAGAAAGTGGGGAGTAGTAGTACTATAATCTCTCTTTTACAGATGGGGGGCTGAAACACAGAATGATGATTCAGTAACCTACCCAAGTTCACATTGGTAATAGGGGCAGAGCTGAGAGTTGAACATTTGCAATAATACTCTAAGACTTTTATTATTACTGGTAAAAGGGTTCCTGTGGACCTGAAACCTGGCAAAAGGAGAATCAAAATCCCTTTCAAATGAAATGCTTTAATTTTAATTAAGTCTACTACCTCCTGGGCAGCCACAAATTTCCAGATTCCTGAATGACCTGTTATGTTGCTGAAACTAGATTTGCAATTTAAGGGTCTTTTTTAAAATCATAAAAAGCTACAGAGAAAAAGCATGCACTGTAATAGACTCATTGGCACTGATAAATGAGTCAGTGTAGAGAGACATGAAAATAACATGGCAGATTGGGTGTAGAGCCTGAGCTCTCTGAGAATGAAGGAGAAGAGAGCTCTCAGCACACCATCTGGATAAGACAGCGAGAGGTGGTGAGCTTCATGTGAATTCAGGAAGGGGAGGGTGCTTTTCAGTTGCCAGGAATTAGAACTGACACTTTGATGTGTTCAGGGTGCCATCTACCCTGTCTAAATATTTATTTCTTTTGCTGTGCTCAGTCTAATGCAATCAGACTACAGTGTGGAGTGCTGCCATATCCTTTTAGCTCTGAATTTGTCTTGCAGTAACAAGCTGCACTGCCCCCATACTACATGTACATATTGCAAGTGATAAGGAAGCTGAGAACACCAGTTTACATTACAGTATCTGATGAATGGTGCTGCTTTTTTAAATAATTAAATGTGACAAAATTCACCATATGAAGGACCACCATAGGGATTTTCATGGCTGGAGGCAAAAGTACCAACAAAGTTAAAAAATTTGATTCCTTTTATATTGTGTGGTGGAAAGATAAGCAATATCAGGAGGTCAGGGGGTTTAAATTGTAGATCCAGTCATGAATTTTGATGTCCAGCATGCATTTACTATTGTAGTGTTAACTATAGTGTTAGCTATGATGGAATTGGGCAAGGCAAGGATGTTTTGGACCAATTGTACGGTTGGGATGGTCAGCCAGATTTGAAGAAGAATGCTTTATGTTTGAAAGCTTGTCTAATTTTATCCCAGCTGTTCAGTTAGTCCAATAAAGGACCCCCAAAATTCTTGCCTCTTCTATGTAATATTTGTATTTAATATTGAAGCATGATGTACATCTCATGCTTTCCATATATTTCTATTAAGGTGGGCGGTTTTGATACAACAACAATAGTAATATAATTTCTCTGCTAAACAGAAGCAAGGACACTAAAATTGAGCATAGTTGCCCATCTGCAGTTTGTTTGCTTGCTTGCTTGCTTGATTTATTTCCTTGAGGTGGATCAGTTTAGGAGAACTTCATTTTAAAATGCAAATCTATTTCTTGGACACACATGAATTATGAATCTGCTTTGCTGAGCTAATATTCACTTTTTGTGTTATGTTATATCAACTCATGATCTCTGTTTCCAGACTTTTGAAATATGAAACATTTCTGAAGTAGACAATTCATAGAATTGAGTGTGATATTTTAAGTGGGGAAATGCAATAATATTTTAAAGAAATATACTTATGTCTTGCAATGTGAACTGGGGTCATCCAGAGGTTCAGTCTTCAACCTTGCCACAGACTTTACTTGTGAACTTGATCAGAACACATAATTTCTCTGTGCTTCCATTTTCTATCAGTAAGGATTTGTCTACATTTCAGAACTGTCTTGTTTTAGCTATGTTGATGTTTTAGGTGTGTGGATACGGTTATATTTATATGAAAGTGCTTTTGTGGATATAACCTATATCTGTATAGGAAAAGGAAGTTGGATCAGAATTAGACCTACATCATAACTGCATCTACACAAGGGGCTGCATCAGTATAACCACATGTTAAACTGTCCATTACAGTGGTAAAATACTGTTTGTAGACCAACTGTAGATGGGAAGAACAGTACTTCTACCTAACACAGTTATTGTAAAGACGATCGATGTCTGGGTAGTGCTCACATACTTTCATGATGGGGGCTGTATAGAAATCTGAATAGATCTGAGTTCACTTCCCAGCTCTGCCACAGACTTTGCAAATGGCATCAGGTAAGTCATTTTATGTCTAAGGTTAAGAACAGAAAGCCTGAGGCTGAATCGATTCAATCTTTGCAGATTAGGCTATGCTGCATAAATTGTACTGATTAGGAAGTGAACAGACATTCATTTTTTATTCCAGAAATCCAGCCACATGCCTGCAGTGGCCCAGGCCAAAAACCAGGAGGCACTAGAGTACGCCTCCCGGCTGGGCTGGAACAGACAGCTTGGGCAAGGTTAGCCTGCTTACCCTGCAAGGATGGGAGGTGTGGGGTGCAAAGGAGGTACAAAGCATCCTGGGATGCTGGGTGACTGTGAGTTCACTTGAATCTGGAGGGGATGTATTACAGAAGTTCAAGAAACTGATTTAACCTAAATCAGTTAAGTTTGATACTACATCCATCCAGGTTATCTTAAACCACTTTCAGCCATTTTGAAAGCAGTTTAGGTGTACTGAGCTTCTGGGCTAGGGACAGACATTACACATAAACCAGTTCAAGTGATCAGGAACTGGTTTAAACCTGTAACAGAACAGATGTTCAGTGCACATAAACCAGCTTGAAAATGGCTGAAACTGGTTTGAGACAAACCTGGTTGAATGTAGTATCATATTTAACTGATTTGGGTCAAACCGGTTTATGCAATGTCTGTCCCAGACCCCTTGCTGGTTTAAGTTAAATCAGAGTCTCCCAGTATCATGGGCTGGGCATGGTCTCTGGGCTGGGCAGGGCTCTCTGCTCCAGAGAGCTGGCTGGCCCTTCCTCTCTGCTCCCTGGCTGCAGCTCTGGCAGAGAGCACAAACGGTGGAGCCTGCCTGGATTCATCCTGCTCCAACAGGGATCGACAGATGCATGCCGTGCACACCCTCCCTCACCCTTGCCTCAAAGTGCTAGCCTGGGGCTGAGGGCTGGCAACACTGCCGCCCCTTGAGTAGCCAGAGGAGAAACGCCTGGGACCATGTAGGCATACCTCCCTAATGAGAGAGTACTCCCAGGGCCTGGCTATGCCCCCCCTCAGCTCAGCACCTTGCAGAAGGGAAGGGAGGGCTGCTCTAGAGCCCCCTGGCTTCCAGCCTGATCCACTCCAGGCATATGCCTAAATTTCCTCAGTCCAGAGAGAATGTCTGTCCAGTTTCCAACTGGTTCAGCCTAGCCAGGTTAGACAAACCTGCACAGATGAAATCAATTCAGGCTCAGGCTTTTTGAATGTCTGTCCCTACCCCTATTGTGTTACAGATTTGAATTGGTTTCTGATCACTTCTACCAGTTTATGTGTAACTTATGTCCCTAGTCTCTATGCACAGTGGGAGCATTACTAAAGTCTTTTTTCCAACTTGCCTGTCATATTCATGTGGATTGGAAATTATTTGGGACGATGATTCTTACTACATATATGTAGAGTTACAAGTGCCTTTGGGTTTCAATATTCATCAGAGCTTCTAAATGATGCTGTTATAGTATCTCTGCTAAATAATAAATGAAATTAATAATGAAGTTCAGTTGTAGCACTGAAATGGCATTTGTAGGTGGCACAGTTCCTGACTTTTTTTCTCTTTTCTTCGAAAAGCAATAGTCATTTTCAGCATTGTTATTACCAATATGAGACATGTTTGAATCAATAAAATTGGACTCCTAGCAACAGGGAAAGGTTTAGAAAAACCTGTCTTATTTTAAATAGAATTATAGAATGATATGTGTTAAACTTTATGGGATACATAGCATCTAGATATTTAAACATGTTGAATGTATTTATAGCTTAAGACAAATAAGTTAACAGGTTCAAAGACTCCATTAGCTGAATGATAAATGACCAGTCCAGCAGAGAGGAAAAATGATGTCAACTTTGTACATTATACATATTTTATTTATGTAAATGCACCTGTGATCTTGATAGATGAGGGGTACAAAGTGAAAGATTGTCTTGTTCCAGCATAGCAAAACTGCCATTGCCAGCCATCTTTAGGATACTTTTAAAAGCACCACGAAGATAGCAGGTTCTTCTTAGGTTCAAGGCAATTCTCCTTGAGGCTAGAGGAGCACTCCTTTGAACAGGGTCAGATTCCAAAATTAAGGTTAGAAACCAACTATATTCCATCATATATATGGATAGACAAGGAAGAGCAGAGGGAATTAAAAAATAAAAGCTCAAGACTTAATTAAAGAGGCATTTGTTGCGGTACTGGGTAGTAAATACCATCTTCAGTCAAATTCACAGTACTGAAAAGTATGTGAAGTGTTTATTATGAACCTGGTAAGCAGCAAATTTCTTTAATCTAATGCCTCCTTAAGTTCTTTATCTAGCTGACATAGCTGGAAGGAAAAAGAAACTATGAAAACAAACCACTACCAACAAATGTATATATATTTCCCTATAGATTAATAACAGGTTCTATAACCTCTGTCCATCTTGAAAGAGAACCTGTATCGCACACTGACAGTCCTGACTGACAGATGACACACACTGACTGACAACCTCAAGAAGCTGTCAGGTTGCCTTTAAGTCTTTTAACTATTGTGTTCCTTGATCAAGAGGCTTGCTGTTTTCTATCTTAACTCTCAAGCCAGTTTACAGTTGCCAGCATCCCTAAGAGACTGTTTTGGTAGCCTGAGGCCCAGTTAGATGCAGGGTGCTCTAGCCATACTTTCTATTACAGTAGCCAAGAGGGGTAGAATGGGTGAAAACAGGCAGGACATTTTATTGAAGCTCAGCAGTGCCAGAGCATTTCCTTGCCTAAGGGCCATACACAGCTGGTTGGATCTATCAGCTTTAAGGCTCTTTGTTGCCACCAGGTTTTCCCAACAATATGGGCCTG
>NW_017729031.1:96721133-96724595 GCF_001723915.1 Gavialis gangeticus
AAAAAAAACAAAAAAAAAACAAGCAAGCAAACAAAAAAACCTTTAGGACCAGTGTCCTAGGAGGGGGTGACTGTCCTGGGCAGAGGATGATAGGGGGCCAATATAAAAAAAATCAAGTGATGAAAATTTCAAATCAACTGATGAAAGTTAAAAAAAAAGTTTTTGCTGCCCCCGTAACCCAGGTGGCCAGCCACATCCTTATGCCATTGTTTGGGACAGTCTCTCTACATGCCAGAGTCCATATGTAGGCTTATCCTGGTCAGAATATACTTATACAGAGTTTCTTTATTTGATTCATATCAACTCTGGGTGTATTATAGCTTTCCTTTTAACTGCCTTTCTTTCCAAGTAAATTGGAGAGATACACAAGATTTGCTTTGGAAAACACTGGTTCAGTCACCAGTATTAGATGGTGACTGTTCTCTAGATGGTAACTGTTCCTCTTGCCCTGGGGACGTATCATACTCAAAACTTACCTGACCCAAGCAGATGGACTAGATGACAGCACTAAGTACAGGAAATATTGGTGTGTGGAAAATGAGGGAACTGGTTACATGGCTGAATGTTTAGATTTTTTTATTTTTAGATTTTTTCCCCTTGGGGTTGGTTTCCAGTATGTGGGAGGATCAGTAGTGATTTTGGCCTTCTGGAACTTGCTTAGTTTTTAGAGGGTTCTGTGTTGTTTAATTGTTACTAAGTTACAGAGTCCATAATCCTATTGTAAGAAAACATCTTAACCCTCCAGATTATGCCACTAGTCTGTTGTTGTTCATGGGTTTTATTCCTACCTTCCCAGAAAATATTATCTCAGATATATTACTGTTTTACCATCTCCACATTGTTTTTGCTAAATTCAGCCCCCCAAAGTTGTTTGTAATCCTTAGCTCTGCTTGCAATAGTAGTATTTAAAACAGTGTTATTTCTAGCTCTGCATGGGATCCCCTTGTTTATGAAATTGTACCAGCTTGAGACCTGATTATCACAAATAATTGTCAAGGATACTTGTTCTAAAAATTGAACTTATTTTCTCGTTATTGTTGGCAATGAATTTTACACACTAGCCTGGCCATTTAATGTTGAAAATTACGTTATCAAACTTGGCAACCAGGGACCAAGGAGATATATATATGAAGGAATTCAATTTCATTTTCCTAAAGTGGTATTTTTTTAATGAGAGGAGTAAGAGAAGCAGTCCTACAAGTTAAGATCACAAAAACTTAGGGTTTTGGAGTGAATTCAGTTATTCTCTTTTGTCTTTTTCTGCTTTAAATCAGCTACTCTCTATTCATCTTCCATAGTCTATTTAGTGAACCTTACAGATGTGTAGTACCTGCATTCTGAACATTGTCTGAGTAAATAGGCATTGTATAGGAAATAAGGGATTCAATTTAAAAGATGACCAGAGAATAGAAATTCCTTTTTCATTTGAAAATTACCAAATTTTCTGCAAAGGAAAATTCTGAAAAGAAAAGGGAAACCTTTTTATTTTGAGTTTGACTTTTTAAAATGTTGCATTCTGCTAAATAATGATATGCAACATTAAAAAAAAATCAAAACATGCTGCTTAGACACATTAAAACATCTTAAAAGTTTTTTTTTAAATAAAACATTCCAGTAAAATCAACCTGATTTTTTTCAAAATATTTCTATTTCAGTTCCACAGATATTCTAAGGAAGTATGTTTCCTTCAAAGTCCTTTCAATAAGTCTTGCTAGAATTCTCTTATGTAACTTGGCATAATTCCAACATCCAATGAACCCCATGTGCCTTTGGTATTTGGAATTAGGTATTTGTGTACCAAGCCTCCTTTTTCTTTGCAGACCAAACCCTAATGAAACAGTATGGCCCCTATACCAGCCTCAGAAGTTTACTCTCTCTCTGCCTAGTAAAAAAACACTTTTTTCTCTCTGTACTGGAACCTGATTTTCTGAGGAGTTGGGGAGAAAATTGAACCCTAAATCCCAAATGGATTTTAACCTCCTAAGCTTCTGCAGGCTGTATTCCCTCCCTTTCTCGCTCAGCATTTTCTTTGTACAGTCTCTCAGGGAAACAATATAAAGAATAAGCCCCCTGGAACACTGAACTTGTCCTCTCTTTTTAATAGGAGAAAGTACAGAAAACTCAGCATGGTGAGGACTCAGCCTTTAGTGCTTTAGGTATGTCTCAATAGCTTAGATATTTTTCAGCAGTGTCTAATATCAGCTCTTTCCACATTCATGCCATTAGTTCTATTTGATACATTATGAGAGTCTTTTCTTGTATGATTATCAGTTCTGCTGACATTGTACCTAATTTTCCATTCATCAAAAAGGAATTGACAGGTTATCCACATACACACATACCCTGGTATCTAGCTAGGTAGCTAACTAGCTAGATATCTAAGGGGTGGCAGCACAGTTATAGCATAAGTTATAGTGATGTTGCTCCTTTTGACTCAAACAATTCATCAGTATTTGTGGTCTTGTGGATTGTTTCCAGTAGGGAGAGAAATTGAGGACGGAGTTGGGGATTTGACTGAATTCTACTTACCATGAATGTACATAAAGTTACATTTCTCTGAACACAGTAGGAATGATCAAACAACAAGAAACAGGTTTTTGTTGCCATTGTTGTTCATAGTTCTAAGCCCTTTTCAGGCAATACCCTACCTAAAAGCTCTCTTTCTTAGCTTTTTCTTAAGGTCACAGTCCAACTGATTTCACATCTATTTCTAGTGTTTTCTTGCTTTCTTTGTTGTCATCTTCTCTGTGTTTTCATACTGCTTCTTCCACATACCCACTTTTAAAGAGTATTACCTACCCTACAGTCAACCTCCGCCCCCCCCCTCCCCCTGCTAAAGGCTTAACAAGCACCTTTTATACTCTAATCAGTGATGGTGGCCACCAAAATTACACCCCATGTCTAAATTAGTACCTGGGGTTGGTCCCTTGCTCACCCACACCTAGTTATGCTATTAACCTGCACCAGCATAGTTTCCTGGCCAGTTTTGCATGTTTGAGCGGTAGTTCTGGCTCCTATCTGAGCTATATTGTTCTGTAAAGTTGCTTAATGGCTTACATCTGTTTCTAATGAAAGGCAGTTGTTATACTATCAATTTCAGTAAATACTGCAAGGAAAAGTGCACGGGGTAGCCATATAGGCCTAAGGCTATATGAAGCTTTGGGTGTTGATTCGATTCAGAGGAGATTCGGTGGCTGAATCTATGAATCCAGATCGAATCAGGAGACCAATTAAAAGGTTCAAATCAATTCAAAGATTTCAGAATTAATTCAGAAAAGATTTGGAGAGTTTCGGAGATTCTGGCAGTCCCAGCTCGCTGCTGCAGGGAGCTGGACCTGGTCTCCATGCTGGTAAGTAGGGGGCATGGAGTAGGTGGTGAAGGAGGGGGGAGGGAATCATGGGGGACCCCTGCCAGGCCTCAGCTCCTGGCTGAAAGCCCCTGATAACTGGCTGCTTCTGGGG
>NW_017729031.1:96734722-96735023 GCF_001723915.1 Gavialis gangeticus
GCTGCATGGGGGGCTCTGCCACTAGCCCCCCAACCCCTGGTCAATCTCCCAGCCCCTCCCATGGCTGCCCGCCTGCCCCAGCTCTTTAAAAAAAAAAAAACCCACAGTCACGGGATGTTGCAGCCACCATGGGGCTTCTAGGGGTTTGTGGCAGAGCCCCCCATGCAGCATGGGGCATTGGAGGGTAGTGGGGATCACCTCTTTGCCTGGCAGGAGCCAGTGAGTTGGGGCTTTTATTTTATTTTATTTTTTTAAAGAGCCAGGCACTGGGGCCAGGTGGGGTAGCCATGTGGGGGGGGGG
>NW_017729031.1:96735075-96741576 GCF_001723915.1 Gavialis gangeticus
GGGTCGGGGGGCTCTTGGCAGAGCCTCCCATGCAGCATGGAGAAGCAGGGAGCAGCAGGGATCACCCCTCCTGCCTGGCAGTAGCCAGTGAGTGAGAGTTTTTTTCTTTCTTCTTTTCTTTTTAAAGAGCCAGGAGCTGGGGCTGGGAGAGGAGGTGGGGGATGGGGGCTTCTGAGAGAGACCCCCACACAGCATGGGGCAGTGGGGGGCAGTGGATATTGCCCCCCCCCCACCCAGCAGCAGCTGGTGAGTGCCAGGGTTTTTTTGTCAAAGAGCCAGGAGCTGGGGCTGGGTAGGCCAGCCATTGATGGGGCTGGGAGAGTGGGCTGGGGATGGGGCCAATTCAGATATACAGCTGATTTGGCTACAGCCGAATCTCTGAATTAGATTTGGCCAAATCAATTTGGGACAGTGACTCGAATCACCAAATCAAATTGCTGTCTCCTGAATCAGCCAAATCTGAAGCAAACACTAGGCACTTCGTACAGGCCTGCTATATACAGATAATCAAAAAACCTGAGGTTGAATCGATCGAACCTTCATGGGTTTCTCTAAGCTGTGAAGAATAGATCAGGAAGGAACACAATACACGTTCTGCCATCAGTGGGGGTGGTGGGAGGACATGAAAGTCTGCACAAGCAGGTTGGGGATGCTCCTGCATACCTCCCAGTCTGCTGGATACTGTCAAAGCTTTCCAAGCCCAGCTGATCAGCAAGCCATGTGTGATTGGCTGCTGGGGACATGGCTCCACTCTGCTGTCAGTCACAGGAAATCGGATAATTTCTCCCCATTCCCATTCCTGCACAGTTGTCTGTGGTGGCAGTGGGTAGGAAGGTTGGGGAGGAAAGGGAAGCCCCATACCTCACAAACCCAGCCAGAACTGCTTGTGGGGGCTGTACCACAAGGGCTTTCTCCCCTCCCCCATTTACTGGCTCAGCTGGGGCTGGCATACATAGCCCGACCCCCTGCCAGCTGTTAAGGGAGAGGGTGGGGAGAAGCAGATCGTGGGTGGAAGCAGAGGCAGTCCTATCCTGGTCCTCCCCCAACCCAGCCAGAACTGCTGTGGGTGTGTACCACAAGGGCTTTCCTTCCTCCCCTGCTGGCTGGCTTGGCCAGGGCTGTGGAATGCAACTCCACCCCCTACCAGCTGTTAGGGGTGGGGGAGGAAAGGGGTGAAAAGGGGCAAGTGGAAGCCCCCACGCCAGCCTCAGTCCCCCCAGACCAGTTGGAGCCATTGGGGAAGGCACACCACAGAGTGGATGTCTCTTCTCCCCTGCTGACTGGCCCAGCTTGGGCTGCATTCCCTAGCCCTGCCTGGGGCAGTCAGCAGAGAAGGGGAGAAAGCCCCCCATGGTATGCCCTCCACAGTTGCTTTGGCTGGGTGAGGCAGGGCAGGGCAGGGGCCTCTGCTTCCTGCCTTCACCCCTAACAGCTGGCAGAAGGTGGGGCTTCATTCTCCACCCCTGGCTAAGCCAGTCAGTAGGGGAGGGGAGAAAGCTCCCATGCCGTATTGCCCCTGGGGTTCTGGCTGGACTGGGGGGGTCTTTTTCCCCCTTAGGTTTCCCCACAAGTGTGCCTCCCCCAGAAATGCTGGCTGGGGCAGGGGGTGTGCTTCTCTCCCCTATCTCCCTGCATTGCCCAGCTGAAAGATTTAGGCAGAGCACAGGGCTGGGAAACACAGGCTGACTTGGTTCGGTGACAGTCTAGGGAGCCTGTGACCTAACTTGAGTCAGGAAGAGATCTGCCACAGAAGTTCAATACACCTATCTAACCTAAATTGATTAAATCTGATACTAGATCCATACAGGTCTATCTTAAACTGGATTTGGCCATTTTGATACCAGTCTATGTGTACTGAACTTTTGTTCTGTTACAGGTTTAAAGTGGTGTCCAATCACTTATACCAGTTTGTGTGTAATTTCTGTCCTTAGCCACAGTGAACAATGATGAAGTGGTGTGTGTGTGTGCATGCATATGCACCAAACCTTTACTTCTCCCATAACTTTGGTGCTAAGTAAAATAATTAAGTACCATAATTTTAATGCTTCATTAAAAAAGAAAGCTGATAATCATTGCACTGCCTTTTGTATTTTCTGACAAAAAATCAGCTGCTTGAAGAGCATTTGGCTTAGCATTTCTCTGCCATTTTCCTTTTTGCCAGTGTGTGATTTTTATTATGGCATGATGTTTGGTTACTTTTGGATTTATTTTTGTTCTCCACCTCAAAAAACCTACAATTTATAATTTATCAAAAGTGCCACCTCAAGACAGATAATGGTTTTCAGAGTAGTGGAGCTTGTGGTTAACTGTTACTGACAGGGGTTAAGCTGATGTTGAAAACATATAGTATAAGGATGGACATTGATGAGGGTCAAAAGACCAAAGAGAAATGATAAGGCCATTAGAAACATCCAGTTTACTTTTCTGCAGTCATGCTTCTTGGTGTGGACCTTCCACCTATGAGTAATGCTGCATTCACCCATCAGCACATACTTGTTCTGCTGTCTAATGGTTATAACTAATGAGTTCTCAGTTTCCTTTACTTTATAAATTAGTAATGCTTCTAGCTCTTTCCTTAAGAAAATTGTTTGAATGTTCTAGAAGTGAAACATTCTGCAATTTTCAATATCCTAGGAGAAGAATGGATTATTATAACTTAAAAATAAATTTACTTTACAGTTACAACACATGCTGCCAACACTTTATTTTTGGACACTTCAGTAGTGTTTCTCTTTTGCCCTTTTGCAATCCCCGAATACAAACAGCTTATTATCCAGAAATATTCAGAATTGGCATCTTCCACACAATGTTCTTTTTCTCTGAAAATCAATAGTGTGAAATTTTTTATTCTTCTTCTTTAGTCCCAACTACAGAAATCATGTGATTATATGAATCTCAGCTTCTGTTTAAAAATAATTTCTAGTTCTGACTGTTAAAAAGAAAAGCTTGAAAATATGACTGTTAAAGGCACAAAAATTAGAAGGCAAATTAAAAATATATTTTTGTCCTATTTTTAAGCCAATCTCATCATTTTGGCAGAACCTGACCCATGATTTTTGGATGTCTGCAGTTGGTCAGGCTAAAGGTTAGAGAACCATTGCAAATTCTATGAGATCCTTTCACTGAACAGAGATTAACTTGTGATACAAAACGTTCTGCTTTGTTGACAGATATTGTACTGTGGATGGCCCTGATTCCACCAAAGGGTTACCATCAAAAAAAAGTTTGCTGACAATCTGCAAACTTTTTACTCGCAGAGAAACTTTTTTACTGATATGTATTTTTACTGCCAGTACAAAGAAAAATTCTTGAGTTATCAGTCTTCTGTGACTACAGCAGTGGTTTTACACCATGCTGATCTCACCGCAGGGTCCTCCTGTACACTTCACACCATGACACTCCCAACCATTGCATCTCAGCCACACCACCTGTACCTTTGACGTGAGTAGGTATTGGAGGCAGGGGATGGTCAAAGGAACTCAGGACATGTCTACACAAAATGTTTACTATGCAGTTGACTACTTTACTTCTCAGTAAATATTTCAGCATCTATATGTGTGCCCCTATTAGAGCACACAAAACTAATAAACTCCTCAGCAGGATAGTACTTGTAAAATAAAATTACTACCCTGCTGCGGAGTTTTTTCACATGCAGCAGCACATGTGTAGAAGCTGCCCCAGCTGGTTGGGACATGGGGAGCATTTATACACATGGTCTGGGAGGCATGAGGGGGGTGATTTAATTAGCACAGCTATGACAGCTGTGCTAATTAGAAGTGCCTGGAGCGTCATGTGTGTCAGCATCCCCGTGCTGAAAAATGGTGGTGGGGTTCTTTGAACTAAAGTTTGGAACTTCATTTTAAAGCACCCTGCTGCCCCTTTTTAGTGCAGGAACTCTGATGCACATGATGCTGGAGGCTGCTGCAATGCATTCACTTCCATGCTCCAGCAGAATTGATTAATCTAGTCTGCTCCAATGCTTTGGAATTACAGTGAATCAGAGTCGTCTCCCTGCACATGTATAGGAGCCCAGGGTGCTTCAGTGCAGGGCTAGCCAGCAGGCAGCCCTCATGCTGAAGTACCATGGTGCCTCAGCTTGCTCCTCCACAGCACATGGAGCCCACTCAGAGCAGCCCTGGGATGGTAGGTTGACCTCTCCAGGTCCCCTGCCAGCCTGGGCTGCTCCAACCAGGCTCCACATGCTGTGCATGAATAAACTCAGAAACAGTATGCTCCGGAGTTTTTTTTACTCCTGAGTGCATATTCAAGTAGTGTGCCCAGAAGCAAAAATCTCCAGAGCAGTAAGCTCCAGCATTTACTTGTGAGCAGTAATTGCACATGTAGACATGCCCCCAGTGGCCAAATGTTTCTAGGGAGGAGAGAGGAGTCTACACAGGCTTTGGTGAGCCACAAAACCCTGAAAGAGCTCTGTGAAGGGCGCTGAATTTGCACTCAGACAGTAGGTGGTGCTGCTATGCTCTATCTGTTTTTCAGCATTGCCTCCAGCTCATTTCCTGTAACACAGCTTAAAGCTCTCATGGCTTTGTGTTTCTACAAAAGGCAAAATGTTTTTATGGTTTTCTATGGACAGGCATTTTTAGTGTAGTTTTTTATGGAATGTCTATAAATTTACAGGCAGTTGCCAACCCTGTCCTGCAATAACCTCCATGTGATGGGTCCACATAGTGTTAATTGCAGGCTCAGATCTTTTACTGAATGTTTTTTTGTTTAAGCTTGTTGGAGGATGAGCAAATGTCTCAGAAAATCTTCCCTGTTATCTAAAGGAACCTTACCTTGCACTGACCTGTTCTTCTATTTTCTGAGACATAGATACCAAATGCTAAGTTATAGATACCAAATGCTCATTCGCATATAAGCCAAAATTAAAAGAAAGAAGTATTTATTTAAAAACTAAGTCCTGAAATGTATAAGGATTGCCTTGAATAATATCTTGGTTTTAGATGACTAAACAGGTTTACCTCTGAAGTTGAAGTATTAACTAGAGAAAAATGATATTACAAAGCTATTGATACCATTTTAAGGATGAACATATTATGGTAGTAGGCCAGGTACAGACATTACATTCCTACTGGTATAAGTGATCAGAAACCGGTCTATACCCATAACAAAGCAGAAGTTTGGTACACACAGGCTGGTTTCAGAGCTTTGTGGTTTAAAAACAGAATAACCTGGTCTATGATTTCCCCCCACTCCCCACAAAGGACAAATGTGTGTTCTGTTTGCTAATAATCTAAACTACGCTGCTTACTGAAAACCATGCAACTTAGATCAATTCTGCCTCAGGGTTTTTGAATGTCTGTATGTAGCCTTAAAGTCTAATTCTGAGGGGCAGGAAATATCATCAATGTACTTGGAAGACTGTGGAAATTAAAGGTGCTTATGACATTACAGAACCAATCTTCAAATGCATTTCTTTTGTGTCAGTTTCAGAATCCATTGTCTACACCAACAACATTTTAACAGCATTCAACTAGTAATTTATTAAATAATTGACATTCTCCTGTTTAAGAAGATTGCTGTTTGCATTAGGGTTTCTACAGACCTTAAAGCACAGTTATAAACTTAATGCATGCTTATTCCATGGAAATTAATAGGACTGCTTATGTGATCACAGGGCATGTCTACACATTCATTAATATACCATACTTACTGTGCATTAAGTTTAGTACTTGATTAACCAAGTATGAAATCGATGCACAGTAACTTGAGCTACTGCACAGTAGCACTAGTGCATGGGTTTTTAGTGATGCTTACTGCACAGTAGTTTAATACTACTGCATAGTAGCACCTTAGCACAGTTTTTGCCTGGCACACTACTGCACAGTGTTATTAGGCTACTGCATATGTAGCGTCTTGTATATATGCACCCAGTATAATACAAGCATTTGGGCTTTTAGAGACAACCTGGGCTAGTTTAAGAATCCATTGCCATAGCCTGTTCTTATGCCAGTTACTCTTACTAAGAGCAGTAGAGATCATGTGGATTTCTAACAAATTTTGGTATGAAAAGGGGAGCTAGAAAAAGATACAGAAAACAAAGGTAACATTTTCAGACTGCAGGTGACTGGTGATTTGGTGTGTGTGCCCAGTTTCTGGATTCTCAGTGTTTGACTTTGGAAAGGGAAACACTTTTTCAGAATTCTGACATCCCACACTCTGAAAATCAGTATCTGTTTAACATGTATTAGCTACAGCACTTAATATTATGCGTCACTTTTGAAAAGTTTGGACCAGAAAAAAAAAATGAAATCAGAGAAGGAGGTCAGGAAATAGAGGGAAAAGAAGGGGGAAAAGTTAATGAAAGAATGAAGGAAAGATGAGGGGAGGAGTTTAATAGAGAGAGATGGGAGTAAGTTATAGACCAATGTTTCCCTTTTTATGTAAGCTTTTCCTTAATGTAATATAATGTGAATGGTGTGACATGCCCTTTAAGCTCAGGTAGACTGGCAGGAAGCCACTAAATCTCCCCGTGGTTTTTTT